>NC_090869.1:9805335-9807835 GCF_036669935.1 Montipora foliosa | reverse complement strand
TGGGAGGGTGAGGGAAGTAAATGATGACCTATAGGGTCTCAAATACAGTTAAAGATATCCATTAATAAAACAAGTTGTTGGATTTATGTGAGATATATAGCTGAAGTTCTGAAAAGAAGGTCAAACTTGGCTGCAAAATCCAAAGTGCAACTGCTGCCTTTGGCAGCAGTTGCACTGACGGTGAGCTTTAAATTTCTAGGGGGGGCTGCGTCATGGCTTGTCGCATGCAACTCTAACAAGTATGAGGTGTTAGTCCATAGCCAAAACAAGTCACTAGACCTCTCTATGGGAGGGTGAGAGAAGTAAATCTCCAGGTGTTGGGTAAGGCAATAAGTCTTTCATGGGATATGAAATATTACTTCTTCTGAAGTCACCTTAGTGAATTTTGAAAGATTAGTTCGAAATATAGCAGACATATTAATGGCCTTAACTGCCTTAATGGCTGATGATATTAGCCTTTTTCTCACACATATACATTTTTTGTTGAAATTTCCAGGTCCATTAGTCACAAGTTGCCAAATAGCAATGACACTGACTTCTTAAATTAAAAGATGTTGTCAATGGAAAGGTTAGAGTCTAGTTACTGACAAAATATAACCATCCCAGCTATTCTAGTCTAATTTAAAGACAAATTAAGATGCCTGGGAAGGACCCGGTTTTCATAAGATCAGCTAGATGATTTGAGGAAATGCAAGCACTTTGGTTTGACAAATAACGTCAGTGTTTGAAAGTAAAATTTGGCAGCATAGGCAACATAAAGATGAGCATTGTTTAATAATTTCTTGAATTTATGTGAGACAATTGATTTCAGTTAAAGATATATCCATTGATAAAACAATATGTTGGATTTATGTGAGATATATAGCTGAAGTTTTGAAAACAAGGTCAAACTTGGCTTTAAAATCCAAAGTGCAACTGCTGCCTTTGGCAGCAGTTGCACTGACGGTGAGCTTTAAATTCCTAGGGGGGGCTGCGTCATGGCTTGTCGCATGCAACTCTAACAAGTATGAGGTGTTAGTCCATAGCCAAAACAAGTCACTAGACCTCTCTATGGGAGGGTGAGGGAAGTAAATGATGACCTATAGGGTCTCAAATACAGTTAAAGATATCCATTGATAAAACAAGTTGTTGGATTTATGTGAGATAATTGATTTGAGGAAATGCAAGCACTTTGGTTTGACAAATAACGTCAGTGTTTGAAAGTAAAATTTGGCAGCATAGGCAACATAAAGATGAGCATTGTTTAATAATTTCTTGAATTTATGTGAGACAATTGATTTCAGTTTAAGCTATATCCATTGATAAAACAATATGTTGGATTTATGTGAGATATATAGCTGAAGTTTTAAAAAATAGGTCAAACTTGGCTGCAAAATCCAAAGTGCAACTGCTGCCTTTGGCAGCAGTTGCACTGACGGTGAGCTTTAAATTCCTAGGGGGGGCTGCGTCATGGCTTGTCGCATGCAACTCTAACAAGTATGAGGTGTTAGTCCATAGCCAAAACAAGTCACTAGACCTCTCTATGGGAGGGTGAGGGAAGTAAATGATGACCTATAGGGTCTCAAATACAGTTAAAGATATCCATTAATAAAACAAGTTGTTGGATTTATGTGAGATATATAGCTGAAGTTCTGAAAAGAAGGTCAAACTTGGCTGCAAAATCCAAAGTGCAACTGCTGCCTTTGGCAGCAGTTGCACTGACGGTGAGCTTTAAATTCCTAGGGGGTGCTGCGTCATGGCTTGTCGCATGCAACTCTAACAAGTATGAGGTGTTAGTCCATAGCCAAAACAAGTCACTAGACCTCTCTATGGGAGGGTGAGGGAAGTAAATCTCCAGGTGTTGGGTAAGGCAATAAGTCTTTTATGGGATATGAAATATTACTTCTTCTGAAGTCACCTTAGTGAAGTTTGAAAGATTAGTTCGAAATATAGCAGACATATTAATGGCCTTAACTGCCTTAATGGCTGATGATATTAGCCTTTTTCTCACACATATACATTTTTTGTTGAAATTTCCAGGTCCATTAGTCACAAGTTGCCAAATAGCAATGACACTGACTTCTTAAATTAAAAGATGTTGTCAATGGAAAGGTTAGAGTCTAGTTACTGACAAAATATAACCATCCCAGCTATTCTAGTCTAATTTAAAGACAAATTAAGATACCTGGGAAGGACCCGGTTTTCATAAGATCAGCTAGATGATTTGAGGAAATGCAAGCACTTTGGTTTGACAAATAACGTCAGTGTTTGAAAGTAAAATTTGGCAGCATAGGCAACATAAAGATGAGCATTGTTTAATAATTTCTTGAATTTATGTGAGACAATTGATTTCAGTTAAAGATATATCCATTGATAAAACAATATGTTGGATTTATGTGAGATAT
This sequence comes from Montipora foliosa, assembly GCF_036669935.1. Taxonomy (NCBI): domain Eukaryota; kingdom Metazoa; phylum Cnidaria; class Anthozoa; order Scleractinia; family Acroporidae; genus Montipora; species Montipora foliosa. The sequence goes on along the minus strand of NC_090869.1, from coordinate 9,805,451 downwards.
ATAGCTGAAGTTTTGAAAACAAGGTCAAACTTGGCTTTAAAATCCAAAGTGCAACTGCTGCCTTTGGCAGCAGTTGCACTGACGGTGAGCTTTAAATTCCTAGGGGGGGCTGCGTC
>NC_090869.1:9795335-9800335 GCF_036669935.1 Montipora foliosa | reverse complement strand
CGCTTCTACTCCCAACAGGAATCGCATTTTTACGGGTCGATCTATTTTAAGACTATCTTTTCCGCAAAAAAGAAAGGAAGTTCCGGATCGTTGACTTTAAGACGTCAAGTTGGTTTCTTTTGATTGGTTATCGGGCTCCTGTGGGAGTCTTAAATTCAATGTAAAAATAAATCTAGCTGTGAAAACGCCGTGACAGCAATATAGGGCTGTTGTCCGCCCCTAGTCATGGGCTGCTCTTCAATGTCATTTTCCGGTCGCCCACCCTTTTAGTGGCAAAGAGAAGTTGTAACTGTAAGTGTTCACCCCTCTCCCACTGAAAAATTAAATCTAGGCTTAAAGAAATAGACTCTGTGTGCAATTTGAAGAGAATTATCCCTGTAGAAAGAGAACACCGACAGTTCATTCAATGTGGGAAAATATCCCTTCGCAAGGTCCAAAGGCAGAATTTCCAATGCGACATGTCCCGATGTGGAGATGATCCGTCTTGTATTTGTCTGAAACACGAAAATTCGGTTTTATGTTAACTGACGTTTCGAGCTTTACCATACATCAGAGCTACGAACGAAGTGCTAACGTACGCTCGAAACGTCACTCACAAATAGACCTTTTTGCAGATACGGCGGCCATTTTGATTGCTATTGTTTCGAAAGGCATTATGGGATGCTCAGGGGGCAAATTAATATGTATTTGCCCCCTGGGAGAGTGCATTCATTACCTAAGAGTAAGATTTACCCAAATTGGCCCAGTCCCCATCAGCTATTTTGCGGGGAAATAAACGATGGTACAAATCGGCTGACTCAATGTTGTACCCAATTCAAACTCTTTGGGAATAAAATGTTTTGTTCCAGGTATTTCCATGTCATTTAAATGTGAATGTTACATTATAATGCAAGCACAATACACAAAGAGTCTTAACCACAGGGAGATTGGAATTGGGCACAACATTGAGATAGCCAATTGGTCTATTGTTTATTTTCCCAGAAAACTTGGCTTGAAAATAGACACTTTTCTGACGCTAATGGGGACAAACCTGACAAAGGGTTCTTACTCTAGGGTAAACTAATGGACTCTTGATCTTTAGCACAGTTGCTTTACAAAAAGACGCCATTCATTCATATCTGTTGCCAGTTTATTTAGTATGTTGCGTTATTTCCCTACTTTACTGTTGCTATGTCAACCATTTCCTCGCAAAGTCACTTTCATGTGAGTTAACGTTCTCTCGTTTCTTCATAATAAACTGTTATTACTCCCCAAGCATCAGTCAGAAAATGCTTATTATAAGCAATGCTTACAGGGTCGCTCTTCTTTCTCTTCGGTGTGATAACCCTAATGTTTGATTTGAAGCCCAAAAGGACTACTGAAATCTAAATTTTTATGTTACTTTGTGTGGTCGGACAAAACATACATTTGTGGTTCCGATTTATGGTTCCGATATTGGGTTCAGACAATTTTTGACGTCACTGGCATTTTTGGTCAAGGAAATATAATCAATTAAAAAACAAAAACGCCCATGAACTTCTTCAATTATGTGAGTCCCCCCCGACTGTATTTTAATTTTAACAGAATTTAGAGAATAAAAGTGAAATGTTCACTGTATTCTGTAAAACGGTTGTACGTGGTACTGATTATGATCACATGAAGTGCTTTCCTTGGGCGATATCTCATATAAATATTAATATTTTGCAATCCAAGATAGCGAATCCCTTGTAAAAGGGTAATGCCCAATAGTCATCCAGTGCACAAGGCTCGCATAAGTAATATTGCATCTGATTTCTCCCTCTAAAATTAATAAAGTCTCATTTCATTTTCCGGCATAAAATGTTCTTTTCTAAAAAGACGACAAGACATGTTGATAATCTCGATAAGCAACCACTTCATGGAGAGCTATGATACGTCCTTTTTAGTTCATATTTATAAAAAGTAAACTTTATCAGTACATCGTAAAACCCGAAATGCAAATATTGAAATTTCTTAAATACAATTTACTCTTAGGTGACGCTGCCTCGCACAGACGTGCAACTGAAGGTCGTTTCCGGTGTTCAATGCTGAGTTGCTGGCGGTTTTCATGGTGAGAGACTTGTAAGTATAAGTCTTCCAGTTAGCTGATTTCTGTTCATTATAAAGTTCAGTAAGTAAATGCTAACTGATTGAATATAACCCCTACTGAAACACTACGATCTATTAATGGTTTGAAAGTCAACAAACAGGGTAGCAGCTGCCTGTCTCTAAGGCAAAGGTATTGAGACAGAGTTGATAGAAACAGATTCAGCGAACTATCCGATTCTATCGTAACTCGACGTTTACACATCGATCAACTTAATTAAAACCCCAAAAGGCTCTTCTACAGTATAACCCTCAAACTTGTGATTAACCGCTCTGTCAGGGCTAATCCTCGTTGCTTGGATCTCAAAGCTATGTTATATTTTTCTCTTGAGTGGCTAACGCAAATGACAAATTGAAAGAAATTACACGATATAATTTAAAATCTTGGCCCAGATGGAACTTTGCCATTCCCTTAGTCTTCAGAAAAGATCCTTGACTGACTCCATGAAATTAAAAAGTTCTTAGTGAAAAACAAAAAGTGAAAACAACAGAACCTTTGGGTGATTACTTAATCTAGTGTATGATAATGAAAATGTTACCTTGAATTATCACGTTTGACTCGGCCACAATAAAGTTAACGTCCGCCCAAAACCTTTTGCCATCAGTAATATCATTGTCATTGGTCTACGTAGCAACTGACGCTTTTATCTTTCTTATTCTGTTATTGATATGTCGTATTTTATTGCTAAGCTGGGAAATGGAAAAACATAAATATCGAAATATCGAAAGAGGACAATTAAGAAGCAGCGAAATAATTTATGTGGCAATAGAATAAGAAATGGCGCACTTATATGAATTGATAATTAAATGTAGATGTTCTAAGTATTGCTTTTTGTGAAAAAAAAGGCACTCATTGAATTCTAACCAATTTGTTTTAAACTCAGCTAATCGCAATATGTTTGAGGATGTCAGAAGTGAAAAACAAATTAACGAGCATAAAAAAGAGCTCCATCGATTACGTAGTAACAAAAAAAAAAGAGAGTCAACTACTTGTGGTCTGTTCTCTGGAAGATTTTACTTTTACCTTAAAAAGATACTCGAGCGCAATCCCTAGAACTCGTTTACTGGGACCCTTGTTTATGGAGCCAACCCTGCAGAGTACGAATGGCCAAAATTAAACTAAAAGAAAACAACAACAACAACAGCAAATAACCGAAAGTTAAAGTACGACTCGAGACTGAGTGGGGTTAGAAAGAGATTGTATTTACTTTAGCTCTGGAACTGTAAAATTTCCATGAAAATAAAGATGAAATGAGAATTTTACATTGCTAAATTAAAGATTGCTGACACAATTAAAAAACGTCTAGAAATTTTTAGACAAAAACCAAGCAAAGAGTGAAATTATACAATTCTTTTTTGGAAAAATTATGGAAATTGTGCGGTTTGTGAAATAGCAATTTATTAGCAAACCTTCTTCCATGCAGTGTTTGGTTGTATATAAATTTCCTGAATGACAGGTGCTTACATAGAAAGTTATAATGGCGCGCTTTTAGCAGCAGGTCTAGGCACTGTCGGACATAGGAGGAGTTGGCTTTGTGACAAATATATGAAAAGAATAACCACCAATAGCAGCCCCTCTAAATGAGCTCCTGCCCTGAGAGCAGAGCTGAGAAAACAGGCATCCACTTCTTCAGGGACAGGAGGAAATGTAATCTAAAAAGAACAGAGGAGTTTTTCATGTTCAGATACTTCCTCTAAATAAGCTGAAATAAGCGCGTTGATTTATATGTAGATAGTAATATTATTACAGTATGTAAATAGCAGTATTTATTCTTATGCTTGTAATTAACTAGTTAATTTAGTTTATTGTCAACTACAAGAGAGTTTTTAATAAAAGATTATTATTATTATTATTTTTATAGTAAAAATGATCTGCAAAAAATACGAAAATAAGACGAAAGCAATCATTATTTAAGCTAAACTCTTTCGCTTTCTTTAAAGTGCAAAACTGTGGCTCTGCTTGCGTAGATGAGTGAAGTTAGCACACAAGAGTTGATAAAGGGACTGAGACTACTTAGCCACCTTTTCAAGATATGATAGTAACGCTTCGAGCGTTTGCCCTTTGTCAGGGCAAACTTGAAAAGCAACTGACTGACACTGGTCACAAAACGTTGTAAATTCATGTTACTGGCAGCGCAGCCTAATTATGTTTTTGCGGGGAGTGTGGACTGTAAGTGCAACACCCATATTGTCATTCGGGCTATCTGAGTGATTGAGTGAGTGATTTATTGTAAGATTGCAAGACTGCAGCGCGTTCATGATACACGAAACTAGCGTAGGATTTCTTGAATTTCAACAATTGATGTCCATTGTACAGTTGTTCTGTTTGCGGCCCACGTGTCGCCCTTTTTTACTTTGCAAGGCAATGGTCAACCTTAACAATAGCGTTAATATTGGTGGCATTCTTGCCTAGAACGCTTGTGGGCTTTGTGAATAAACACCCGCTTTAATAGCCTAACTGCACCGTTTGAGGATTTCATCTCTATTTCTGCCATTATAGGAATAACAGAAGATTAGAAAAAAACCTTAAACAACCAAATACAAAAAATCCTCTTCCATTGGCAAACACTTCATTAAAGAACACAGCATCGTCCCGAAAGACCTTAATAGACATTTTTCCGTTCTCAAGAAACGCATGAATAAGTTCGATTGTTCAGTGCACAAAATGCGGCTAGTTAGAAAATTAACACCATCTCTCAGTGTACAGTCGGACTCAATTCAAGCAAAACTGTTTGCGTGGCATTGCATATTTAATGAAAAAGTATGTTAATCTTTAGCGAATAGACCAATTTCGATATATTAAAATTCATTCCTAAACAATGGGCATCATCTCGAGGCTCTGGGGAATAAATATAAGGATTTGTATGATTTTATTCCGCAGAGCCTCGAGATGATGC
>NC_090869.1:9782835-9790335 GCF_036669935.1 Montipora foliosa | reverse complement strand
GTGTTGTCTTTAATACGTACTCATCATAAACCCTTAAAATACTTCCGAAGATAATTTAACCACGGACATTGCCTCAGTCATATTTTTTTTCTGGCTACGGCCCTGGAGACCCACCACATTTTCGATTGTTCCGCAAAAAATATCTCGCAACTGAAACTTTACTAAACAAGGTCAATTCATTTAAAAATTTAATTGGGTACTCCTAATATGTTGTTCGAGAGAAATAAAGCTTGAGCTGCGGTGGTGTACTGCCCGAGAACCATTACCTATTTTGACACCTATTTTTGACAAGAAGTATCGTTGTTTTACCTCCTCATTACGAGGCGGCTGAGGAAAAGGTAGTCGATTCTTTGCGGGTTGAGGAAACACAGACGGTTGAGAAAACACAGGCGATTGAGGAAACACAGGAGGTTGAGGTAAAGTCTGCATCCGCGGCTGCATCATATCATCATATTGGCAGCGCTGTGGGTAGCAGGGTAGCTCAGCTGCGAAGTAGGCGGAGGATTTACGCCTTGATTGGTTACCTGTGGCGATGGTAAAGCTGGACCCTTTGATTTAGTTGCCTTCTTTTTCCGCGAGGGTGGTTTCTGTGAGGAGCCTGCATCAATGAGCAGCCCGTCCGGAGAGGAAAACATCTCCTTCCCTGTTGACTGCGCCCTCCGCACTTCCGCTTTATATTGCTTACGTGCTCGGTCAGCAAACGAAGGACCTTTTCCTCCGGGTGTAGCGCCGGTCAAGTATGCTTTGGTCTCCATGTCAAGCAGCAAAGCGTCTCGCGTGTCTGCTTGACATGCGTCTAGTAGAGACAAATGTTGGCCGCGGTCTCGGTGAGCCCAACCGGCGTGAATCACTTCAGCCTGGTTCATTTGCGGTGCACTGGGGTTGGTGAACGCACGGAAAATGAACCCACGGCGCTCATGCCACCACGATACCCAGCTTGTCAGGAAAGCCCTGCTATCATCGGCCCCAATAAATATTAAGTCCATATCAGATTTGGCGGCCTGGTACCCAGCAACTGTTGTGCGTAGTAACAGCCTGTCACACAGTTGTTTGAACTCGTCACTGCTCTCACTGTCAAGTTTTGAGCTTTTTTGTTTCTGTGGTCTTTGACGTGAAACTCACACGATTTAATTTCGGCGTCATCCCCAAAAACCTTTGAAATTCCCGCTAAATTTGCGCCTGCCATGTGGCTACACCAACCTATAGGGTTAAATTTAGCACTATCCGAACCGGCCACTTTCCTGAAGGCTCCGTTAAATAAACGTCATAAAAGTTCGACGTTTACCGTGTCCTCGGTTTCGACCTCCATTGTAGCCAGCGGTATCTGCTTCCGAAGCAAGGGATGATACACACTGGCTGTTAGCGTGATAAACCCATTGCACCGTTTCCTTTTTCCGTCAAAAAAAGAAAATTCTTTGCTCAGAAAATGGTCCCCATTTTCGTCCATGTTTAATGCCATTTTCATTTTCGTCGTGCTTGTCTTGAAGACAAAAGATGGCATGTCCGGGTTTCCCCTCTTGTCATTGATTTTGTACACATATAAGGGGTCGTTTTTATCTGCATACTCTTTAAAAGAGACAGTCGGCTCAAAGTTGTGGCCAAAAGGCTCTATATCCTTCTTCAGTTTCTGTTTCATGTTGGATACGCGTTTCTTATCCAATACAGCACTGGCCTCTCTTTCGACAGCGTTCCAATCCATTTGCTGTTGAAATGCGGACATGACGAACGCCGAATGTACCTTGGAGGGCTTGATGTTTGGTTGATTCCGTATAATTTGTTCGATGCTCGTGATGTCCTTTTTTCGGAGACTGTCTTTGACGGGGCATGTGTGATTACCAATGTGGTAAACAGTCACTGATTTATTACGATAACTAAGATACCTTCGCGCACTGCATGCAACATATTCTCCCACTTTACCACAGCCTTTGCAAATCATTTCACCTTCTTCCTTTTCGAACTGGGTTGTACTTGTTACACCAAATTCGTATCGTATGGAGTAGCTTGTTGATACGTACTTTTAACCCTTAAAACCCGGATCGGTTCATATTAAGTCCCAACAGGGTATGCAAACTAATACATTTCTCAAGTCACGTGATTTTATTCTAATCGATAAAATAGATAACCATCGAATTTAGCAAGGATAGACCTTTCTTTAATTATCTACTTTTGGAAATTTGAACAAATCCTACCCTAGCTACACACTAGAGAAACACCAACGTTTCCGTGAGAAAATCGATGACAAATAAAGCGAGTCCCCTAGTACCATTTACTGGTTAAATTTTCCCTTTTCTTGAAAGTTAATCCCAGAACGAGTCCATACAGATGATGGTTGATTTGCAATTTGTGAAATGGCCAACAAATCCATATGTCGGAAATCGTGTGTTTACGTAATCAAAACATGTTTAATGCGTATAGAATTTGATTGTTTAGTTGACCGGAAAGGGATAGGCATCGAACCTGTCATCGTTAGTAACTTTAACCAATCAGAGAACACATTGTACAATTTGCAGTATCTTTTGTTCTAGAAATCGAAGTGTGTTGTAATCGAGATCGGGACATCGTGAGAGACAAATATATCTGTTTAAAATTCTATCGTGAGTGAGTGATTTTAGCGCGAGTTTATCGGGAAAAACATTGTGTTGTCAGGCAATTATCTAATTCCCAACACAAAGTGGCACCTCCGACGGGACTGTGAGCGGGAAACAACGAAACAAAACGAGGGAATCAGCCAAGAAGCTCAAACAACACAACAATGGAGGCGTTGACCTCGGAGTTGGACGTGCAACTAAAGCTACTTAAGTTTGTTCAAGGGACGACCAAAGCAATCGTCGAGAAAGCGAACAGGGAAGGAATAGAACGGCATCGGGATGCTCTGCGAGCGATCGTGAAGAAGGTTGAAAGTGTTAAAACGAAAATCGAACAAGCGAAACTGGAGAGTGGCGTTCAGGTTGACGAGATAACAGAATGGAGCGCCGCAGTTAAAGAACAACAAGAAACTGCTGACGTGGAGATCATGCATTTATCGGATAGACTCGTTCAAATGGATTATAAGACAAGGATGCAAGCGAAGGAAAGCGAAGAGGAGCTGGCATAGCGAGATCGACAAAAACAGCTGGCGTTTGAACGTACACAACTGGAGATGAGGTTAACATATGCGAAGAAAATCGAGGAGACAAAACAAGCTAAGACCACGGAACCGACCTCGACTCAAGACGCGAAGACCGCCAAGCTTCCTAAGCTTGTTATTACAAAGTTTAGAGGCGATTTAACAGATTGGCCCTGGTTCTGGAGTCAGTTTGAAACCGAGATCGACAAGGCAGAAATAGCTGGCGTGACGAAGTACTCCTACTTAAAGGAACTCGTAGACCCCAAGATACGAACGGAAATCGACGGCTTGCCCTTTTCATCAGAGGGATACGAGCGTGCGAAGAACATCCTGACAAGAAAGTATGGCCAAACAAGCGAAGTCGTGAACGCGTACGTGGAAAACATCATGTCTTTGTCTACAATTGGTGGAACACAGCCAGCTAGAATCCACGATTTCTACGAGAAGCTTCTTTTCAACGTGCAATCGTTGGAAACAATGGGGGAAACTGCGAGGGGTGAATGGATACGTGCGGATGACTATCGACAAGCTGCCAGGGATAAGAGGGGATCTTGTGCGAACAGACGATTCTTGGCGAGAATGGAATTTCCCAAAGTTAGTGGATGAACTCCGGAAATGGACAGAAAGAAACCCGATCCAACTTAAACAAAGTGACAAGCCCTGGCGTGACAAGAATCTTCAAATCCAACAGGACAGAGATGGCAGAAATTGGGGATGCGTTTATTGCGGAAAGCAAGAACACAAATCGGTTGACTGCAAAACGGTTGTCACCGTCGATGATCGCAAGAAAGTCCTCAGCAACAAACGCCTCGGTTTCAATTGTACCGGAAGCAAACACAGAGCTGAGGATTGCAAGAGCCGTTCCTTGTGCCAGATTTGTCAGAGAAGACATCACACGTCCATCTGCAACAGCGTTAGTAACCAGCTAATGACAGCGACTACAATGGAAAGACAAACTGTGATTTATCCGGTCGTCGTAGTGGAAGTGCTGGGAGTTAAGTGTCGTGCGTTGCTAGGCACCGGTGCCGGAAGTTCGTACGCTTCAGCAGCGTTACTTGATCGCCTAAAGATTCGTCCTCATCAAAGAGAAGTACGACAGATCGAAATGATGATGGGAGTGGTTACTAAGCCTGTAGAGATCTTCAAGGTCCAGATAAGTTCACTGAAGGGCGATTTCCTCCTCGAAAGGAACGTGACCTTGGTAAACAAAAGACAGCTTTTATCCCTGGAAAACCCTCAGTACCAACAGGTCCTGAAAAGGTACGACCACTTAAAGGGAGTGAAGATGGACGATATGGACTCAAATGAATTCCTTCCAGTGCACCTTATCTTGGGGGTGTGTGACTACACCAAGATAAAGACTGAAACAGCACCTTTTATTGGAGCCGCGAACGAGCCTATCGCCGAAAAAACCACCAGGCAAGGAAGTGGATCTGTCTCCAATGTTCCTAACTCAAACATCAACAGTGGATTACGACAACTTGTGCAGACTGGACGTACTTGGACTCGCGGACTGTGCAACTGGTGATCAAGAGGAGGTGTATTCCGAGTTCAAGGAGCAACTTAGACGAGACGAAGGTGGGTTGGTACGAAACTAGCCTTCCATGGAAAGGGAACCACCCACCTCTACCAAGCAACGAAGCAGGCAGTCTTCGCAGGTTAACCGGCCTCGTAAAGAAGCTACGCAGCCAAGGAACGATAGAGCGTTACGATCAAGTGATCCAAGACCAAATCAAGACCGGAATAGTCGACAGAGTTAGCGGACCTGCAACTGAGCAGCACGAATTTTACATCCCCCACAAGGCAGTGGTACGTGACACAGCAGAAACCACCAAGCTTCGTGTAGTGTATGACGCGTCAGCACGGGCCTACTCTGGTGCACCCTCGCTAAACGAGTGTTTAAATCCTGGCCCACCTCTTCAAAACAAGCTCTGGAGTGTCCTAGTTCGTTCTCGATTTCATTCAGTTGCAGTGACAGGAGACATCAAGCAAGCTTTCCTCCAAGTCCGAATCAAAGAGCAAGACCGTGATGCCCTAAGATTTCATTGGTTGAAGGACCCAAACAGTGGAGACGCTGAGGTTTACTAGAGCCCTCTTCGGTCTGACATCATCGCCGTTCCTCCTGGGAGGCGTAATTCAACACCTGTTGGAGAGTTGCAGACAAAACTACCCAGACATTGTCAGCGAAATTGAACGAAGCTTGTACGTAGACGACCTGATCAGTGGTGGCCCTACGAGTGAAAAGGCAAAAGGGATCAAATCAGCTTCTCAGAACGTATTTGCCAAGGGCACCTTCGAGTTGCATAAATGGCATTCAAATGTGAAAGAGTTGGAATCAGCCGCGTCAGAACCAGTCTCGATCGAGGAAGGAACGTACGCAAAAGAGCAGTTAAACGTACCCGGAAGACAAGGAGCTACCCTGCTTGGTTTGCCATGGGACAAAGAAAACGGTACAGTCGGCGTGAGTTTTCCACAAGAGAAGGCTGATCCTAGCAAGCGGGGAATCTTAAGCAAAGTGGCGAGGATCTTTGACCCATTGGGACTGGCCTCTCCTATCTCGTTGGGGGGTAAGCTCCTCTACCGTGACGTGTGTGACGCCAAGCTAAACTGGGATGCAAAGCTACCAAGAGAGTTGATGCAGAGTTGGACCCGATGGGAGGAGTGACTTCCTGAGCAGCTTACAGTCCCAAGGTCCTTAGCAGCCTATCAAGAGGACATTCAATCAATCGAGTTGCACGCCTTTGGTGATGCCAGTGGTAAAGGCGTGGCCGCGGCTGTGTATGCTGTAGTCGTTCAAGAGTCAGGCGTCAATCAGGGACTTGTGGCAGCGAGAGCGAGACTCTCCAAAAAGGGACTGACGATCCCTCGGCTAGAATTGGTGTCTGGACATATGGCGGTGAATCTCTTGGCAAACGTGGCCTCAGCCCTAGATGGATTTCCCCTAATGGAAAAGTACTGCTGGCTCGACAGCACCGTTGCCCTGCACTAGATCAGATCCCCAGGCACATATAAGCAGTTTGTGAGCAACAGAGTTGAGAAAATACAAGCACATTCAGAAGTGATCTGGCGGCACGTAGGGATCTCGGAGAACCCTGCTGACCTTGGAAGCCGTGGTGGAGAAGTGCTAAACCATCCCTCTTGGTGCAACGGACCGAAGTGGTTGAACAACAAAGCGTGCTGGCCTCCAGATATTGTGACCAAGGCATCAGATGAATCAATGGCAGAAGTGAAAGCAACGCGAGAAGTCTTTGCTGTGGCAATAGCAATTACAGATGAGCTAGACACCCTTCTTGAGAAGTTTACCTACTGGAAGACGATGAGAATCTGTGCGTGGATAATGCGTTTCGTCCACAACGTCCGTTCAAAAAAGATAGGAAGTCTAAAGGGGCCGCTGACCACCGAAGAAACTAACAAAGCGAGAATCTTTTGGGTGAAAAGAGTCCAGACAAGAGCCACAGCGGATAAGCACTATCAAGAAGATCGGTTGCAACTGAATCTACAACCAAACCAAGACGGCGTATTGGAATGTCGAGGCAGAATCCAAGGGCATTTTCCGGTGTATTTGCCCGATAGTCAGCGCTTCACAGAGAAGCTCATAACACAAGTTCATCTTGGAACGCTTCACGGGGGAGTTGTCAGTACCATGGCAAAGGTTCGAGAGCTGTACTGGGTTCCGCGCCTAAGAAGATTGACCAAAAGAATCGTGAAGACTTGCCACGGCTGTCGGCGGTTTCAAGCACAAGCATTTTCATCCCCTCCCCAAGGAGGCCTCCCAAAGGATCAGACTGAAGGTCAAACGCCCTTTCAAGTCGTCGGCGTCGATTACGCGGGACCGTTGAAGTACCGTAAGAACGCGAAGACAGAAGGAAAGGCATACGTGTTGCTGTACGCCTGTAGCCTGACACGTGCTTTGTTCTTGGATTTGCTGCCCAACTTGGAAACTAAAGAATTCCTCGCGAGTTTCAAGCGCTTCATCGCCCGACGCGGAAGACCGCAAAAGGTGTATTTAGACAATGGAAGAACCTTCGTTGGTGCCGCCCAGTGGATCAAGCAAGTGATGCAAGATGAAAGGTTCCAGAATTTCCTCGCCTACCAAGGGATCAAGTGGCAGTTCAATTTGAGTCGTGCACCGTGGTGGGGAGGGCAATTCGAGAGAATGGTGGGACTCGTCAAGGGAGCTCTTTACAAGTGTATTGGAAATGGCCTGCTGTCCTGGGCTGAACTTCAAGAGATACTGTTGGACATAGAAGTGGCACTCAACAACAGACCACTGAGTTACGTGGATGAAGACATTCAGCTACCCATCCTGACCCCGAGTTCCTTCCTGTATGGTCAACCCAACATGCTACCAGAGTTAGAGCCTCATCGCATCGAGGAACATGACCTGCGGAAGA
>NC_090869.1:9757835-9777835 GCF_036669935.1 Montipora foliosa | reverse complement strand
CCCTATTATTATTATTAAAACTCTAAGATAAAAACTTTAGGCACTGCCTACAAGCTCCGCTATAGTGCGTTCCATTAAAACCGGACCCTCATAAGGTTCCCCGGCTTCACTGTCGAAATCCTGTGGGGAATCCTCAGTGCACAGGGGAGCAACCCGCCTCGTTAAATGACTGCGATATAACGAACTTTACAGTTTAATATAATGGACATACCGTTTTCCAGGAGCGTTGATTAAAGGCATCATTCTCTTGAGACTTTTTTTTGGTGATAACCGCTCTTTTTTCAAAACCGCAGTCTTCCTCTCGACAACTACTACATTATCATCTGAGGTACTGGCTGGCAATTTTGTGGCATCAGCATAACTACCGGTACCCTGTAAAAAAAGTGTATCATGGTTTCGTCAACTTTTTAGCATCACATATTATTTTCACCCCCCCCCCCCCCCCTCCGACAGGTCTCCCCTGGTTATGGATATGGAATTGTTTTAGCCCAAGGTATTCTTCAGGAACATTAAAAACATTAGAAACATCTATTTACCGTATTTGTAGGGACAATAGCCACATAATGGTCTCCAGTATGCCCCAAAAATATTGTGCAAAAACAGATTCCTGAGCTTGGCCTCCCTGTTCTTATACAATCCTCCTCTCCCTGTATATAATAAAATACTTTTTAATGCCTTATTAAGTGGCCCGTCAGGCGCCAATTCATAAATTACCCTGTATTCTTGGTGAATGGTCGTGGTCGTCGTCGTCAGCTCTTGGCCGGCAAGCCCAGGCGTGATTCTGGAGTCACAGGAAGGCCAAGCGGCAGGCCATGGCATGTTTGAGTGGACGAGTGTGAAGTCGTGATGACGTCACAGGACACAAGACACTCAGGCGGTGGAGTTACAGGAAGACCAGGCAGTAAGTCAAGGCATAATGTATTTTTCACATATTTTATTCAATATATATTGGATGGTGGAGTAAAGTGTGATGCCATGATGACATCACAGGGGCACAGGAAGCCCAAACGATGGAGTCACCGGCCACCCAAGCGGCATATTTTTCATTTAATTTTTATTGGATGGTGGGGTAGATAAGCAGTGACGTCAATGAGGACGTCACAAAGGGCCGTTTGCTTCTTGTTACATTAAATTTTCGCGACGCGTTAAGCGCCTGCTTGCGTGTACTTGGGAAGACTTGCGATGACTTGCGATTACTTTCTTGCACTTTGATGGAGCTCAAAATCCACACACAAGTAGACGCAAGTTTTTCACCGTTTGCCCACCCAACGCAAGTGAACGCAAGATGGTCTCTTTAGCGCGAGTGCAAGTGTGCACTGAAGTGGCTTTTTTGAAACTTGCGTCCAACTTGCGTCTACTTGCGAGTCCGTTTGGCCGGGGGTTTAATTTCGCAAATTCCGCGAATTAATGTGACTAACATTATATTCTATAATATATTCTATATGAGTGAAAAACTTTTTGAACTATAAAGTTTTTTCATTCAGAAAATGTGTGTGGAGACGAGTTGTCTTATCTTGACGGTATTATTGTTTTTAATTAAGAATCGTCTTACCCCGTGTACAGTGAGTACAACGATTTCCTGGTGCATCACATCCGAGAATGCTTGGATAACCATGTTGGTTGCGAATTCGCCTCGCAATTTTGTGATAGCCTCTTCCCATTGAACGGGCTTTTTCTTGTCTGTGAAGTCCTCCTCGCAGAGGAAGCCAAGACGGTCGTTCCCCGCGTGCTGTTGATTAATTAATTATTTGTGATTAAGCGAGGGGAATAGCTTGTCGAACTAATATTTATTTCTTGATATTCGAATGATGAGCTGATAAAGTACATCATAGTAAATGGTTTCCTGTCTGGAAGCAGCGCAAAACATTTCACGTCATGTCCGCCATTTGTTGTTCCTTTTTTCATGGGTTTCTCCATTGCGACTCTTTCAGTCCTTAATTCACTTTGTCTGTAGAAAGCGAGGCGTAATTGAATGGCCATCAGTCTAGGATATAAAAGTAAAACGAGTACGGAAAGACTTCTTTCCTATCTATTTCTTTGCTGGTAATGACTATCAATGAAAATACTTACATCAAAGCGATGACTTAATAGATACTCAAAGGTCGCCTCCTTTAAGCACGCACCGTCTTGTTTCAGCTGGTGTGCAGCTGCCGAGAAAAAGCAGCCTCCATCTCCTTTTGGATTGAAGGAGACAATAAAGCCTTTCTGTTTCAATCGACTGCGAAATGATTTCATAGCCACGATAACAGAACAGAAAGAATAGTCCCGGGAGATGAGCAAGTAAAGCTGGAACGACGAGACAGTGGTTTTGACAGCAGGAAACTGCATTTGGTGCTGTCAATCAAAGCCACACGCCCAGACAATGTAGCTAGCCGTCTTCATTCGAATCTTGTGGGCACATAAAGCTAAGAATATCCTCTGAAATAATTTGATAATAATTTTGAATACTGAATTTTTCGACCCTCGACCATTTACCCACGACCCTCGACCATTTACCCTCGACCCTCGACCATTTACCCTCGACCCTCGACTAGTTACCCGCGACCCTCGACCATTTACCCTCGACCCTCGACTAGTTACCCTCGACCCTCGACCAAAAGGCAAACTCCACGAAATATTGACGGCTCGCGCATAGGCAAAACTATAAGAAGATCGCGATACGTGACTAGATTGACGTCATCGTTACTGTTTCACGCTCGGACCGCAGGGATATCTTGTATAAGAGTCCAAAACCACTGATCCTTACTTGCTTTTATTATTGTTTGACCTTGAAAAATACTTAAGATACAAAACAAAAGGGTGAGTAATTTATTTAGTTTTCTGAATAGCGTAGAATGTCTTTCGCTGTCCCTGTTTATTAAATAATAAACTCTTTTTAATCCGAAGTACTAAATTAGCATATGAAAAAAAAATCATATTATGACGGCGTCTGATCTTGTGTTGGCTTTAACGTTAACAACCAACGGCTTAACCGTGTTTGCGATTTCATTATATTCACAACGACCGAACGGAACTCAGTTTTGGACCTTTATTATTGTAGTCCGGTAGGGAATTCAGTTTCCATAAATAAATAACCATTGATTAGTTTTTACTTTTCTATAGCGAACCATTTTTGTCAATATCCAATAAAGGCTTTAGCTTCGCAAAGCTTATGAAGACTTTTTTACGTACTATGACGCCTTTTATTTTATAAAAGGAATTAGGTCAATTGTTTCCATTAGACAGCGTTAGTAATTTTCCAGTGGGAGATTCATAACATCTTGTGGTTCGTGTTAAAACATGATGGTTTCGGGTTTGCCTTTAGCTTTTGCCATCTGGCGGGCAGCTATGTCAGAAATGTCGGATGCATTAATACAAAGAAGATTGACATCGTAGATGTCATGTCAAAGAGAGTAGATTGTTTAAAATGTTGAACAATTGTACATGTTCTAGACCGTAAAATAAACGTGATAAAAGCGATGGACACAGTCAAAAAGTCAAAAAGTAAGTTGATGCAGAATGCTCAAGGACACGCATCTAGTAAGTATTTCTGAAAAGCGTGTTTCATAACACTTCCTTCAGAGCTAGATAATTAATTTTAATATATTCTAGTTATGAAGCGGTGAATCATAACAAACGCTAAGGCCAGAAGTGTCTATTCGTCTGTTACAATTTATCTTCTGAAACAGTGTATTTTCTTATCTCTTACAGATAAAATTGCAATGTTTAACATCACAGCACAAAGCACCCCGTTCTTTGAGAACGCAACGTCCCAAGACACGTTTCCACTGATACCAGTCGTAACAACTCTGTCGTTTCTCTCATTTGGTACGATATTAGGTAACAGTCTGGTTGTAACAGCTATAATCATTCATCCAGCTCTTCACAGCGTCACATATTTATCGATTTTCAGTTTGGCGGTTGCTGATCTTTTGGCTGGAATAGTCGCTATGCCGAGTTACATATTGAAAAAGTTCTCCTCGGGAGATTCTACTAATATTATCGTTTGCGATGTTTTTCGTTTTTCATATTTTCTCACTGGTTATGCCTCTATTCAAAGTTTGTCTGTTATCAGTGTCGAGCGAATGTTGGCTGTGAAATCTCCTCTGAGGTATAAAACCATAGTAACACATCGTAGAGTTTTTTTAGGATTGCTCTTGGCGTGGTTTGATTCAGTGATTATATCCTGTCTTCCTTTCATCCCTTGGAACCAGAACCTTCATAAAGAATGCAATTACAGTCCAACACGATGGTGGAGCGTCATGGTTATCATCTGCAATGTCATTGTTCCGTTTATGGTCATCGTTGGTTGCTATACATATTTATATCTCACAGCAAAGAGTCATGTAAAGAAGATACTGAGTGACAGAACTTGTTCGGGTGGCAATGATCGCTTGAACCGGTCGAGACAAACCAATGAACGCCGAGCAAGCCTGACAATATTAATTGTGATTGGAGTTTTTGTAGCATCTTGGTTTCCATCGTGTTTTTATTACTTTCTCCAGACAACTTGCCCACAGTGTTTCTCAGAGTCCTTCAAGCCCTTGCAAGGCATATTTAATGCCTGGGTTAAGATATTGACTTTCACTTCATCTTTTGCCAACCCATTAATTTACTGCTGGAGGAGCAAGCATTTTAGAAGTGCTTTCCTTCGGATTCTGAGACGGATGACGGTTCATTATTCCAGGGTGAATAGAGGAGATTCAGTGGTAGAGAGAGCGACATGCGGACGAGGTAGTACAATCAATGAAGCTGTAGACGCCTTTAAATCGAAAATGGACGAGGGAAAATATGTCCTGAAAGTAGAAGGATAAGAAGAGTGTGCTTTACTTTACTTTACTTTACTTTTACTTTTACTTTTACTTTACTTTACTGGACTGACTTGACTTGACTTGACTTGACTTGACTTGACTTGACTTGACTTGACTTGACTTGACTTGACTTGACTTGACTTGATTTGACTTTACTTTACTTTTCTTTAAGTATTGACAGGAGTACCCTTAACAGGAAATACCTCCCTAACGGAAGGGTTACCTACAAGTTACAACAAGTAAGAATAGACAGATAAAATCATAAATACACTGACAAGTGGAAATTATAAACATTAACAAACTAGAAATAAGATTAATTATTAGATTAGTAAGAAAAATAAATTAAGTGAATGTAAAAATATCCTTCTGGTGTAGATAGGATTTTAATCGATCCTTAAATTCATTTAAAGATTCAGCTTTTTTTTAGATATAAAGGAAAAGAGTTCCATGATTTCGCTTCTCTAAAAAAATAAGAAAATTTTAAATTATTAGTTCCTGCATATCTAATTTTTGAACTGGCAATTAGCATGTCTGAGATTATATTTAGAACTGTCAGCTGTCACAAGATAATAAGACAAATCCAAATCACATAAGCCCAGCTAGCAAGCACTTAAAAAGGAAAACGAAGTCCATAAAACGTTTCCTCGAAGCCAAGGAAAGAAGATTCAGTTTCTGAAGTCTCTCTGCATAAGGCCTGTCCTTTATAATCAGTTTTGTAGCTCTTTGCTGGACTCTTTCGATTGTGTTAATCAAAAAGTGTTGATGTGGAGACCAGACCTGGCAGGCAAATTCAATATGTGGTCTAACTAGATGAATGTATAATTTGAGTAGCACATGGGGTTGGGTACAAGTACCGCAAGATCTCTTGATCAAACGTATGACTATATTTGCGATCTTCACTTTGGCCATGATACGATTATGCCAGGACAGGTTGTGACTTATTAACACCCCTAAGTCTTTTTCTTCTGTTGGCAATGGAATACCCTCAGTTCCAAGGCTGTAAGAGGTATCTAATCTATTTCTTTTGTCAGTGTTCTTCGGTCCAATTGGCCTCGTATAACTCGTATAACTCTGCTGCATTTTGCGTCATCGGCATCGAACGGTAATAAAGCATCATGAGATAGTTCTGATCCGATGCTGTTAATGTAAATAACAAATTTAGTAGGACTGATCATGGAGCCTTATGCGACACCGGAAGATAAGTATTTCCAATCTGAGGAGAACGCGTCGAGGGACAATCTCTTCCGTCTGTCTGTGAGGTAGCTACCTATCCAGTGCAACAAAGGATCATTACGAATACTTAGAGGATAATAAATTTTAAATCCTCTTTTTTCCGCACTCACCTCGACAGAATCAAGCCCTTTAAACTAAGGGACTCCGTCCCCGGAAACGAAGGACGCCAGCGCACATACGCGATGTACGACGCTGTCCATCCAGTGCCGGAATGTGGCCGCGAAACGAGCAACAAAACAGGAAAAAATGAGCTGAAAACAAGAAACCTTCAAGGAGATTGGCTTGTACACTTCGACTGTTTGGTATCTGTAACTGTAGCCAGTTTCTGTTAGCTGTCCAGGCCTCCGCCTTTGTTTTGGCGCCCTGGTCACGTGACCATGTAGTTTTGCCGTAGCGTGGTCGCCGAGAGATTCACAGTACTAAGAAATTTAGATCGTTTCGGGCGCTCGTTTAGCGTATTTTTTCTAGAATCTATTCGATCCCAAGGCTGGACAAGGTTAGATTCCATTTGTTTTCAGTTTTTGCTGCATTTATGTGATTCGTATTTGCTTTATATTCGAGTATATTTACGACACCGATCGTCACCCTAATTAGTCTTTTCTGTTTGCATTGTTTTCCTTTATTTCTTTAGTTTTACGGCTTTGTTTTGGTCAGTAAATTACTCTAGCTATAACTGCATCGGTTTGTTTGATCATTTGTGGTTACAGTATCGGCTTGGTAACCCTGCCCGGTTAAGTCCGCTAGGTTGAAGCCGCGCCAACACCAAAATCTTCTATTTTCCCATTCCCTGATTTTCGGATATAGTTGATTTTGATTTCCCTTCGATTTTTTCCAAGACTGTATCTGTAGATTCCTTTTTTCGACTTTCATAAGCATACAATCTCTATTATGTTACAAGCAAGAGTTTTACATAATCACACACAAAAAAAATACTTTTCTAATAAACATGATGGTGACATACGCACTCTAATACGGAAAATCTCGGTTTCTCTTTCGCATATGTCCTGTTCACAGAGTCGATGTTACCATCCCACCAAGCCACGTTCTCAAAAGTTCAACTTCGTACACCAACACATCCCGCGTAAATGACTTCAGGCGTTTTCTTGTTTGGGTATCAAAACGAAGATATTAGGGAGCTTAAGCAACGACAACGGCGACGGCAACAAGAACGTCACAAATTTGCTTATTTAGAGGGCAAAAACAATAGCTTTGCACGCTCTGCGCGAGCGTTTTTCATTTGTTTTTATTTTTTTGCCTTCGTCAGCAAAACAACAATGTGAAATAGCCAAATTTGAGGTTTTATGAAGAACGTTTGCACTTGTGGATAAATTCTTATTTTCTCCCTAAATGAAGTGCCGTTCCGACGAGTGTCATTTTTGGGGAACTAACGCACCCTTGTCACATTAAAAAGGTTGAAAAGTCACGAAGCGATTCAAATATCGCGAATTTATATGATGAGATGATATTTTCGTTGCCGTCGCCGTGTCGTTGCTTAAACGTTTCCAATTACCTGGCCACGCTGGGACACGAATTTTATCTTCGAGTGCTAATAGTAGCAACTTAAGGACGGTGCCTACTAATGCAAAGGTATTTTTGCCCCGGTTTGTGATTATGCGGGAAATGCAGATCTTAACAAGTGTTATTGAAATCGAAAAAGAAAATTTGGGGTAACCACGCATTTTTCAAAGATAATTAATGAACAAGATTTGTAAAAGCTTTAAAATACAAAGCCACGTATGACGTTCTTTCTCAAATTGAAGCTTAATTATCTCTGAATAATGCATGGTTGCCTTCAATTTCCTTTTTAAATACCAATAAAACTTACTAAGATCTACTTTCTCTGCCTAATTTAAACTGCGCAAAAATATCCCTGTAGTTACTCTGTATCGGATAAAAATAATCCCGAGTCTAGCCGCCTTATCCCAAAAGCTGCATTCAATTGCCCAAGGCTTGGGGCTAACGATCTATAGAATGAAGGGGGTAGTTTCTAAAGAAACTGTGGTGCTGCGTCGGTGGGGAAGTAGTATACAAAAAGTTGGTTTTATCAACGGAGTTGATAATGTAAATTGGCCACCGTACAGAGATTCTAAAAGCTGACCTTTCGAGCGTTAGCCCTTCGTCAGAGCGAATCGAGGAATTATGGGTTACGTGTAGTTTTTATAGTAAAGTAGGAGCTACGCTATTGGTGGTAACATGGCAACGTGAAAAATAGGAATATATTAGTTAAATGAAAAGCGTTCGTTAATACCGTGAGGATTACGGGTGCCGATTTGGAAGATGAATTTTTGTTCTAGATTCTTGCGGCTTTCCGTCGTGCCGCCTTGCCGAACTAGTTTTAACGCTTAATTGTTTTTCATTCGCCGGCAACTATTACAAACAAATTAATGGTGTAGCGATGGGCACAAGAATGGGACCTAGCTATGCCAATCTTTTTGTAGGATATGTTGAACACCAAATTTTTAATCAGTACAGCGGCCCCAAACCTGAACTCTACGGCCGCTACATCGACGTTTGCATCGGCGCTATTTCATGATATGATATGATATGATATGATATTTTATTATTTATGCACGGTAAAATCATCAGCTAAGATTACAAACAATGCTAAAATCTAAATTACAAAAGGTAAAATTTTAAAATGATTACAATAAAATACAATTAAACTATATTAATTCTAAAGCTGCTTTCCATGAATGCCGTGCTTTATACTAAAATATGTCTTTAATCAGATTTTTGAAAAGCCCAAGTCTCGCTTTGAGGGGTAAGCTATTCCAGACAGTAGCACCTCTATAGCTGAAGCTGTTTCTATAATAATTTGTCCGCGGAAACGGAACATTAAGCTTTCTTTCAGAGTCTCTTAAACTATAAACAGATTCGCGGTTTGTAAATTTAGAACATAGATATTCCGGTGCTAGCCCCTGAAGACACTTATACACCATTGTGGCCAGCGCAATTTGTTGCTGGCTAACTAGATTTTTCCAGCCTAAAATTTTGAATAGCTCGCTAGCATTTGCATCAAAATTAGAGAAGGTCAAAACTCTGGCTGCTCTATTTTGCAGTTTTTGTAATTTGTCATGTAACGTGATACCACAGTTTCCCCAGACGACATTGCAGTAGTCCAAGTGCGGTTGAAGTAAAGCGTGATAAATAGAGCGCAATGTCGTCTGAGGAACGAGATGCCTTATACGTTTGAGGGCTCCAATTCCAGAAGCTACTTTCTTTGTCAGTTTTAATTATCGACATGGCTACTCCAGTTAAGATTATTATCAATAAGCACGCCCAGGGATTTAGCAACAGAAACTTGAGTGATAGGAGCACCATTAATCTCGGGAATTGGAGGATTTGTGAGAGCATACAACCTCTGCCTTGATCCAATCAACATAAATTCGGTTTTTGTCATGTTCAGGGTAAGTTTGTTTGCTATCAACCATTTTTTAACATTTTCTAGATCATGGTTAAGTCTTGATTCTATGTCGCCTGTATTGTCACCCGCATATGTTAGGTGGGTGTCATCTGCGTACATCCATGGCACACAATTCGTTAGACAGTTTGGCAGATCATTGATATATAGCAAAAACAACAATGGACCCAAAATAGTCCCTTGAGGGACGCCGCAACTTAGTGAGCAAGTTTTAGAAAGTGATCCATTAATGGAACACCTTTGAGTGCGGTTGTCCAAATAGGACTTAAACCAGTTGTAAGAAATGCCATGTATGCCGTAATTATTTAATTTAGATAAAAGGATCTCGTGATTAACCGTATCGAAAGCTTTTTTTAGGTCTAGGAAAACAACAGCGTTTATTTTTCCCCGGTCAATGTTGTAAGCCCAAGTATCCGTAGCCCGAAGTAGAGCCGTAACGGTGGAATGAATAGAGCGAAAACCAGATTGGCATTTACATATTACGTTATGCTTTGTTAGGTACGCATATAATTGGTTATAAACTATTCTTTCGAACACTTTGGCTATAACCGGGATAACGGAAATTGGGCGGTAATTGTTTAGGTCATCACGTTCCCCTTGTTTGAATAGTGGAGTGACCCGTGCACACTTCCAGTCGTCTGGGAACACACCTACATTTAATGACTGATTGAAAATATAGCACAGTGGTTTGCAAATAAGATCCGCGCATTCACGAATAAGTCGAGAAGAAATTTTGTCAAGGCCGACTGCCTTTGATTTTTTCAGTTTATTCAGCAGTGAAAATACTTCATTTGTGGAGGTTGGGCGGAACTGAAACTCCTTATCCGTGCTAGTGAGATAATTCAGATAGCTGTTGCCATCTGAAGAAGGAATATCACTAGCAAGTTTCGGGCCAATGGTAGCAAAATAACGATTAAATTCGTGCGCTATTTTTGCTGGAGCTGTTACTGATTGCTCATTTACATTCAGTTGTTTCACAGACGTTTCCACGAAATTTCGGGAAGACAGCTCATTGATGATCTGCCAGGTTTTGCGAGAATCACCCTTATGCTCGTTTAGCATATTTTGATAATAAACTTGCTTCGCTAGCCTAGTCACACTATTGACTTTGTTCCGCTGTCTTTTAAAGTGAACCCAATCATTAGGATTTTTTGATCTAATTGCTCTGAGTTTCAAAATATCTCGATCGTGCATCTGTTTTTTAAGCTCAGAAGTAATCCATGGGGAACCCCGCGCGCGAACACGAGTGGTTCTCAATGGAGCGTGCTTGTTAACAATAGCCAAAAAGGATTCCTTCCATTCATTCCACATATCATTTGGATTGGAAGAATTGTTTATGTGATCCCAATCTTGAGATGCGACATCGCTACGAAATTTATCACGGTCAAAACTTCGAAAATTCCTATAGGTTATATTAGTGTGACCCTTACTCTGTCCATTAATGGCTAATTTTCGATAGACATAGATCATGCTGTGATCGCTAATGCCAATATGACGCACACCTGAGCATAACACCTTGTCAGGACAGTTAGTAAAAATTAAATCAATCAATGTTGCAGAAGTTTCGGTTATTCTTGTTGGTTCTGTTATGAGTTGTTGAAGACCATAAACATCCGTGATAGTTAATAATTTGCGTGTATCGCTGTCAAACTGGGATGCGGCCATATTGCAATTTAGATCCCCTAAAAGGTAGAATTCAGTATTAAGGGAATCCAATTTCCCAATCAACTCTTCCAAAGGTGAAAATATACTAACAAGCGAATTAGGTGGTCTATACCACGTAGCAACAATAAATGATTTAGAACGAGGTCTGCGTATTTCAATACAAAGGTTCTCAAGACTGTCCATGCAAAGATCGTTGCGCACCGAAAAGTTAATTGACTTTTTTACATAAAAGCAAACGCCCCCACCTCTATATGAAGTTCTATCACGTCTAACTATATCATAACCAGAGATACTGACCTCATTATCGGTGATGTATTCATTTAGTTTAGTCTCGTTATTTGCGAGAACATCCATATCGTTACTTACGAGAAAGATCTTGAGTTCATCAAGATGAGTGGTCAATTTATTTATATTCAGCGAGGCCAGCTTAAAACCGCGTTTGGAGGGCAATACTCGAGAACGATCAATAGGATTTTGAGTCGGACTTCTCGATGACTCCTGACTGTTGCCTTCCAACGGCACAGCATTAATGGAAGGCATAGTAAAAGTTCAATGAGCTAGACCATGATAAAAATTCTTAAAAATACGCTTGTTACCTGCAAAATTCAGGTGTAGACCTCCACGGTTTAACCCCTTTTCGTTTATATTATTGTGTTCAATAAATCTCCAATCATTCTGACGGCAAAACTTCGTCAAGTGCTTGTTCACCTCTGAGACTTTATCATTAAGCTTGTCCTTTCGTGTTACAAGTCCTGAGACTATGACTTGAGCTTCGGAAGACCCCTCTATCTGTTTAGCGAGATCAACAATAGCTTCTGCAACTTCTTTAGATGTTTTGCCGTTTTTAGCCTTCAGATCGTTTGTACCTACATGTAGCACCACTTCATCAGGCTGGAGCTCTAAATTAGGCTTTATGTAATCTCTCATGGCTTTGGTTGTGGCTCCAGAAAATGACTTTACCACCACTCGGTGCCCTACTGCTTTCGCTAATTTCTTACCGTGAATATCCTTGACCATGGAGTCCCCAATCAATAGGGTTGTAAACTTACTGCTGGTACTCCTCTCTCTGCCGACCTCACAGCGTAAATCATCGTTAGCAGAAGTTTCGCTTGGTTCACTAGGATTACTGCGTGACGACCTATATGACGCCCGTTGATGGTTTTGCCGTCGCCGGATGATTTTGTGTGTTGCTGCCTCTGTCTCTGTTGGATCATCTTGTGCATCACTGAGGATCTCAAACCTGTTACGCGTCACGATATTATTCTGAGTTGACATTTTACGTTGGTTGCGTTTATTACACCCAACATTCGTGCCCGAGTTTTTCACTTGATAAAAACACTCGTTTGTCTCTTGCTGGTGATGGGAGTCTTCTTCGTTCTTTTCTTGTAAAATAAGCCTCAATGCAAGCCTTAGTGAGTCATTTTCCTGTTCCAATGATACAGCACGATTTTCGAGAGACAAACATTTCTCCTCAAGTTCTTCGATAACTCTCTCTTTTTTGCATATAGATGATTCCAGTTTCTCACACCTCCCTTTGTATTCACAAAGTTCGGCGCTAACAGCAAATTTCTCTCGATTTTGGCAATTTATCGAGAGCAGATTAGAGTTGGCTTCTACCTTTTTCTGTAGAATAAGGAGGTCAAGTTTTATACCTTCCATTTCAGCAACTAATTCAGTATTAGATCTCTCTTGGCTGGAAAATACTGGTCCCGCTTCGGCTACCCTTGGTTGATTAGCATAAATGTCGTTGGCTTCAAACAACAATGGATTTACTTGTTCGACCGTTGAAGAGACATTCGAGCCCGTTGAATCGGTTCTCTCTGCGTTGTCTTGAACAAGTTTGGTCAAGCTGCCTTTTAAAACGGGTCCATCTCGCCCCTGGAAGGCGAGAGTGAGTTGCTTTTTACTGTACCAAGTAATAGTGAGGTTGTTGACAGAGCTTTTAAATTGTTTCGAATTTCCGCCGGGCGACGACCATTTGCCTTGTTGTTTCAAACCCTTCTCAACGAAATGTTTTAGGGATTCAAGATCACTAATCCACGTTAACTTGTCACCTTTGAGCCGAAGGTATTGTAAATAAGAGCCGTCGAAGTTAAGGTGATTCCCGGGTAAAAGAACCCGTCATAGATTTCCGATGAAACTTGGTATGATGACATTACAGTACAAGGAGATGTTAAAAAGGTAATAAAAAGAGGGGGTCACCGTGCTTGTTTTCATGCCACGATGCTGACAAATATGGTTATTTAGGTGACTTTTGGTTATCTCAGTGCACAACAAACAAGATCGATTATTTTTCAATGTGGCGTGCTATATCACACAGAGTTCGACTTTCTTTGATTGCTTATTCATCTACGTCCCAGAAAAAATGGCTTCAAATACCCTGCATTATTAATTGATATTTTTATCCTTTAAAGGAAACATAATTTGGACTTGCTCTGCTGGGCCCGTTACGTCTCTATCTGTAGCATTTATTTCATTTGCCAAAAAAGTAGCTATAGATTCCTGCCAAATTTTTTCTCAGTTATTGCGGATATTGTTCTCATTGAATTTATAAAATAAAAAGTGGGGGTCACCGTGCTCGTTTAAGAGAAAAGGAGCTTTTATCTCGCTATCGAGCTTAGTTTGAGGGAAATCCCTTATGTTTTGTACGCGCGCGCGCTCATGTGCGCGTGCTGATTACGCAAAAATCGTGCGCAGTAGGAATGCGCAATGCAAAACCAGGGAATCACCTTAAGCGGGAGAGACTCGTTATCTGTCATCATGTCCTCAACAAGCACCAAGCATCTAGCAGAGAAGAACTCAATCATTTTATAATTCTTTTCATCCGGCTCTTAAATGTACCTGGGAAATTTCGGAAACTTCATTGGCTTTCCTAGATATCAAAGTTTCTATTAGTGGCAACGTGCTATGTACCAGTGTGCACTACAGATTCTCACAGTTATTTGCTGTATTCATCATCATATCCATCACATGTCAAGAACTCCATTCCTTATTCTCAATTTCTTAGACTTCGACGTCTATGTAGTGATGACTCCGTTTTTTCCAGCAAATCAGAGGAGATGTGCCAGTTCTTCGAAAAACGTGGCTATCCTGTCTCTGTGGTCAAAGCGGGCCATCATCGCGCCCAACAATTTGATCGACAGTCGTCATTAAAAACGTCACAGAAAGATAAGAATGACAGAATTCCATTCACCCTCACTTTCCATCCTCATAATCACGCAGTCAAAAGCATCATTCTTAGTAATTTTAAATTACTCCAAAATGATCCCGAGACTGGTAGAATCTTTTCGCAACCTCCACTTATTTCATTCAAACGCGACAAAAACGTAGGCAACTTTTTAGTTAGAAGCGCGCTCAAAACCAACGAGCAACCCGGCACTTTCAAATGCGCGCGCTCACGATGCAAAACTTGTCTTTTCATTGTTAACACTAGCAAGATATCGGGACCTAAGCGATCTGTTAAGATCACCGATCGTCTCACATGTACCTCCGCAAATGTCATTTATTGCATAACCTGTACGTTATGCAATAAATTATACATTGGCGAGACAGGTAGACGACTAGGTGACCGATACCGCGAACACCTTCGCGATGTTGAGAAGAATGACAAAGATGCATCTAAGCCAGTCGCTCGTCATTTTAATCTCCCTAACCACTCCAAAAAACACATGTCTATCTGCGGCCTTTCCCTACATCTAGGTACGACGGAAAGCCGCGAGAATCTAGAACAAATATTCATCTTCCAAATCGGCACCCGTAATCCTCACGGTATTAAAGAAAGCTTTTCATTTAACTAATATATTCCTATTTTTCACGTTGCCATGTTACCACCAATAGCGTAGCTCCTACTTTACTATAAAAACTACACGTAACCCATAATTTCTCTATTCGCTCTGATGAAGGGCTAACGCTCGAAAGGTCAGCTTTTAGAATCTCTGTACGGTGGCCAATTTACATTATCAACTCCGTTGATAAAACCAAATTTTTGTATAACGATCTATCGACATGACCAGGAGCTGCAACGTTGTCACAAATGGCTTGCCCTTCACATTTTATCGTTTGTTGAATAAGTTGGTCAGTGGCTTATGCTAAAACAACTCGACGACTTACTCTCAGTTAGTTTCTATCAATTTTGTTAGTTGGTTTGGGGATGCAAACACTTGAGCCTTGACATATTATATATAGGTAGTTACTGTATATTGACCACGACAAAGTTTTGGAATGTTGGAAAAGACATTAACGGACCTGTCAAACATTACAATTCGTTTCATAGGATAAACCAAGTTTATTTAAAAAATTAATAAAAAAACCAAAATATACAATACAAACAAACAAATGAAGATAATAGTATTTGCAACTTTGTTTAACAAATTAACTTAACAAGGATAAGAGGTATTCCTATGCCATTTAGGTAAACTAAACACTGTGACTCAGACTGTAGTAGTAGGAGTCACAGTAAAATTTTGTCCACCATTTAGTATTGTATATAATCAGAAGCTCATAAGCTTCAGATATAATATAATGTTGAATATGACAGGGTAAAGCTAACACAACAGCACTCAGTCCAAATTAATTAAAAATATTTTAACAGACCAAGTTCAATGCGAGCACAAATATATTCAGTCTGTGACACTTAACAGACACTTTGAGATCTACAAATGCTGGCGTGCGAGAGTACTAAAATGACTTCTCTTTGGTTTAGCCAGCACTAAATCTTCAGGCTGATAAATGTTGGCTTGCATGAGCAAAATAACTACCCTTTATGCACACTTGAAAAATTAACGAAAGAAATGAAGTTGTAATAGGTTTCGTTTTTATTACAGAGCCAGATTTTCGACAATGCAAACAAATTAACAATATCAACATTCAGTACCAGCCAAAAAT
This sequence comes from Montipora foliosa, assembly GCF_036669935.1. Lineage (NCBI taxonomy): Eukaryota > Metazoa > Cnidaria > Anthozoa > Scleractinia > Acroporidae > Montipora > Montipora foliosa. The sequence goes on along the minus strand of NC_090869.1, from coordinate 9,761,842 downwards.
AAAAGAAAACTTACCTCGGCGTCTCAAAGCAGAAGAAAACAAAACAACATTTTCTCGAAAGCAGCAAATCGTGAACACAAGTAACAGCACAGGTGGCTCAAAAACTCCGGTGGGTATAAAACACAGCTCACCTTCCACAGGTCACTCGTTGCACGTCATTGTTCTACCTTTTGAAAAAGTAACCCTAACTCTCAATTTGGCTAACCCTAGGCCTAAGGTTATATAGTTGGTGACAAGTCATAGCTCCCTTTATAGTACAAATTTTCCGCTCCACCCCTCCCCGGACTTGAAGAGCTTTGTTGCTGGGAAACACGGCTCACGATTTCGATATAAAATGCGAAGAAAAATCCAGACCTGTTTCCACCGAGATACAGCTATTAGGCGTAACATTAGATAATAAGTTGAAATTCGACTCTCATATCGCATCTATCTGCCGAAAGGCAGGAATACAAGTAAGCGCCTTAAATAGGCTTAAGAATGTTCTGCTTTATAAAACCAAGGAAGCACTATATCGTGCTTTTATCTTACCGCATTTTGATTATTGTAGCCAGATATGGCACCATTGTGGAGCCAGGGACACCAAGAAACTAGAGAGAGGAAATGAACGTGCGTTTAGATTTGTATATAATGAAAAGAAAGGCTCTTACGATAGATTGCTAAATTGGATTGGTTTGCATAGCACACTAGAGGGACGTCGTATCCAGGACATGTTATTAATCACAATAAAAAGTTGCTTCCAGGAGAAGGCAACACCCCCCCCCCCCCCCCCCCTCCCTCCTCCCTCATTGCGACCCTACTTAAGGTAAAGGACACATAATATAACTTAAGGGGCACGAACATGCTCTCATTACCCAAAGTAAGGGGATCGAGCTTGGCTTGCTTTCTGTTTTCTCCTAAACGAGGTTGGTTACCTATCTTTTTCTTGGCATAATTTTATTCTCTTACTCCTCCTCTTTGTGCTGTAAAAAAAATTGAAAAATTTACATCAGAAAAAAAGTTACAGCGAAAAAAGTATTCGCAACCATCACTCGTGGACACAAAATTATCTCCTCGAGATCACGCACCCGAGGAATATTTGTAATCAGTGCCGTTTCAAGACGTGTGCCTGTGCCATAAAATAAACATTAAATTATTCCTTTTGAACAATACAATACACCTGTTTTGTTGTTTCAAGAATTACGTCAAAGTTGTGCTTCCTGTTCCTGCAAAACGTAGCGTGAACCGATGGAACAAACTTGTCCTTGATAGGTGAAGTTGCAATGATTAAATGAGTAACTTGAGTAAGTTATATCTCGCAAACGAGCTTATGGACCTACGTTTTTGATTGCAAATTTCGAGTCACCATAATGTAGGGAACAATCGAGAAAAGTTTAAAGAAAATCTTACCACAACTTCTAATACTAAGGAATCACCTTAAGAACAGAATTGGAATCACGCTTTAACAACACTAACATAAAATAGTTTATTACATTCCGCTGACATTCAAGCTTGTTGTTGAGTGTGTTTTTTTTTATATGCGCGCTCCCCTCATTTCTCTATCCCATAATAACGAGTATCTGTCATAATAACTACTTCCCTTTCCGGTACACTACATCTCCCCTTACTTACTAGAAATAGTGTTCACTAGAGCTGCCCCCGCTTTTTATAACCTGTTTATGGGATGTGTATTTAATATAAATACTGTGCATAAGACCCACTACAGACACATTTCTTACTTTTTCAACAAATCTTCTTTATCCTTGTATGTATACACGCGAGGAATCCTAGAGTGCCTCCTCGGGTCTGGGCCAAAACCCTGCGGGGGCTATTGGAAGACTTACAATGATAGCATGAACAATGAAGTTCATTCAAGCTTGTTGTTTTTTTTTTTAGCTCGCTCCCCTTATTTCTCTTTCCCATTATAACGAGCATCTGTCATAATAACTACTCCGTTTCCGGTACACTACAGATAGATCTTCGAACATGTCGCTGGCCGAGTTTGTGGCGGATTGAACGATTTTAGCTACATTTTTTGGCTCGATTTCTCGGTTCGCTCGGTCGATCGACTGGTGAACGTTTTCTTCCTTCTCTCTTTTTCAGAGAAAGGTCTTCGGTTGAGGATATCTCGCGAAATAGAAGACAGATTGTCACCAAAGTACCAAAGAACGGTCACAAAGAGACAACAGCCAGGTAAGTACAACAATAGTCCTTATTTCTTTAACTAAGCCTTCTGATTTGTATCGACAAAAACTCGCCATACAGAGCTTGGGCCACCTGTGGTCACAAAGGCAACAAGATGGCAGCCATTTCTTTGCCACGTGCTAGTACCCAAGCCTCTGCAAACTCTTAAAGATCACCTGATCGTTCTCGTATACCGACAAATATAAATACCTCTGCTGCAACTCAGTGTAGGCAAATCCCACACAAAAACCACCAACAACACCCACCTACTCGCTCTGACGAAGGGCTAACGCTCGAAACGTCTTTCACGATGGTAATTCGACCTTTATCAACTCCGGACAAAAACCTACACGGTTCCACCTTGCGTTCCGGACAATATGTGTGTGTGAAATTTGCAGGAAACCTAACTATTTTCGACCTATTAATGTCTTCGATCGTACGGTAAAAATAGCGCGAGAAAAACGTTTGGGCTAAACTGTCACGTACGGTAGCTGTTGTGTATTATTTTTGCATGGAAAAGCGCTTGTCAAAAATACTTTTTTCAAATCCTTTCCGAAGTATCCTCCTTGAGAGTGGATACTTTTGATGATGCATATGATTTGTTTTGTTCTTTCATGGACACGAAACCAGACAAGGCGTATTTTCGTGAACACGTCCTTGACAAAGATCATGACCCATGTGTTTACATAGGAACTTTTTGTAAGAAAAATATGTATTACTGCAGAATTAAACGACAGATATCGGGAAGTTACTTTCAGAGCTTCAACGGATCGAGGAGTTGGAAGGGAATGACTATAAGCCTGCAAGATTTTTTTCAGTTAGACGCAAACTCCGTATCTAATATTCTTTTTTCACTGGACACAGAGTATCATAAGATGGCTCTCCAAGCAGTGATATTCGCAATGCATTCTAGAGCTGAGACATACAACCTTGACATAAATCCTACCCGAGCAGTTCAGTTTCTTTCTAAATCGATTCTAAAGTAGTTGCAGCTTTTGAGGAAAGCGAGAGGGTACTGAATGCATCAAAAGACATATATAAGCTTCGAACACGTGAGCGGATCAGTAAAGTTGAAGATAAAATTAAAGGTATTGATCAAAAGGTTGCGAAGCAATGGATTCTACTTTCTCAAAAGAGAATGCTTGATCTTAAGGGTGAGAGAAATGCTTTAAAAGAGCGAGTAGAAGAACTATCCAAAACACTTGACCACATTGATGATCAAAATACAAGCAGAAACGTCAAACAAGCAACAAAAAGAATAGCACATGGCTTGAGTCACATCGAGTCAAGAGGCAAAAACTAGGGGCAGGTCCACCTTGCCTACTTGATGCAGAAGATGAAGATTTTAATGCAAAAGCTGTTGAAGCTAAAAGCCCCTGCCATGGAAGAAATCACGAAACTACCTTTTTCACACATCACGGGGTAAAAACGAGGAACTTTTTATCACTAGTACAGTATTCTCTGTTGAAAAGAGGCAAGAAAATGATCAAATCTCCAACCACTGTTACAAATAGAGGGAAACCAAGAAATGTGAGGAACAAGCAAGCAAAGGCGCATAAACATGGGAAGTGGTTATGGTGTGCTAAGGAACCTCCCAAGACTGAGGCACATGACACAGAGTCAACAAATCATGAGCGTGCGCACATCGAAAACGCAAAGTTTAGTATGCTTGATAATGATCAAAAGCAACACAGTGTTTTCATCAGGTATAAAGAACAAAATCTAATAAGACCAACATAATTCAATGATACTTTTTAACTGAACTAGTCTCTGTATATTGTTGAATTGTTTAATTTGTGGTATTTTAATTATTATTTTTCAATATGGATGACAAAGCATACTTACGA
>NC_090869.1:9720335-9732835 GCF_036669935.1 Montipora foliosa | reverse complement strand
TTGCCCACAGTGTTTCTCAGAGGCCTTCAAACCGTTGCAAGGCATATTTAATGCCTGGGTTAAGATATTGACTTTCACTTCATCTTTTGCCAACCCACTGATTTACTGCTGGAGGGGCAAGCATTTTAGAAGTGCTTTCCGTCGGATTCTGAGACGGATGACGGTTCATTATTCCAGGGTGAAAAGAGGAGATTCAGTGGTAAAGAGAGCGACATGCGGACGCGGTAGTAGAATCAATGAAGCTGTAGACGCCTTTAAATCAAAAGTGGACGAGGGAAAATATGTCCCGAAAGTATAAGGATAGGATTTGTGTGGTTGACTTGACTTGACTTGACTTAACTTTTTTTTACTTTACTTTAATGGTGTTTTGGACTTGCCTCGTGGAACCTGTGTTTCATATTCCATGGGATTTCTTTAGTGTTTTCCATATATTTTTTAAGAACGAAGATTTTAGTGTAAAGATTTTTCATATTTATTATTCCCATTTTTAAGAATGAATAATTTTTTTCATGGTCAAATATTTGTTTTTCCCTCCTATATACTTGATTACGTTTTTCGTACATGTACTATCTGCCTGTTTCTGAGACTAAAGTTTTTAATTTCACACAGAGTCTGTTTCATTTGGTAACCTTAGTTTGAGGTTGAGGGTTTGCTTTGTGAATTTCTCCCCCTCATTTTGCAGACTAACCCTAACTTTTGTCTATGATTTTTCCTCAACTCACCATTCACACACACAATATTTCCGTCAAAGTACCTGCTAATTAGTGTATGTTTTAGTTACTGGAGAGAAACCCCTTCTTGTAAGGTGGATTCTTCTATCAACACCAATTAGGAAAGCCACAAAGGTTGTTAGGTTAACTGCTGCTTCATGTATTACTATTAAATGACCTACCTATATATCCAGTGCAACAAAAGATTACAAATACCTAAATACTCCAACTTGTATAGAAGCTTCCCATGTGGTACTCGATCGAATCCTTTTTCCATGTGAAGGTAGATGTTATCTATTTGTTCTAGAGCATCTAATGACGTTGCCAAATTGTGTACAAAATGGAGTAGTTGTGTAACACAGGATCTATACTTTTAGGGAAAGGAGGAGAATGTAATAAATTTTGAATCCTTTTTTTCCGCACTCACTTCAACATAATCAAGCCCCTTAAACTACGGGACTCCGTCCCCGACAACAAAGGACGCCACCACACAAAATCGATGCCCTGCGCAGTCCATCCAATGCCGGAATGAGACCCCGAAACAAGCAAGAAAACAGCAAAAAGTGAGCTGATAAGAAGAAACTTTCAAGGAGATTGGCTTGGACACTTCGACCGTTAGCGTTGGCTTGGTAACCCTGCCTGGTTAAGTCCTCGATGGAATGATATATGAAATAAATCATGTGTGAACTGCGGATACGAAGTCAAGGGCTAGTGAAGCTATGATCGTCGCAGTTATGAACGCAATTTTAGCTATTGCGTGGAGAAGCGTGAAAAATTCTGGAGTTCAACGGGGTTTGAACCCGTGACCTCTTTTCAGGCTTTTCTACGCAATTCCTAAAATTGTGTTCATAACTGCGAGGATCATAGCTTCACTTGATTTCATATCCGCAATTCAATATATGGCTCAGTTCATATATCATTTCATCGTTGATTCATTCATCATGGGAACATTTGAACCCACAAATGACCAGCTCCCAATATCAGTGGCTTCAGAGCTCAGTTGGTTAGAGCGTCGCACAGCAATCGCGAGGTCACGGGTTCAATTCCGGATTGAGTGGTCCTGGCCGGGGACATTGTGTTCTTGGGCAAGACACTTTACTCTCACGGTGCCTCTCTCCAACTTCGTGCAAAATATATAGGCCGCACGTACACCAACACATCCCGCGTAAACGACTTCAGGCGTTTTCTTGTTTGGGTATCAGAACGAAAATGTTAGGGAGCTTAAGCAACGACAACGGCGACGGCAATAAGAACGTCACAAATTTGCATATTTAGTGGCCAAAAACAAAAGCTTTGCACGCTCTTCGATTGCGTTTTTCACTTTTGTTTATTTCTTTGCCGTCGTCAGCAAAACAACAACGTGAAATAGCCAAGTTTGAGGTTTTATGAAGAACGTTTGCACTTTTGGATAAATTCTTATTTTCTCCCTAAATTAAGTGCCGTTCCGACGAGTGTCATTTTTGGGGAACTAACGCACCCTTGTCACATTAAAAAGGTTGAAATAGTCACGAAGCCATTAAAATAACGCGAATTTATATTATGAGATGACGTTCTCGTTGCCGTCGCCGTTGTCGTTGCTTAACCTCCCTAGTACCTGGCCGCGCTGGGACACGAATTTTATTTTCGAGTGCTGATAGAGGCAACTTAATAAGTTAAAATTCGTATCCATGTACAAGCGGCCATGTAATGTTCTGTAATCAGTTTTATATGTATACCGACGAAATGTCCAGATTACAAAAGACTTCTTTTATTCATTTTCGAAATGGCTAGAAAGTGATCACCAAACCAGTCTCTAAAAAGCTCTTGTTGTGGACATAGATATGAAAGTTATGAAAAACAAATCATGGTAACCATTGTCAAATTGAGCCATTAAATGTTAAAATAGTAGAGAACAGTTACATTACCGTGCAAAAGTATCTTTTTTATTGGCTGATCCTGTTAGTTACCGCGACGACACCTACATATCCTCACATGTGAAAGATAAAAATAATATCTTCACTACGCGAAAGTGAAGATATGATTTTTTTAGTAAAAAGATCCTAGCATTTCATCAATATCTATATAATAAATGAGGATTGCTTGTTACACTAAAGCACCTAGAAAATTGTCTGCGTTCAATGTGTTTATGGTAGCCCTACGTCGTTGACGTTGTGAAGGCAACGGAAGCCGAAACTTCAGAAAGCAAGGACCTGAACTCAATATTTAAGTTTGGAAATCCATCCCTGATAAGAAACTATAAAAAGTTTTACACGAAAAAAGATAACAAAATCAAAGTTTAAAAATAGCTCCAATTCATACTATAATTATACACGCATCCCACTCAGTGTATGGAATACTCCACGAAAATGTATCATTAACAGAAAAAAATATGGACTTTTTCGTTCATGGGGGATAATATTTAAGATAAAGAGTACTTATGTCTACTGTATGTAGCCAAATTTCTAGCCGGCTCCAGGCTCTCTGTGGGTCGGGACGAGTGAAATTGATGCGAGGGCAAGAAAAAGTCGAGCGAAGACTGGCGTAGTTGCGCGGCCTACAAGATCCACTTGAGTGTCCGGAAAAGGCAAAGAATCCCGCGCGGAGAAAAAAGTAGCAGCAGTAAAGAGAGCCACCCCCCCCCCCCCCCCAAAAAAAAAAAACAACAATATAATAACAACAACAAATAACAAGAAAAACGAAAGTGACACGATAAAAAAAGTTTTTTTCCTATTAGGTGACTACATGGTGTGCTCGATTCTTTCGTTGAGCAAAATGGTCTTCTATATTTCGCCTTGAACTTAACGTTTTCAGTGTTCAATTGTTCGAAACTGCTTTTCGTTTTCCTTGTTTAAATTTCTTGATTGTGAGTGGTTCCTAAATACACGTAGTCGTCATTTAGCTGAGATTATTACGTTCCCAACCATTCTTTACTTTTAAGCACGCATGTCTTTTATTTTGCCCGAGTCTGTCCCAGAGACAAGAACTTCTTAACATCTGACAATGATAACACCGACACCTCAACAACAACTTGTTGATACTTTTTTGAATTTGTTCTCAACCTGGGAATGAGGTTGAATTTGTCCGTCTTTGTTAAAGTTTCGGTGTAATTTACGTAGCACTCTCAGCAATCCTTTTCGACGTTTTCCTGCTTCCTCTTTCTTTCTTTGAGATACCTGGCCTTGTGACGTCCACGCTCCTTTGGTCAGCGTATCGCCTCATAATGTGTTTTCCGATGTGATGGGTAATTGATTCAGAAAACCTTCTTTTCTTCCGAATAAAAATCCTTATAAACACACTTCTAAAGTCACGACTCCTCCAGCAGTAAATTAAAGGATTGACAAAAGATGATGTAAAGGTAAGCACCTTAACAAAAGCATTGACAAGACTTCGAGAATGAAACGATTCAGGAAAACACTCTGAGCAAATTGTTTGCAGAAAGTAGTAAAAGCAAGATGGAAACCAGCACGCCACAAAAACGCCAATAACAATCATTATTGTGATGTTCCCTCGAAGTTCATTCCGCTCCTTTCTACCATTAATGAGTGTTTCATTGTGACTAATATTTTTCTTGTCAGTCGCCATTTTCTTCATGTGAGATTTGGCTGTGAGATACATGTAGGAATAACACACGACGATAACAAGGAATGGAAAAATCACATTACCAATAATGACCATGATACTCCACCATCGAGTTGGTTCGTAGTTGCACTCCTTATGAGGATGGTTTGAATCCCAGGGCACAAAAGGAAGCGATGACACAACCAATGCATCAATCCAAGCAATGATCAACACCAGGACAACTCTGCCTTGCGTGACGATAGTCACATAAACTAGCGGTTTTCGGATTGCGATCAGGCGATCTACACTGATGACACACAAGCTAAGAATAGAAGCATACCCAGTGAGGAAGTACGAAGCGCGAAAAATGTCACATACGATGGTTTGAAGAGGCTCGTTCCATTCAAACTTCTTCGCAATGTAGCTTGGCACTGCTATTAGCCCAACCAATAGGTCTGCGATCGCAAGGCTAAAGATTGACAGGTAGGTCACGTGACGCAAGGCAGGATGACTTTTGATTGCAAGGCATATAATGCCGTTGCCAAAAACAGTACCCAATGACAGAATGACCAGAATAGACACTAATAAGGTTCGGGGAATGCCTTTTTGAAGACTATCTGGAACTGTACTTGAAGAAGATGGAAAACTGCTTGTGGAGTTAGACATCAGGAATCTGTTTGAAAAGAAAAGTTCAAGGCTAATTTTCCAAGGTATTTTCCTTCCCCTAGCATATTTCTATAAATTTGAAAAACTGCAATATTATCATAGTTATTTATCAATAATTTTTAAATGAACGTCTAATTCAGTTACGAAGTAGTAAGTTTGAATTAAAAAGGAAACCTCAAATTCTACAAAAAAGATATCTTTTTTAGGCACGGGAAATAATGTTTACAGGCAAATTTGAATCGAAAAAAGAGCTTTTAAATCGGCTTTTCAGTTTACGTTTAAATTTATTGGCTAAAACAATGCAGAATAAGTGTGACGAGTCATGGTTACAATTGCCACAGTGTTACGTTCCTGTGCAAAGATTACGTAAAACAAAAGAACAAAAAACAGAAAAAAAGGTGAACAAAAACTTCAAATAGCGACTGATCCAAGTGACCAAAAATGCAATGCTTTGCGGTATCTGTAAAAAGACCCTATTGTTGTGACGTTCTCACAAGAAGAGCTTCATCACGCGACGCGCGTTCGAGCCCAACATCGTTCCCGATTGCAAGAGAGACCCTGGGAACGAGGTTGGCTCCAGCTAAGAAGGGAAGTGAACATTTGGTTCCAGGACCTATTTCCTCCCTCACCCCCTACGCCCGTCGACAGAGTTTGATCACTGGAATAATACATTGTAACACGTCATTATTTGTAAAAAAAAAAAAAAAAAAAAAAAGACGTTGTTTGTTGCACAAACTGTACAAGCATTGCCAATGCCCGTTGTTACCAAATTCTCTCCAAAGAGCACATTTTGAAGTTCGACTAGTCACTGCACTCGCTCTGCTTCCGTCTTTGCCTCCCCTTTTAGGGCTTGCTACGCAGGCTAAAGTTCGATGTTTAGTATCACTGCCTTTGTTTTCTAGCCATAGATACATGTGGAAGGTAACAGTTCAAGTTAAAAACGGTCAAGGAATATTTTACATTTCTGTGGTAATTGAGTAAGGAGAACTAAAAGCAAGCTTAAAAAGTTTCGATAAAATTCAAGTTGAGAAGCAAACTACCAACTGACTACCAACAAAACTACCAACCAACTGACTAAACTACGAACTGACTACCAACAAATAATGTCATGAGACTTGCCGCTGCTATCTTTCGATGAAGCAACCAAAATGTGAAACAAAAAGACTTGCCAAATGCAAATGTTGCACTTGTTCCATTCGATAAACAAACACAGCATTTCTCATTTATGGCACGGAGTTACAGGGAAAGTAAGCAAATCTAACCTCGTCATCTTCCACCCATCTCAAAAGTTGATTACATACCAGCCCACCGTATTTACACGTAATTATCAAATGTGAAAGTTTGTTGGGTGGCCACGGTAAGCCGCGTTGCACTGTGATATACTAGAATCAGAAAATGAATATATTATTTTATTTATTTTTTATTTACTTTATTGTTTTCTCCAAACAAATAGAATAAATGATTAAAGTATAAGAAAATAAAATGGAGAAGGGTATGATATAGTAAAGACTAATTAGTGCGCTGAACAATACTGATTATAATCTATAGGTCTTTACAATAAATATATACATAAAAATAAGACATAGAAATAAATAAATAAACACATACAAATAAACACACGCACATAGACATATATACACATACACAAACGTACATCATGGCACAGTTCAAGGAATCAAATTAGTACTGAGCAAAATAATACTTGAATACTGCTTTTTTAAACAGGATTTTCGATGAGATATTTAGAATGGAAAGAGGAAGATCATTCCAAAAATATTTACCAATAACAGTAGGGCAGAATTTTCCTATGTTTGTCCTATATTAAGGAAGGAATAATTGTTGAGAGGTTGCAGTCCGTGTAGAATAATTATGTTGCTCAGAAACGAGGGATATCACGAAATTACATGCCTTGTGATCAAAAAGATGATCATAAAAAATATATACAAGTATACATTTTAACAATATCGCGAAATCTCAATATACCTAGGTTAACATAGTGTGGAGTAATATGATCATGTAGAGGAACATCATTAATAATTCTAATTGCTTTGTTTTGAAGCCGTATAAGCTGCAATAATGGGTTTTCGTAATTATTACCCCACAGTATGCAACCATATATAAGATAAGGTTGATTAAGAGAATAATAAATACTACATTGATTACCTAGATACCGCTTTACCTTAATCATAATGTAATACACTTGCTAATTATCAAAAATATATGTTATATGACCATGCCATGCAGGATAAGTGAGCATCGATATAGATACCTAAATATTTCAGACTTTGTCTTGTACAAGGCATTGACCAGCTAATGTAAATGGAGGAAGTAAGTTGTAATTTATTTTTTGACGTCGTTGGAAGATAAGATATCAGGGGCACCCAACGTCAATTTTCGGAAAATATCTGTTCGGAAGACGATTTGAGATCTAGAATTTTCGGAACATTTGTTCAAAAATTTCTTGCTTGCCTGCCTGTCCTAGGATTTTCGAACATCTAAAAAATGATATAAATGCCCATTTTTAACGGATTTTAACCCTAAAAAGGTCACCTAGAATTTTCGGAAGCCTTTTTTTTGGCTGAAATTTTCGAAAAGGTAAGTAATCCCTAAAATGTTCGGATCGCTAGACTTTCAGCTAGGAAATCCGAACAGATAGCAAATGTTTAGGGGATACAAATATGCCTATATCTACCGTTAAAATACCAAAATACGTTTAAAAATGATATTTTTAAGTGGTTTTGAACTATATTCTCGTTGGGTGCCCCTGAAGATATTTCTGTTTTCTTTATATTTAAAGTCAACTTATTAGCACATAACCAGTCATAGATGCTTATAAGTTCTGAATTAATTTGCAGGAAATGTTTGTCTATATTTTTATCAGAGGCTGTTAGGGAGGTGTCATCAGCAAAGAGTCTCGTAGAGAAAAAAAATAGAAGCTTGGATGAAGTCATTGATATATATTAGAAATAGCGATGGTCCAAGAATTGAACCCTGAGGTACACCAGTTGAGATAGCAAAGTATCAGACATAACACGTCACCATTCAAAAATACTCTTTGTTTCCTTTTGTTCAAACAAGATTTAAACCAACTGATACCAGAATTTGAAATACCACAAAAAAGTAATTTAGACAATTGTATTGCATGGTTAACAGTATCAAATGCCTTGCCTAAGTCCAGAAAAATCGACACTGCATAATCACCTTGATCAAGAGTCCACAGTAGTGCAGCCTGGTTTAAATCCATATTGATTAGAAACGATGATATCTTGGTCAGTGAAAAAAGTAATCATTTAATTGATTAAATATACATTTTTCGGCTCAGTTTCCAGTGTATCAGTTTTGACCATGTACTCTAGTAGTTTACCATTGAAAGTTTCAAATTTTAAGTTCAGCGACTCTGCAGTGGTGTCAAGTCGCTTCACTTCAGCCAAGTTTTGTTGGAAAACAGCTTGGTTGGACTTGATAGATTCCAAGTCACGGAGCATAGTACCAAGACAAGTAGGTACACTCTATCCTCACGGAATCAATGAACGCCTCTTATTCCATTAATTTATTCACAAGTTTATGATACCATATTTCTACTAATGGCAAAGCTCCTCCACACCCTCATGAAAATAGGTACGCAATGCGTACATGTGGGCTTTGCTGCTTTCTCCAAAGGTTAACCACACTTGAATTGCATCCCCTCAGCCTTTCCCTGATACTCCTTCCCTACTTTGTACATTGTACTCTTCCCCTATCTGTCAAAATTTTTTTATGTAGACTATGAACCCCTCTAATATTGGTTTGTTTCCAGGGAAATCTGCCACAAGACACAACTTCATTACAAAATTCACAAAATTTAAATGGTTTAAATCTACATTTCTGATCGTGAGCCCAGTGTTCTGAAGAAGGTGCTCTGAATCGGACAAAAATAATCCCGAGTCCAGCCACCTTATCCCAAAAGCTGCATTCAATTGCCCAAGAGTGGCTAACAATCTATAGACATGACCAGTAGCTGCAATGTTATGACAAATGGCTTACCCTTAACGTGTTATGGTTTTTTCGAGTAAGTCGGTCAGTGGCTTATGCTAAAACAGCTAGTCGACTCACTCTCAGTTAGTTTCTATTAATTTTGCTAGTTGGCTTGGGGGTTCGCACCTCGCCATCAGGTGATGCAAACACTTCGAGCCTTGATTATGTATAGGTAGTTACTATATATTGACCACGACAAAGTGTTGGAGGGTTGGAAAAGTCATTAACTGACCTTTCAAACATTATTATTCGTTTCATAGGATAAATCAAGTTTATTTAAAAAAATAATAATGAAACCAAAATAGACAATACAAACAAACAAATGAAGATAATAGTATTTGCAACTTTGTTTAACAAATTAACTTAACAAGGCTAAGAGGAATTCCTATGCTATTTAGGGAAACTAAACACTGTGACTCAGACTGTAGTAGAAGGAGTCACAATAAATTTTGTCCACCATTTAGTTTTGTATATAATCAGAGGCACATAAGCTTCAGATATAACATAATGTTGAATATGACAGGGTAAAGCTAACACAACAGCACTCAGTCCAAATTAATATAAATTATTTCAACAGATCAAGTTCAATGCGCGCACAAATATATTTCAGTCTGTGACACTTAACAGACACTATAAGATTTTGTTGTTTAACCCGCACAATTCAAGCCTACAAATGTTCGCGTGCGAGAGTACTAAAATGACTTTTCTGTGGTGTAACCCACACCGAATCTTCAGGCCGATAAATATTGACTTGCCTGAGCAAAATAACTCCCCTTTATGAACAGATCAAGTTCAATGCGCGCAGAAATATATTTCAGTCTGTGACACTTAACAGACACTTTAAGATTTTGTTGTTCAACCCGCACAATTCAAGCCTACAAATGTTGGCGTGCGAGAGTACTAAAATGACTTTTCTGTGGTGTAACCCACACCGAATCTTCAGGCCGATAAATATTGGCTTGCCTGAGCAAAATAACTCCCCTTTATGAACACCTGGAAAATTAACGAAAAAAATGAAATTGCAGTCGGTTTCGTTTTAATTACAGAGCCAGGTTTTTGACAAATGGAAACAAATTTATAATGTCGACATTCAGTACCAGTCAAAAATAAAAGAAAATTAACCTCGGTGTCTCAAAGCAGGAGGAAAAAAAATTCTCGAAATCAGTATATCGTGGACAAAAGTAAGAGCAGGTGGCTTAAAAATCCTGGCGGGTCTAGAACACAGGTCTTATTCCACAGGTCACTCGTTGCAGGTCATTGTTTTACCTTTTGGAAAGTAACCCTAACCTTCAATTTGGCTAACCCTAGGCCTAAGTTTAGTTGGTGACAAGTCACCGCTCCCTTTGTAGTACAAATCTTTCGTTCCACCCCTCCCCGGACTTGAGGAGCGTGAGGTTTCATCCAAGGAATTTTGTCAAGTCGGGGGAGTAGTGGACGGAAAGATTTGTACTAAGGGAGCGGTGACATGTCACCAATTGACCGTTTGGGTGCACGGCTGATCGTCAAAAGAATGTTGGCAAAAGGCGAAATTGAAATTTTGCGGCAAATTTTCCTTGGCGGAGTGGATAGCGAGACTATTTTCTTGAATAGATGTCCGATAGTGTAGTGTCTCCGTCTTAAGAACAGAACCGGAATCACGCAACACTAACATAAAATACTTTCTTACATTCGGCTAACATTCAAGCTTGTTGTTGTTGTTGTTGTTTTATTTTTGCGCTCCCCTCATTTGTCTATCCCACAACAACGAGTATCTTTCATAATAACTACTTCTGTTCCCGGTACACTACATCTCCCCCTACTTATTAGAAGACTTACAATGCTTATATGAACAATGAAGTGTCTTAAAGAAAAGATGTCAACAATGTCACTTCTCTTTCTCTTCAACAAGTTAACTAATTTGAAACAAAATATTTTATCCATGCAAGTGCATGCCTAATGCGCACAGGCCGAGAAGTATCTAAGACCCCGTTTACACTGGTCCCGACAGTTTTTTGCATGGACAACAACTTAAACGGTTCCACCTTGCGTTCACTGCATCAACGTGATTGGCTAAAAGTATGAGCTTAACCAATCACAGAAGAGATTAAAAAAGCCATTAAAATGCCCCACTGGATCCACTGTCTGGTTTGGCACTTCGGACTGTCCTGGTGGGTTTGATTTTTTCATTTTAATAGTTGCGGACTCAACAAACTTCTTCATGTGAGCTATATTACGCATTTTACTGTTGCCATTTATTTTCGTCTTTTAAAAAAACAGCATTTCCATCCTTGTGAGTGACGACATATGGACCAGGATCGTAACTGGGAGGGGGCTTACTGGCAGTGTGGCCGAGTGGTTAGGGCCCGTGCCTTGAGATCCAGAGATCCTGGGTTCAAGACCGCCTTCTGACCATTCACTGAATTTGTTTCAGGTAGTCCCTGGTTCAACTTCCTGGCGCACTTGTAAGATAGCAAACTGGTTTGCCTTCCGCCAGTTGGGATTCTTAACAATGTATATGTTAAATTCTCGGAGATATTAGCTACTAGCTACTCTGAAATCCGAGGGTAAACAAAGTACTATTTATTTTTTATAGCACTTTGTCCCCTCTTCTAGTTTCAGTGTATTTTGTTCCTCGAGTTCTGTCGCGTTTTGTCGTACTTTCGAAAGAGCATTTCCCTCTCCCTAGGCTTTTGCTGCCAATATGCCTCTGTGACCTGTTAGCCGGAGAATTCAACCTTGGGGAGCTTATCACGCAATTTTTTTTCCCACAAGCAGTTCTGCAGGCGACACACCAGTTACAATGTGTGGGGTAACTCTGTATTGGAACAGAAAGTCCTGAACCGCCTTTCTCCAGTCTGCTCCTTCAAGTCGGGCAATTCGAACGATCTTCAAAATTGTTTCATCGACACGTTCCACCCCTCCGTTGCTTTGAGGCCAATACGGTACACCTTTCTTGTCCTCGATTCCTGAATATTCTAGGAAGGCTTTAAACTGTTGCGATGCAAATGGAGGTCCATATCACTGCGCACAGTCTCCGGTAGGCCATGTGTCCTGAAGAAGGCCTCCATAGATTTAACCACATGCTGGGCGTCTGTTTTCTTCAAAAGAATCGCCTCCGTCCATCGGAAATAGTAGTCTACCACTACTAGGAAAAGCTCACCATTTGATATGTCAAGGAGATCAACCGAAATTTCTTTCGAGGGTCCCTCAAGCAGCTGGGTTGACCTTACAGGTTTGGTTTAGTTCTGGGCCCTACAACCTGACAGGGGTGACAAGCACCGCCCCTGACAGGGGGGAGGCGCACCGCCTCCTCCACTTGCTTGTCCATTACCGGCCACCATACTTTCTCTCGCAACCTGGCCTTAGTTCTGACCATGCCTTGGTGACCCTCGTGAGCCAAAACAATGGTTTGCTCTCAACTTCCTCTCAGCACCACCTGTCCAATCATCCACACCTACTCCTGCACCGCTTTGTATACGGTCATTGACAACTGATTTCAGTCATCTGTCACCGCTAGCATTCAAGCTTGCTGGGTTTTTTTTTTAGCTCGCTCCCCTTATTTCTCTTTCTCATTATAACGAGTATCTGCCATAA
>NC_090869.1:9685335-9697835 GCF_036669935.1 Montipora foliosa | reverse complement strand
CAAACTTTGGTCCTATACGAGTGTTTCTTTCCCTGCCGTTCTCCCTTGCTTCCAAAGGGACTGAGATTACTACTAGTGATCATATCAAGAGTCCATATTTACCCAAATTGGCCTAGTCCCCATCAGCGTCAGAGAAATATTTATTTTTAAACCTATATGTAATCGCGTGGGCCCGAGGTTGTCAAAAAATTGCCCTAGTCGCGAGGCGACGAGGAAATCTGTAAAACTTTGAAAATACAAGTGAAATTAATCCTTAATTGCACGAGGGCACATTGCGATCAAATGTTTATCACATAAAGGGCAAAATTATTGAAGGAAACCTGTTCAATCACTTAACATGCTTACATTCGGTTAAAGACGTTGAGGTTCAAGTCAATAAATTGATGCTGTCAACAAAAATAGCGCTCGATTCAATTAAACTGTATTTTACATGTGGACAAAACGCAGTTTAATCAGGGTCAGAATCTGGAAGAATATTCTCTTGTAACTTCACTTGCTCTTGACAAGAAATTGTTAACCAATCAGAATCAAGTAATCAAGCCCTCTTGATTACCAAAATGCTCTCGTGATTAGGGAATGTGCCCCTCGTCTCAGCCAATCAGCATTCAGTAATATTTCCCCGTATGTGATGATGCGGGAAAATAAACAACAGATCAAATGGGCTAACTCAATGTTGTACCCAATTCAAACCCTTCGGGAATAAAACGTTTGTGCCAGGTATTTCCATATCATTTAAATGTTAATGCTACACTATAATGCAAATACAATACACAAGGAACCTTACCCCGGGAAATTTGAACTTCGTAAGCGTATACTGATACGCTTCGTTTGTGTTCTTCAGACCTCCCGCTTGCATTAGTTCTCACGCGGTAGTACGAACAAACGTCATAGCTGTTTACTAAAAAAAAATCTGGAGTTTGGGGTCGGTGTCATGTATTACTAACTCTTTAAAGGCATAATTATTCCAGGAATGGTTTGTTTCAGTTCCTCATTCACCATGTTGTTGAGTGAGCAAATCAAGTCAATGAAGAATGATTCATTTTTTAGGACACAGAGATTTTTCCGTCTGGCTACTAGGAGTGGAGCATTGGAGAAGAGTTTTGAACACATCGAGAAATGAGACTGTCTTCCAGCACAATATCGGTGTAACTGAAAACAAATATTGACCATCTGGTGTTTGGTCCATTCCTAGCCCATTATTTATTACAATCCCTCAGGGCAGAAATTTGTCAAGAATTCATGGTACGCCGGAGATCAGTCATTCAATGCAGAAAAGACTGTGCTGGACGTATGCACACTTTATGTGTAAATTGTGATAACATGAAGTATCTAGATAGGTCGCTCGCAGTTCAAGGGGATGTTTAGTAAGATAGGAAATTAGATGAGGAGCTGTAAAAAACGCATGTGGGATTTCCACCGTTATTGCGTTATTCTGACGCTTTATCGGGCTTATCGTAAACTGCTCCATCTCAATTCATAGGCTAGTTTGAACAGAACCACTATTCTTTTCCTGAAGGGACAATACGATCTTCTTTGGGATTCAAGCTTGAGATTCCGATTCGGATTCAGCTTGATATAATTAGAGGTACGCTACTGGAGTCAAAATAAGGTGATTTTTCGCATTGGTCAATGATCTAAATTTATCCCATGTAACAGACTTGTAGGAGGAATTAAAGATTTTACAATAACTATCTAAATTCTCTCTAGCTCATTGGCTAATTTTTATCATCAATTTAAACGCTTGTTTGTATTTCCGCTGTTATTGTTATGCTTTCTCTATGCTATGCCTTATCTTAGTTTAGAGGCTGGCTTGAAATGAGCCACTTATTCATTTCCGGAAGGGTGAGGCTTGTGATTTCCACAGCAACTTTTACAATATTATGACGCAATTTATCATCAATAAGAGGCCACTGAGGCATAAAAAACTGATGTTAATTTGTTTAATAGATACCATACAAGATTAACGTTAGACGATATCTTCTGAATTTCTTGACTCGAAGCCTATCACATCCGATTGGTTGTTCAATGCATTCCGAAGTCTGATACACTGGATATTTTTGTTAGGCGCGTACCTGCGTTTTTTTTTCCTTTGTCTGTTTGGTGTTGTTGTTTGGGGTATTGTAAAAAATCAGTGAAATGGGGGGAAGACGGAGTCCTGGAGGTCAATACAAAGTTGTGGTTCGATTCCCTTTTCAGGACGAGGGGGCAGGGATAACGGGAGCGGAATTGTCCATTTCACTTGCAGATTTGAACTTCACAGCAGACGCCCTTCGCAGGTTAAGAATTTGTTTATCAGTTCTGTTAGTTACGCTTAACTCAAAAACATTAGGCCCTGAGGGAGACGTACAGCGCATGACGTCTTTGAATGCTTGTCTATAGTCTGACCTGCGAAGTGTGTAAATTAGAACGTTTACCACAGAGTTTAAATGCAATATCCACACCGCTGATGTGTTTACTACGGGAGGAATATAAACGTCATTAAATGCCATTAATCCCCGGGTGATAAGGAACGGAATCCAAAGAATTAGAAACACGATGATGGCAACCAAGATGGCTGCAGTAGCTTTGCTCTCTGGGCCTGGAAAACAATGAAGAAATTGCACAAGTAGTTAGACATCCATTTAAAGGAACTAAAAGAATTCTTTCGTATGAAAAATAGGAGCTGCAGCAACAACAGCGGCTCACTACTGTAAAATGGATAAAGGGGTCTCGTTTCTAACGGAGCTGTGGTGCTGCGTCAGCGGGATGTGAAACACAGAAATGGGTTCGGTTATCAACCGGATTTGTATGGTAAATTCTCTAATGTAAACTGAACAAATTGAAGGCTGACGTTTGGAGCATGCATTAGCCCCTCATCAGAGCGAACAGTCATATGTTTGGTTAGTCACTCTGACGAAGGGCCAACGCTTCGAATTCCATTGCCCCGACTGCTGTTATCTTTCGCGACGTCACAGGTGGCCCAAGCTCAATATATGAGTATCTGTGCTGTACTATATTATGCAAGAGTAGAAATATAAGGATTTGTTTCTCAAAATTCAAAAAGATATTTACGATTTAAAATAAAAATAGCTTACCTTGCTTTAGTCTTGTATGTCTTTGTCTCTGGTACGTTTTCTTGGTCAATTAATCGCGATTTGTGTGATTTTTAGGTCCTCTTCTTTTCCCTGTATATACGTAAATCACCCTTGGAAGATCGCTTAGCTACTCGCGATTGGTCAGTAGAGCTGGCACAATGGTGACCAATCGTGAGTCTTAGGCCGGGTCGCTAAGCGATCTTTCAACGGTTTCGGTAACACGGCTTCAGCGGTGACTAAAGTCTCATCCGATGGCTCTCGGAGCAAATGTTTCAGAGTTTCAAGGGCGGCCCTTGATTCCTTCTCAGTGTACAACCGGCTGGGATGAAGAAGACGAATGAGTAGCGAAGGTATCGTCAGTGATCTCAGTGGAATTTTTAGGTGATCGAAGCCTTCGGAGCGATTTTATGGCTCTTTTCCTTCGGTGATTCCGTTCGGCGACTTCGTCTTGGTCCCCATCCTTGGGAAATAATATATAGAGGGAAAAGAAGAGGAACCAAAAACTACCTAAATCGCTCTCTTAATCGACCAAGAAACCGTACCAGAGACAGACATACAAGACTAAAGCAAGGTAAGCTATTTTTCTATTTTAAATCGTAAAGTATTTTTTGAATTTAGAGAAAAACCATTTTCCCCTTACAAATCTTTATATTTCTACTCTTGCATACTATAGTACAGCACAAATACTCATACATTGAACTTGGGCTACCTGTGGCGACATATACTTGGATGCAGCATAGTTAATCGAGGGACTGGTTATGAAACCTTCTCTTTCGTCATTTTTTTTGACATTTCATTCTCGGAATGGTCTACTACTGGAAAAGCTTTCTACTACTCTAATATTGAACATTATTTGTCAGTCAAATTTTGTCAATGTATTTTCAATTTTGAGGATTGTTGTAAATGTTAGTTTATCGCCAATCCCGTCGTGTCCTCTTTTCTTTCCCTCGATGCTCAAAGCAGCTTTGAATTACAGTATATCATTGTTTCAAGGCCAAAAGATTTAAAAAAGACTTTAAGGGTTGTTATGACCTGTTGTCACAGTTAAGTAAATAATTTCGTATTCCAAGGCATTGCTTGTATTGGAAAGAAATGCTAAATCTAAATGCTTTAGGAAGAATGGTGAGAATGGTAATGTTGAACTTCCTTGATATGACACAAATAATTAATAAAAATTACCAGATAGCCGAGTTTTCAATTGAGCCGTGATTATTCTAGAAAAAAAGGGAAAGGCGTTTTTGGTTCTTGGTTTCATACATACCTGAAATTGAAAACACGTTTCTTCTCCTGCGAAACGGCCGAGTTTCTGCAGACATTTCAAATGCAATTCTTCTCATTTGTCTCCTTGCTATGGTCAAAACTCTCAAACTCATAATGAGCAATAAGAAATATGGTAGGACGACATTCATAATTAAAGCCAACAAACTTAGCCATGATGGTGTTCCTTCCCAAGTTACTCCACAATCTAAGCTTTTCTTGGAAAATTCCACTTTTCCCAAGATAGCGAAGAGAACACCGAAAAATACAGCTTGAAACCAGGCAAAGGCGATCATTATTGAGATCGTGCGTGTGGTAACACGACTCACGTATCTCAAAGGATCGCTCACCGCAATATGTCGTTCAATCGCCAACATCACAAGTGTTACGGTAGAAGAAATGTAGAAAGGATAAGACAAAATTCCACCAACTTTGCAAAGCACTCCATTGTGAGAGATGATACTTTGATCGAGCACCGTAGCAAGTTCATATGGCATTGATATAGATGTTGTTAAAAAGTCACTTATTGCCAAGTTCAGGATCAAATAACTGTTCACGTGCCGACGAAGTCGCTTAAAACGAAGAATTACGATAGTAACGAGTAGATTTCCGCAAAGTCCAAATATTATTAGAAAACCAAGCGTTACTGCTAAACACCATTTCTCTGTCTTTGTCCACAAATACCTGTCTTCTGACTCCATGCTTTGAAAATATCACGTCTCCGCAATTCACGTGAGAATTGGTTGCCGCAGTGCCGCACCGGCTCACTTTCAGAATTGTTGCATAAGGTTACGTAAGGTTCGGTAAAGGTCACTCATGACGAGCTTAACTTGGGTCAGGAATGTGGGTCCCGTTGTTTCAGTAAAAAAAAATACCTAAATCTCAGTAGGAGTTGTAACAAGATTAGTACTCACACTAAAAAGGCAGAGCAAGTGACATAAAGGGAGCGAGAGGTGTTAATCGCGACACGTTTGTTGGGCCGACTTCGTCATAAAGTTTTTAATGACGATAATATTTCAAAGGACTTTGAATCAATTTTGAGTGACGTGTCAAAATAGTCCAGAGGGACAAAAAATCAATTTGAAATGTTTTCTAAAACACGGTTTACAAAGGCCAGCATCGCGCAATTAAAAAATGAAAAATTATTTCTTAACTTTCAGGCTACCGAGATGCAACTTGTTTTGCCTGGCATACACGTTTCTCAACAGCAACGGTGAATTGGTTCTTTTCTGATTTTTGAGGAAACCTATTTTTATTTTTTATACTTATGGAACTCGATAACTGAGGAATAAAACTCAACAGCTATTATACCTTCGAACATCTGCTTCCCTAATTCTCCGGTTAAACATGAAACGTTATAATTAGTGATGTATTGGTGTATTTGTTAATTTAAACACAGGCAAATTATTTCTTAACTTTCAGGCTACCGAGATGCAACTTGTTTTGCCTGGTATACACATTTCTCAACAGCACCGGTGAATTGGTTCTTTTCTGATTTTAAAGCAAACCATTTTTAAGTTTTAGAACTCGATAACTGAGGAATAAAATACAACAGCTATTACACATTCGAACATCTGCTTCCCTAATTCTCCGGTTAAACATGAAACGTTAGTGATGTATTGGTGTATTTGCCAATTTAAACACAGGCAAATTATTTCTTAACATTCAGGTTACCGAGATGCAACTTGTTTTGCCTGGCATACACTTTCCTCAACAGCAACGGTGAATTGGTTCTTTTCTGATTTTAACGACAACCATTTTTAAGTTTTATACTTATAGAACTCGGTAACTGAGGAATAAAACTCAATAGCTATTACACCTTCGAACATCTGCTTCCCTAATTCTCCGATTAAACATGAAACGTTAGTGACGGATGTATTGGTGTATTTGCCAATTTAAACACAGGCAAATTATTTCTTAACTTTCAGGTTACTGAGATGCAACTTGTTTTGCCTGGCATACACTCTTCTCAACAGCAACGGTGAATTGTTTCTTTTCTGATTTTAAAGCAAACCGTTTTTAATTTTTATACTTATGGAACTCGATAAGGCCACCCCCTTTTTTTTTTCTCCATTTCGCGTCGTCCTACAGACCCAAATTTTTGGCATTTTCCTCAATAAAATAAAAAATTGGTAACGACATTTTTAAGCCATTTTATGTAGCATAGGAGTTTCGGTGGTTGATCCTTTTTCCCACGCTGTCTTAATTTTGCAACAACATTCACCAATTTTTCTGCCATATTGATTGATTTTGGGTTCACGTCTTGTTGTTTTCCTGGGCTGGGGTACCAGGCCTCCGATTCCGAGAATGCTAATGATTTAGGTTTTTTTTCCTTCAATCCGACCGACCCAATATCAGGAAACGCATTCCACGGTAAACGAAAAAAAAAGGGGGGATGGCCTAACTGAGGAATAAAACTAAACAGCTATTACACCTTCAAACATCTGATTCCCTAATTCTCCCGTTAAACATGAAACGTTAGTGATCTATTGGTGTATTGCAATTGGTTAATTTAAACACAGGCAAATTAATGCCCCAGTGTATTGCTAAATTTAAACAAAGGCAAATTAATGCTCCAGTGTATCATTTGATTTTCACACAGGCAAATTGATGCCTCAGTGTTTCAATTTGATATAAAGTAAAACAAAAGTAATTTGGAATGCCCAATTGTAGCTGTGCACAATTTTTTTCCGGGCTAATTGATTTCCCAGCATGTCACAGGCAGGCACATACGATATTAATCACAGACTTATCATTTAATTTTCTTGCTATCATGATATCCTCATATCATGAAATTGAACCTAACAGTAATTATTTTACCCCAACTGCTAACTTTCCCCGACAAAACACAAGTTTCCTTTCCAATTCCAAACTTCGATTCTTCGCGCTTTTGGCGTTTGAGCGTGAGCCTGTACACCGGTAAGGCTTCCAGCATCGAATTCCCCGACATCAACATTGTTTATTGCTTCCATAACTCGCTTGAAAACATCTGAATACAGAAATCTATGACATTCAGACGACGACTGCTCAATTAATCCCCCCACAGAGACCAAACAAAGTTATTCCGTAAGCTTCGTCCACGTTTTAACCAGAATTTCGGAACCCGATCACCATTTTCCCGCCACAGATTATTGACTTAAACGCGACAAATCCCCGGACAAATCTCGCTTCGAAAGAGCTGAAAGGACTTTCCTTCGACCAACCAGTTGACTTGAAAGGCTGTACCATTTTTCCCCGGGTCCGAGGGTTAATCCATAAATCCTATAGAACGAAAAATGGTTCCGTGTCCCAGCACTAACCGCCACTGTCGATGCGCGCAACCGAACTGAAATAGATTTGTCTTCCCCACAAAATTCATCTCGCCCCTAAATATTGTTATTCAATAAAAAATTAACTACTTTTTTCTGCTTAACGTAAGTTCACAGTACAATTTTATTCCCCCCACCCCCCTCCCCCCCCCCCCCCTTCCCCTGGGCAAAGCCAGGGCATTTGAACTTTTTAAGATTGAATCATTCAAATTCCTGTCCCGTCAAATGCCCTACTCTATCGGCGGATTTGAAGGATTTGTCTGTCATACCCTATTAAAGAACAATCGTCGTCGGCTCCTGCCGTCTTTAAAAATAGGCCTGCAATGCGTACTTGTGTCGCATTTCAGTCAAATAAACGTTGATGATTAGCAATACAGTAAATGCAATACATATTGTCATTTTATAGTGATGTGGGAGGCGCGATGGCCTCATGGTTAGTGTGCTCGACTCCGGAGAGAATGGTCCGGGTTCGGGTCCTGGCCGGGAACATTGTGTTGTGTTCTTGAGCAAGACACTTTACTCCCAGGGTGCCTCTCTCCACCCAGGTGTATAAATGGGTACCGCCGAAATGCTGGGGGTAACCCTGTGATGGACTGGCATCCCATCCAGGGGGGAGTAGAAGTACTCCTAGTCGCTTCATGCCATGGAAACCGGGATAAGCTCCGGCCTGATGGGCCATTTGGCTCGTATGCAGACTTTACCTTACCCATGTTATAGTGATAAATGTCGAGTAAAGAGTCTGTAGAATCCCCAAGCTGCAGGTTGTT
The DNA here is from genome assembly GCF_036669935.1 of Montipora foliosa. Lineage (NCBI taxonomy): Eukaryota > Metazoa > Cnidaria > Anthozoa > Scleractinia > Acroporidae > Montipora > Montipora foliosa. The sequence continues at coordinate 9,689,429 of NC_090869.1, read as the reverse complement.
GAAGTTTCGATTTGATCGGCGCATTAGTAAATGATTGAAGGAATATTACAACTTGAAAGAGCCTAGCATCCGGGCTTTCCGTTTAAATATTTAAATGGTCCATAAACAAACATACATAAAAAAAAAAGGAAGCCTCCAAATTGTTGAATTTTTTTTTCTGCTTTTCCTATTCAAGAGGAGGGCACTGCTCAAGGGGATGTTTAGAAATTAGACGAGGAGCTATAAAAAACGAATGTTTGTATTTCCGCTGTTATCGTTATGCTTTATCGGGCTTATCGTAAACTGCTCCATCTCAATTCATAGGCTAGTTTGAACAGAACCACTATTCTTTTCCTGAAGGGACAATGCGATAGTTCTTTGGGATTCAAGCTTGAGATTCCGATTCGGATTCAGCTTGATATAATTAGAGGTACGCTACTGGTGTCAAAATAAGGTGATTTTTTGCATTGGTCAATGATTATCACATTTAACTGACTTGCAGGAGGAATTAAACATTTTACAACAACTATCTAAATTCTCTCTCGCTCATTGGCTAATTTTTATCATCAATTTAAACGCTTGTTGGTATTTCCGCTGTTATTGTTATGCTTTCTAGGGCATATTGTAAATTGCCCCATCTCAGTTTAGAGGCTGGCTTGAAATGAGCCACTTATTCATTTCCGGAAAGGTGAGGCTCGTGATTTCCACAGCAACTTTGACAATATTATGACGCAATTTATCATCAATAAGAGGCCAGAGGCATAAAAAACTGACGTTAATTTGTTTAATCAAGATATCATACAAGACTAACGTTAGACGATATCTTCTAAATAACATTTTTATTAAAGAGATATTTAACAAAATTATTTATTACTTATATTGATATGTAGACGAGTGTTGAATTTCTTGACTCGAAGCCTATCACATCCGATTGGTTGTTCAATGCATTCCGAAGTCTGATACACTGGATTTTTTTGTTGGGCGCGTACCTGCGTTTTTTTTCCTTTGTCTGTTTGGTGTTGTTGTTTGGGGTATTGTGCACCATAAAATCAGTGAAATGGGGGGAAGACGGAGTCCTGGAGGTCCACACAAAGTTGTGGTTCGATTCTCTTTTCATGACGAGTGGGCAGGGTTAACGGGAGCGGAATTGTCAATTTCGCTGGCAGATTTGAACTTCACAGCAGACGCCCTTCGCAGGTTAAGAATTTGTTTATCAGTTCTGTTAGTTACGCTTAACTCAAAAACATTAGGCCCTGAGAGAGACGTACAGCGCATGACGTCTTTGAATGCTTGTCTATAGTCTGACCTGCGAAGTGTGTAAATTAGAACGTTTACCACAGAGTTTAAATGCAATATCCACACCGCTGATGTGTTTACTACGGGAGGAATATAAACGTCATTAAATGCCATTAATCCCCGGGTGATAAGGAACGGAATCCAAAGAATTAGAAACACGATGATGACAACCAAGATAGCTACAGTAGCTTTGCTCTCTGGGCCTGGAAAACAGTGAAGAAATTGCATAAGTAGTTAGACATCCATTTAAAGGAACTAAAAGAATTCTTTCGTATGAAAAATAGGAGCTGCAGCAACAACCTCAACTCACTACTGTAAAATGGATAAAGGGGTCTCGTTTCTAAGGGAGCTGTGGTGCTGCGTCCGTGGGATGTGAAACACAGAAATGGGTTCGGTTATCAACCGGATTTGCATGGTAAATTCTGGGTTCGGTTATCAACCGGATTTGTATGGTAAATTCTCTGACGTAAACTGAAGAAATTAGAAAGCTGACGTTTGGAGCATGCATTAGCCCCTCATCAGAGCGAACAGTCATATGTTTGCTTAGTCGCTCTGACGAAGGGCCAACGCTTCGAATTCCATTGCCCAGAATGCTGTTGTCTTTCGCGACGTCACAGGTAGCCCAAGCTCAATATATGAGTATCTGTGCTGTACTATATTATGCAAGAGTAGAAATATAAGGATTTGTTTCTCAAAATTCAAAAAGATATTTACGATTTAAAATAAAAATAGCTTACCTTGCTTTAGTCTTGGATATCTTTGTCTCTGGTTCGTTTTCTTGGTCAATTAATGGCGATTTATGTGGTTTTTGGTTCCTCTTCTTTTCCCTGTATATACGTAAATCACCGTTGGAAGATCGCTTAGCTACTCGCGATTGGTCAGTAGAGCTGGCACAATGGTGACCAATCGCGATTCTTACGCCAGGTCGTTAAGCCATCTTTCAACGGTTTCGGTAACACGGCTTCAACAGGGAATAAAGTCTCATCCGCTGGCTCTTGAAGCAAATGTTTTCAGAGTTTGGCGGCCCTTCATTTCTTCTCAGTGTACAAGCGGCTGGAATGAAGAAGACGGAGGAGTAATAATTTATTTAATTATTATTAAATAAATTATTATTATAAGACGGATGAGTAGCGGAGGTATCCTCTGTGATCTACGACGTGGAATTTTGAGGTGATCGAAGCCTTTGTCGGAGCGAATTTATGGCCCTTTTTCTTCGGTGATTCCGTTCGGCGACTTCGTCTCGGTCCCCAACCTTGGGAAAGAAGATATGGAGGGAAAAGAAGAGGAACCAAAAACCGCCTAAATCGCTATTAATCGACCAAGAAACCGTGCCAGAGACAGACACACAACACTAAAGCAAGGTAAGCTGTTTTTTTTTTTTTTTTAAATCGTAAAATGTTTTTTTGAATTTTGAGAAAACCCATTTTGCCCATACAAATCCTTACATTGCTACTATTGCATAATATAGTACAGCACAGATACGCATACATTGAACTTGGGCTACCTGTGGCGACATATACTTGGATGCTTAAAACCTCCAAAAGCGATAACAATGTTGTTGCAATTGATGTTGAATTGACCGTGACAGTGCACAATCTTTTGTTTTTGCCTCGCACAGGCTCACAAATTAGTTGAGAATAATTTAATCTAAAGATATGATTGGTTATCTTCTCGAAAAAAGGTGTATTTTGCACCGTCAAGGGCAAAAATACAGACAAAAACATGAAACAAAAAGACTTGTCGAGTTTCATAACCATCTCCACGAATAAGCTATTGATGCAGTGCCCAGTTTTTCATACCCTGGATGCCAGAGGTCTTCTCGCTCACCAGCGGCGAGGAGGGTCAAAGCGAAGTAATCTCTGGCACACATGGTAAGATTTTCAATGTGCTGAATAAAAATTGCATAAATTAAGCTCTCGGAAGTCCGACTGCACTCGTCAATAAATCGGTAGCTGTCAATCAAAGGATTGTTGTAAATGCTAGTTTACTTATTTATTTATTTAGTTTTATTTATTTATTTTTTTTTAATTTTTTTTTTTCAATCCTGTCGTGTCCTCTTTTCTTTCCCTCGATGCTCAAGATAGCTTTGAATTACAGTATATCATTGTTTCAAGGCCAAAAGATTTAAGACAGACTTTTAGGGTTATTATGACCTGTTTTCACACTGAGTTAAGTAAATAATTTCGTATTCCAAGGCATTGCTTGTATTGGAAAGAAATGCTAAATCTAAATGCTTTAGGAAGAATGGTGAAAATGTCTGTATATGAGTAACAGCGAAGGCCAATGTCTCTGATGATTAAGCTAAAGTACTTCAGGTTTCCTAAGCGGACATAAGCAGTTAATGAAAAGAATGTAAATACTTGACGCATGTTTAGTTATCGTTGCGGTACCGGTAATGTTGAACTTCCTTGATATGACGCAAATAATTAATAAAGATTACCACGGAGCCGAGTTTTCAATTGAGCCGTATTACACTCTTTTTTTATATAAGAATGTTGTTTTTCCGGCTCTGGCTGAATGTTCTTATTTTTTTACCAATTTTAGGCAGAAAATATTCTAGCATTATTCTTAAATTATAGCGTATGACATTTCCGTTTTAGAATTTATTGGGGTATCAATTAAAGGTGTTTGGTATCTAGATCCGTTTTCGCTAGGTTTTGTTATTTAAAAAAGAAAGAATTTGTTCATCGAACTGTCATTAGCGTTGAACATTTTGCTATAGCTAGTGCAGGTTTTTTCGTTTTGTTGGCTAGTTTCGCCGTTCAGAGAAAGGAATAATTTTATACGGTTAAATTGTATAGTAGTTACAGATGTTTCAA
>NC_090869.1:9667835-9680335 GCF_036669935.1 Montipora foliosa | reverse complement strand
GTTTGAAATCAGGGTTTACCTTCCCCTAGTCGGGCTGCCTTCACAGGCTAAGAGCCCAATCTACCCTGGGCAACTGGTTTAAAGGCGCCAGTGGTTTCGCCTTCGCCCCTTCTCCTGTCGGTGTTACCAATTCCGCCACGCGGAGGCCAGAAGTTGGACTTAGCTGACAGATGCTCTTAGAGTCGCACGCCATTGGGGGCATTTCGAGAGGTTGTGAGAGCCCAGCCTCACAACCCACTCCCCGGCTATAACAGCCTTACGGAACAGTGAGTAAGTCATTGGAAAACCAATTTTGCTATCCAATGGATAGTGATTTATCAAGTGTATAGTGTTATCCACCTTTTGAACAACAGGGGCCAGATATAAACTTCAGTACACCTGTGGTGTGTGCTGTACTCTGCATTTGCTGTTCTTCATTCAAGTCAATGATTTAATTTCCACTCTGTTAGAGGAAGAACATCAACTAGGTTGGCAGGTAATTCTACCATGATCAGGTTATTTACAGGGGCACCCAACGATAATCTTTGGCAAAATATGTGTTCGGGAGAGTCAAACTGTTCTAATAATTTTCAAATGGTTCTACGTTGCCGAACAGCTATAGATTTTTTTAGTTAAACATCAAGATATCTGAACAGATCAAATTCTTCTAGGTGATAAAAACATCTCCTTAGACAGTCTTTATACATTGCAAGGAGCCTAGAAATGGCTCTGAAAGACTTTTGGCTTAATTTGCTGGTTCAACTTGGGTGTCCTTGTATTTAGGGTAGGCCAAAAATGGTAAGTATGGTAGTAGTGGCTGCTAAGTAAAAGGGACTACCAGAGTTTGGTTTGTTCAAAGGTTCAACAAGATGCTGTAATAAAGTAACTGACACGTGACCATAACAGTGGAAAGAAAAGCCTTAGATGGAGGACTCCAAAAATATTACTCAAGGAAGAATTGGATTGTGGCTTCGAATTTAAGCAAGTCTTATAAAGAGGTTCAAGCAAATACAAAACCATTATTTTGAAATAATAGCAGCAGGAACAAAATAATTATCCCCACTGAATAATTTATTGTTTCATTGCGCTTTAGAATGTGCTCTGGAAAGGTTTTGCCAGGCTTGCCAGTTCAACAGGATGACGATTGTAAGTACAGCACAAGTATGAGTTGAATAAAATAAATTGGACGGGCTTGTGTGGAGAACATTTCTCACTTTAACTGCTCAGTAATCACCAGCATAACATAAGTAATATTTCCCACTAAAGAACACATAAATTTGACAAAGTTGTTTGGATGCACACCTGCCCAACTTCAATGATGTGATTTTTTTAAAATATGATTTGTTGAGTCCTTGAAGGAATGTTAAATCTATGAAGGAATATTAAATCGATGAGGTAGTCTTGTAATCTGAAATGACTGCCCGTTATAACATTACGGAATAGACAGAACAGCACTGCGAGTTGCATTGTGAAATGACAGTGTTTGGGAAACAGCAAGTGATTTTCTGAAATACTAAATCCCACAGCAAGATTGCTGACACCAAATATTTGTATTCATAATGTGTTTTTTTTAAATTCTGGTATTCTAAAATAAGTAATATTATTATATGACAAAGCCAGTCGTGGGCAAATCCCAGCACTCTGATTGATTCTTTCTCGGTCAGGGTTTTGCAGTACGGACTGTACGTACGGACCAGTTTCCGCGGGAAACGGTCCAAATCGTGTATTTTTTATTTTGGAGCAAAGCCGGCAAATTCATAATTTGAAACAACTTTATCGGAAACCAAAAACTGCGAAAGGAAACTACCAGAAAAAGCTAAAAAGATTGATTCTATTTTCCGATTCCAAAGATGGATAAAGACTTCAGACAAACATTTTATTATCCTGAAGATCTGGAAAGTGAAACAGGCATCATCGAAAGCGAGGAGGCCATAGACGATTTTATCAGCTAAAAGGAAAGTGCAAACACAAACAAGGAGACGGCAGATATGAGCACTCTTCTCCGGTGTATGTATATAGAAGCTTATATAGTATGAAAATCAGAAAAGTGAAAGCTTCCTTCCGTCCGAGCTTGAACACCTTTTGTCAAAGAAACAATGCCGTATAATAAACAACTTACTAACTTCACTTGCTCGAGCCGTAATGGGGAATATGGGCCTCAGTCGTGGCAGTACGCCCCGACTGAGACCAATATTCCCCAGTACGGCCGCCGCGCTTGGTTAGTAAGCGGTTAATATTGGCCCTCAGTCGTGGCGTTACGGACCGAGTGCAGCGGTATAACCGTCTTCTTGTTTGTGTTTGCACTTTTTTTCTGTTGGTTGATAAAATCGTTTATGGCCTCCCGGCTTTTTCTCGTAGTTTCGCTGTGAAGAATAAAAATATTCGCAAGTTTTTCGCAGTTTTGGTTTCCAATTAAGTTGTTTCAATCATGAATTTGCCGGCTTTGCTCCAAAACAAAAATACATGGCTTGGACCTTTTCCACGGAAACGGTCCGTACCGCAAAATCCCGACCGAGAAAGTACCAATCAGAGCGCTGGGATTGGCATGTAGTAAGCATTGCCATGTAGTAAGCGGTTTACTTATATTACTGTAAGTAAACAGTAATTACATTATGGTCACTTTTCTTTTAACTTTTTTTTTTTACTTTATAATACTAATTATATACACCAAATCTTAAAACCAAATACAGTTACTTCCCAATAGTACGTCATTGGAAAAAAAATCGTATTTTAAAGAGAACTGCACAATACAAGCCCAACGTACAGAGAAATTTCCATCGCAGGATCCGAAAACAACAACCACACACTCAAAATTTTAAAAAGTCCAGCAGCTTAAAAGCAACAACAAAGAGATTATTTTACACAAGGTCTGCCAGAAAAAAGATTGAGGACAGTAACAAAAACACACAACGAAGCAAACAAAATGATACACTGACGAGAAATCTGAAGAGAAATCAAGAAAACAGCGTCCACCTTACACTCAAAAGGATTGATATGAACAACGGCCAAGTCAAACGATAAATAAATATATGCAATTTACACGTCTATGTTCAGTGAATAAAACCTCCTATTCTGGAGGCTATTCGTTGCTTAGTGCGGATAGAAAACGTGATTGATTTTTGATGACTTGCTGATCTCGGAGAGAAAATCCAACAATAACTAACAATTTAACTCGCAAAGTGCTATCACACTTTATTAACACAGATAAAGAAGGTCACACACTTACATTGCAATTTGCCGTTCAGAAATTCAGCAGGGAACTGAGGCGAGTTTCAAATTTTAACTAATCGATAAACTGACACTACCACATGAAAGATCATGTTGAGATTGGTCAATTGGCCAAGTATTGTGCTTTTAGGGTGAACAGAGAGACCAAGTCATGGACCTTGAAACATGGTTCAAAATCCATACAGGCGTCTCTTATTTTGATACAGCGTCCCCCAAAACCATATCAACCCTTAAAATTTTTATGATTTCCGTGATACTCTTTAAAATGGGCAAACATAGCGATTTTCATCGCAGCTTCTTTCAAATTGTAAGTACATGATGGGATTTTACAGTTGTCACTAAACTGATAAAAAAAATTTAGAGTTTACATGGTTTTGGGGGACGCTTTGTCAAACTTAGAGACGTTTGTGTGGATTTTGAACCGTATTTTAAGGTTCAGTGAGAAACTTCAATCTGCCTACAAGAAACAACAAAGTACTAAGACGGCCCTTTTGAAAGTACATGATGACATCTTACGAGCTGTAGACAATGGTGCCACTGTCGTTTTGTTACTGCTCGATTTATCAGCAGCTTTTGACACTGTTAATCACAGTTTACTACTCGACAGATTGAAGATGCGATTTGGTATCAAGGGAAGGGTCCTCGCTTGGTTCAAATCCTACCTAGCTTGTCGGAGTCGATTTGTCTGCGTGAATGGAACCAGTGCCACCAGGTCTGATCTAATCTACGGTGTTCCCCAAGGTTCTGTTCTTGGCCCTATTTTATATCTCTTGTATACGTCCCCTCTTGGTGAGATTATAAGAAGACATAATATGCATTTTCACTTCTACGCTGATGATTCTCAGGTTTATTTTTCCTTCGACTCTGATTCGCCTGTTATTGTGCCCAGAATTGAAGCATGTTTACGTGATATTGCAGCATGGATGTCCCTGAACAAACTTAAACTTAATGGTGACAAGACAGAGATTTTGGTCATTGGATCGCGACATCGTCCAGCCTCTCAGCTCCTCTCTTTCACAGCGGTTGATGGGTCAGCTATAAAACACTCTCAGTTTGCCAGAAAGATAGGTGTAATTTTTGACAATGAACTGAACATGGATCGTCAAGTTACTGCCATCTGTAAATCAGCCTTTTTTCACATTCTTAATATCTCTCGTATTAGGACGTTTTTGTCAGCTGAAAACACCAAAATGTTAGTGCATGCTTTCGTAATGTGTAGATTGGACAACTGTAACTCTCTCTTATACGGACTTCCGAAACACTTAATTCATAGACTTCAGTTAGTTCAGAACTGTGCAGCGCGTCTGATCCTATGTGGTGCTAAACATGAACGTGTAACTCCTTTACTGAGAGAACTACACTGGCTTCCCTTACTGTTAACTCTGAAGCTTTAAATAATTTAAGTCCTAGCTATATTCGTGATCTGTTACAAACTTACAAGCCATCTAGGAGTTTACGATCTTCAACTATGAACTTGTTGGTGACACCTAGATCGAGGTTAAAATTTTATGGTGATCGTGCTTTTTCGGTTTGCGCTCCTAAACTTTGGAATAATCTTCCAGAAAATGTAAAATGTAGTCCAAATCTTACATCTTTTAAAAGCAATCTTAAAACTTTTCTTTTTAAGCGCTATTTTAATTTGTAGTTTAATTTACTTTTTATTTGAATTTATAATTTACTAAGTTACTGCTTTTTAACATTTTATTGTAAAGCGCCTTAGAGCTCTAGAATAGGGCGCTATAGAAATGTATTATTATTATTATTATTATTATTATTATTATTATTATTACTAGTTATAGCTGTCGCTAAAGTGCCAACGAGCCAAGCTTGCGTGATCTGGCGGCTGCAAACATCACGCGGCGTACTCGTGCGGCACTCTCATTGGTTATCGCTACGGTCAACATTTCATCGCTTTGGTCTACATTACAGCTTTTGGTCTACATTACAATTAAATTTGAAGCGCTTCTGAGATTTCGTCCGCCTAAAAATCTTCTCGCGGCTCTATAAGCTGCCGCCTCGCCAGGCGGCAGGCCTGACTCGTTGGCAATTATTATTATTATTATTATTATTATTATTATTATTATTATTATTATTATTATTATTATTATTATTATTATTATTATTATTATTATTATTATTATTATTATTTATAACTTGGTCTCCGTTCACCCATAAAGCATCATACTTGGTCAAATGACCAATCTTAACATGATCTTTCATGTGGTGGTGTCAGTTCATCATCACTTAGTTAAAATTCGAAACTCGCCCCAGTTCCCTGCTGAATTTCGGAACGGCCAATTAGTGAGCAATAGCGTGATTATCGTAAGGTTTTGTGTTTCTTGACTCTTCTTGACCTCTGGTGATGTAGATATTTTAGCATTCCTTTGTTTGCTTGCAAATTAGCCATTGTTGCCTCGTCCTTTAACTTAAAATTGAAAAAATATTTGGTCTGGAACGAGGCAACAACGGCTAATATTTGCTAGCAAACAAAAACTATTTTAAAATGGTGGCCATTTTGGAATGAGGTGTATTTTAATACATCGAAATTGGGCAAGTACGTTCGCGCTAACTGTTTGTGCGCAACGTTACTGCGCAGGTAACGCGACTGTAATATGTCACGCATTACTTCCAGCATTAGTGAAGTTGAGGTTTTATGGACAGTGCCTACTACTGTTATTGCGCATATGTTCTGTGCATCTCCAGATACTCGGGTTTCCTATCGATGATGCTTACTAATGTAGGGATATTTTTGCTCGGTTTAAAACTATGCAGAGAGAGTAGATCTTAGTAAGTACTGTCTTTTTTTAAAATGTTCTATTACCCTACGAACTTAAGTTCAAAATGAATGCATGTTTTTGAAGTTATTTTCCTTTACTTTCGTGAAAACAGAGCAGAATTGTATTTTCGTCCTTGTCCGTTTGAATAGCGCGGACCTGCGAGGAAACAGCCAGCGATTAAATTTCAGAAAAACCACACTCCAGAAGATGAGCATAACGGGAATGGAGAGATATTATACAAAACACTAACCAAATGAAGACGACGTCTGCTTGAAACTTCGTTGCTATGCTCGAAAAAGTTTTTTGTTAAATAAAAACCTTCCATCCCTTCATCGATCGGTCCTGTCTTGGGTTCCAGTGGTTCCCCGATAGGTCACGCAAAAACGTGACAAATAAAATTTTTCATGGATTTTACTCGTTTAGATCATCGGTGACCCCTATTTTTTAATCATGAATCACTTACTTTACTTGCTATCTACAAATATGATAAAATGAAAAAATTTGCACCGTAAGAAGTTATCTTTTTTTAATTTTCTTTTCTCGGGCCATCGAATTCCGGAAGTGGTTGCAACGGGTAGAGCTTACGAAAACGCTCGTCGATGATGAACTCTACTTTTTACGACATCCCTAATGGCAAGCAATTATCTAAAAACCCCACCCCTAAAAACCTATGCACGGAAACCTTCACTCTAACAGTTTATTTTTATGATTTTCGATGGATGAGCAGACGAGGCTACATCTCGTTCTTATGACCGATATATCGAAATTAAGGCCAAAAAGTTGCTCAAAAGTTTCTAAAGAAAGCAAAAACTTTTTTTGGTTTCTCTCTTCTTTTATTTGGTCTGATGCAAAAATATGCAATCTGTACAACAAAAGTAACATTTCTAAGAATTTTGGGCAATTTTGCGTTGTAACCAGCGTCGCTAAATAAATTTGTTCGTTCGTCGTTTCTTTTCTTCACATCTACAATACCTGGTCTTTTTTTCGGCGATTTCAAGAGAGCGCAAAATGCAAAGATATGTTTAATATGTTTCTGGGATGCAATGTGCTTCATAACAGAGCTTTTTTTCTGACACAGGTACAGTTTCCTTGCATGCGTCACATCTGGGTTTACACGACACTTCAGTAAAATGCTCTCCTTTGAACTGATTTAATCTGTTCCAATTGCAAGCACTCACATTTGGATCGGCTGTGCCGCGGACATTTCGAACTGCTCCTTTTTCGTAGGAAATTCACAAATTGTCTACTGAAACATTGTAAAATATGAAAGCATGGCCAATTAAAGCAATAAAAGCTGCTCCGATATCTAGAAAACTAGAAATTGCTCAGAATGCAAAAACTTGATCGAAACAAAAAAAAAGTTGCTCGAATACGAAAAGTTGCCGAGCAACTTGTGCCAAGCCCTATCCGCCATTACTAACTTTAAGATCTTGAGAGGGCTTGATCGAGGAGAAAATGACGTCAAAGGCTCACTTTTAAGCAAAGTGGTGTATAATACAGAGCGTACACGTGGATTATGGATATTGCTCAATGATCTTTTCGCAAATCCGAGCATTTTGTTTGCTTTGGGGTTACTGAATGTATATGTCAGTGCAATGCAATGCGTATGTATGCCGCAGAATTAATACTAATTATGCAGCACGAGAGGTTTGGGGCTTTCAGAATTTTTAACTCTCGTTTTGCACATAAAAATAAGTTACATTCACACGGTGGAACTTAAAGTTAGTGTGCCCTTGACGCCACTTTTCCCTGGATCCAACCCTCTGAAGTCCAGTCGGTCAGTTTTGAACGCGAGCAATGGCTGGCCGTGAAATCCAAAACTTGCACTCAAATAATTAAACATCATTGGCTTTGGATAACAATCAAAGTTCAAAATTTTGCCAGACAGGTGTTAAGTGAACACACTTCTAAAATCTGCAGAAAAAAAGGAAGTGATTTTTTTTTTAATCACCGAGGCACTTTATTAACAACTGAAAAATCGCTTGGCATTCCGTTGGAACATATAGTAACTTTGGTTTGCATAAAAAGAAAAATTTGACATGCGATTCAGAATGCAGAGAAATAATGCTATTTAAATGTTATTTTTTCGATTTCTATTTTATTAATCTTTCAAATAACATATTAACTTGGTTATCGTGTTTTAGAAGCGGCCGACACCTTGTTCTCTATAAATATTATTCATAAGTTATCACATCTGTAGAAAAGACTGTTTTCCTGCTCTGGAAGCATAACCTGTTTTTAAAAAATTCCAACTAAGATTAATTGGTATTCAAAACAGAAATATTTCGACGGCCGCGCAATTTTTTTCATCTTTGAACAAATTTACTCATGCTTATTTAGTCCAGATTGCACTCGAAATCATGTGATTACCTTTTTCATTATTCAGTTAGTATTAATTAAATATTCAACTGTTAATTGTTTTGTCCAACTATTAATATTTACACATAAAAATAAGAAACCTGTAAAGCTTCACATTATATCATTGTCCCCGAAACCCAGAGGCCAAAACCCGAGGAGACAACCTGGAAGTCCCCGCGTAAAAAATTGGTAGATATAGTAAGGGGAATCAATCTCGATTTGTTCGACCGCGCTCTCAAGGTGGTATCGATATAATTGCTTAAACGGGCGTGCAAGTGGTATTGGTATTGTTCTACACGACTGAGTTGTTTTAGGAGTCACGAAGTAGGAACTCGCACGGAGAACCAGAGTCCTGTTCGGGTTAGCGATTGAAAAATCAACAATTGAAGCAGATCTGATGCAAATGGAGTATCCTGGCTCAGAAATTGATTATCAGAAACAGGGGCGACGGACGAAACAGGGTCGAACGGGCGACTTGTTCAGCATATAATTTAAACTCAACTGCCTTTCATACTATCTTAGGCGGGGGCAGATATTAACTATTATCTCTTCTTTGGGCTAGATTAAACCCAATTAATTTACAGGTATAGAAACGTATTTTGACCAACTTCAACGGAAATTAGATGATGTCTCACATTTACTATGATTTATTTAGGAAGCGATTCCAATTGCGAAGAAGCTGACAGTGTTTTCCAAATAAATCCGCGTCTTTTGTTAGTGTTTTTGTTTTAAAATCCGCCCTACACTATCAATTGTGGATCTCTAATGACTTTAACGCTCTCTAGCGATTCAAAACCCCCCTTTCCACGCGAAATCGTCGTAAACTAAGGAACTTCGAAATACACACGACCGTTTCTGGATATGAGATACATACATACACAAGGCTCAATCGTAAAGGGATTTTTCAGTGTTATATGACTGGATGAAACCCTTGGGACTATATTTATAAACCAAAATTCATATGGTGTACCTTGAATGAACGAATTTTAATCATATTCCGGCTCTGACAGAATATTATCGCTTCTACGACTGACAGAGCTCTTTGTGTAGTCAAGCCGAACAATAAACATTTTGAAAAATACAGTTACCCACTTATATTCCATTCAGAATCTGAGCGGATAAAAGACATACCTCTTGATACAAGTTGACTTCCAGCGCTACGTGGTCATCATGCAGTAAATTACCTTTTTTACATCAGATTAGTAAATGAAATTAACGTCCTCAGTAACCTGTTCAAACATGTGCAGATCGGACTCCACTTGAATGAAATAAATAGCCTACCGAAATTGAACAGCCAAGTACGGTTCGAAAAGAAACAAAGGTACAGGATCAAGTCCAAGTCACTGCTTTCACTCTCCCAAATTAGCAATCGTAATTAACAATCGTAATGTCGCAAATTGATGAAACGTGCCTTTAGTTTGGTCTGTTGATTTTCATGGCCAAAGGGCAGGCAATCAACTTCAAGCTTAGCTTGGGGTACTTGTCCAATATCACTGAACTTCCAGCTTCTGTAAAGTGCAGATGACGTATATTTATTTCTTTACTTATTTTTTTTTATTTTTTTTTATAAGAAAGTTGAGGCTGAGAACCATAATTAAAACGTTCCTCAGGCTGAGAGTCGCTTTTATTTTGCTCATTTGTATTTTATATAAAAGAATAAAATAAAGGTAAATAAATGTAAATTTCGTACCCAGATCTCTTGTGGCGAGCGAAGGCGAGATCTGGTCAAATCCGATTTGCACACGTGATGGACTGTCAGGAATGTGACAGGCGATGAAAGAGCGCATGCCCTAAATAAGTTCTCGAAATGGCAGCCGTCTCCCATGCCGATTTCAATAGAGCGGTGAAATTTTCCCTAGCAAAACGCGGAACGCCCGATATATATTTAAAACCAAAACAGTTGGAGGCGTTAAAAGCCGTTGTGCAGCAAAAGCGAGATGTGTTAGCCGTCCTTCCAACAGGATACGGCAAGTCTGTAATTTATCAGCTTGTACCAAATATGTGCAACTTCTTGTTTCAAGGCGGAAATTATTGCTCGATTGCAATTATTGTGCCGCCATTGACCGCTTTGATGATGGATCAAGTTGAGAAAATAAAGATGCAAGGACAGTCGACAGCAATTATCCAAGCTGAATGTTTGGAGGCGGATAATTATTTGAATGATCGAGAGATAAATGTACATGGTGATTCTGTGGAAAATGTGTTACGTGGACGTGTCAGCATCTTGTTTTCTCATCCTGAAGTGCTTGTCAGCAAAAAAAAATGCAGGGAAATTTTGCTATCGGATGTGTATCAAAAAAACGTAGTCTGTGTTGTGGCCGACGAAGCGCACTGCATCGTGGATTGGTTAGTATATGTTTTTTGGCAATTCATTCGTGATTTAATTGATACCTTGTGCTGCACCTCGGCTTTCCTCGGCTCTCATTGGGCTCAAACATGTCATCAGTTTAGACATATTTGTATAAAGAGCAATATATTGTCTTTACTCTGGAAATTGTTTCTTTATTTACGTGTCCTGTACTTGACGTGAACGATAATGTGATTTTGGTACATGTATTTTACAAAAACGTGCATCACATAATGCAAATTTCCCAAGCACTTCACTATCATGACGACTCAGTCTGGTACTTATAGTCTTAAATGTTCTTGGTGTGAGTTTCTGAGTGATCAACACATGCAATACAAATGACAAGTTTCTTTTTCCGTAAAAGCACTGGAAACAAAATTCTAAGTATGCACATTGAGCAAATTTTAGTACAATCCATGTCATGTACATGTACTCGCTACATATAACACATTGCAGAAATGAATATATTAGCGGTTTCTCGTGCCACAATTGTGTCAGGATGTTTTTTTTTGTCGATAGGGGATATGATTTTAGGCCAGATTATGGGAAGCTGGATACCATTGCTTCTATATTCCCAAGTAAGCCTTTTATTGCTTTGACTGCAACAGCACCAGTGGCATATCAAGACGCAATTATAGAAAAGTTCGCCATGCAAAATCCATTGAGAGTTCTTGAGAAACCAAATCGATCCTATATATTTTACGACATAAGGCAGAGACCTCCAGCTATCAAAAAGAGCAATGAAGAGCAATTTGAAAAACTCATTAATGGCTTTGGATGCCAGTTGAAAGAACTGAAGAACAACTTTCCCTTAACCATTATTTACACTTCCCTCCATCTCTGTGGTTTTGGTTACAATTTGCTTGAACAGCAACTTGGTGATGACCAATATTTTCCTCCTGGGTGCAAGCATGTTCCCACTAACAGATTGTTTGCACAATTTCCAGAACCATCATTTGTGGCACCTGACTTCTGCCACACTCTATTTAGAGTTTCTTCTATTTCACAAAGGATGTCAACCATGTCTGCAAGCTTCTTTTCATCCTCAAAATGCATTGGCATAGGAAATAAAGACGTCTTGTCATTCATTGCAAGACTTTGATGATGATGGATTTGTTTAGGACACACTTTGCTTAGAAACTTGAACATGTCCTGATCAAAGAACTCCTGAAATACTCTACAGAAGAGAATGCGAGATGACTTCCGGATCAGTAATTGCTCTCCATCTGACATGAGATAATTCTCATTTGGAAAGTTTTTAATGTCTCCTATGGGCCTAGTATTGTCCAGCAATGACACATCCACCCTTTCTGAAACCACCATAGACATGAACCAATTGTGCATTTTGTTTCGGTTGTCCATGCGCATGTCCTTGACATTGGTCTTGATATTCAGGTTATCTATAACCATGTGACATTTTCTTTTGTTTCTTATGAGATCCAAAAGGCCATCACTGTAGTGCCCTCCAATCAAATCCAGAATATTCAGCATTGATTGATGTGAAAGTGAAATTCCAGCCTTCTGGAATCGATCATACAACTAGAAATAGCAGATAAACCGGTCTTTAGTAACAAATACAAAGATGACCTTGAAAGGTTATGCAACGAAAAACATAATGTTAAAAGATCTATATTCAGTTTGTTATCAATGATTTTCACAAGGTTTCAATCAAAAGTAATGATTTCAAACGGTGTCTTATACCTTTAGTAAAAACATCAAAATCTGATGTATCATTTAACATGTGAATGTTAAAGTAATCTCTTTAGTATTACCAAAACCCCATCAACTTTTAGAGAATTGGATTGTGCAAC
>NC_090869.1:9662835-9665335 GCF_036669935.1 Montipora foliosa | reverse complement strand
AACTTCAACACCATCAAAGCAAGCACTTTGGTAGGTTTCCTAGTCACAGGCAGCATTGACTTGAATTTAAGAACATCTTAAGAACGTTCAGTCAGCCTCGGCATCAAAAAATATATAAGAACTTAGACGTTCTTATAAAAAAAAAAGAATGTACTGAGATGTAAGTTACATATTAACCCCGCTGGGTGAACGAACAAAAGCGAAGTTCGCTTTTAACTCGAGGATACTAGGAAAAATCTGAGTGCTTATTTGCTGAAGTCGAAGCTACGATCTTCCGATTACTAGTTCAGATTGAGACGAGAGATTCCGACGAGTCTCCTATGGCTCGGGAGTAGAGCATCCAAACCAGTAATCGTAAGGTCAAAGGTTCGACTCCTGCAAAGGAGAACTGGGATTTTTCCGATCATCCCCGTGTCAGCATCGAGAAATAAATCTCTCGCAAAATACTCTTTTTTTCTCTTTTAGGACGCAATTTACAGAAAAATGCTTCAGGGTTAACTTTTGAGACCGAGTTACGTCACACTGAGATAACTTAACCGTTGATATGATTGCTTTTCGCGATTGTTTTCTTTGTTTTGCTGCTCTGAAAAAATACTATTTTTTCCGTTACTCTTTTCTCACAACTGCGAAGGCTAGCTTCATGAAGTGAAATTTTCTACTCAAATATCCGTGGAATCTTTTTGCGCATTTTTTAAAGGTAAAAAAAACTAAGAGTTCCCCAAAAATACTATTATTTATATTTAGAATGCTTTTAGTCTCAGATCTCTAAGGGAAGCAGAAATCTAAAGAAAAGATGTAGTTAGTTAAAACTGCAAAATTTTGATTTTTTGTCATTTTTCTCCATTTAAAACTATTGGAATCAGATCAGTAATATTGCTCGTTCATACCTATTCGTGGTTTACACGTTTTGTTTTGTTTTTTTTCTTTTATAATAAATAAACAAGCATACATGAATAACAATAATATCCCGTGCTGCTTCAGTCTCAAGCAACCTCGTCTCCAGGGTCTCTCTTCTTCCCTTCGAACGAAAGAAAGAAGAGAGACCCTGGGGACGAGGTTGCTTCTCAAGTAAGTTGTACGCCGCTCTGGTTTAAAGATTAATGAATGCAACTAGAAATTTAAAGTTACAATTCCCTTCCTCGCACCTTTCCGTAACTCCTGCCGCCTAGTTCCTTCCTTAGGGCTGTTCTAATGTTACGTTCTTAGTGCTGTTCCACTGAGTCCTTTTATATGCTTACTGATTAACAACCTTGTCTTTTCCAAAAATTAGTGCAAATTCCGCCATCGTTGCTAGGTTCAAGAAAGCTTTGAAGAATCAATTTGCCAGGACACCCTGTGATTTGGCGATTTAAGTGACTGGGTAGGATGTTTTGCTTTCACTCTTTCTATCAATCTACCCACCAATGTATAGCAATCTTTTATGTACTAATCATTCATAACTAAAAACGCCTAGTGAGTATGTAAATTTCAGGCAAGGCTGCTAAATCACTCAGTGTTGGCTATTTTCATGACATTTTCAATATTTTCATACAGCGTTTCATCAAAAATCTTTTTCTGCCTCTATGTCCTCAATTTTATCTACAAAATCTGATTGTGTGTGTACCATTAATTATAACTCGATCTCAAGTTAGTTCTTAAGGAAGCACCACATAACTATATGCAAGGAAAGCGCATCGCTCAACCATTACGGGTTGAAACCAACAGGAATGCAGAATATTTCCAGAAACCTGGGGTAAAGGCTTGCTTCATGTATTTGGTATAATGATCGTACGTTCGATTTTAAGGTGGCTTACTACAGTTATCCGAAGAAAAAATACATTGCAGAAGTAATTTATCATGATTTGGATCCGAGATAAAGACAGAAGAGGTCAGGATTGAATGTCATTAATCAGGTATTACTGATGCTCAGAAAGTACCATTTAAGGTGGCTTACTACAGTTTTCCGAAGAAAAGATCAAGGTTTTGGAATCTGTGAAATTAAAGCAACAGCCGGAAGTCTCTTCTGAAGTGTTAGTCACTGCAGTTGATGTAGAATGTAATTTTACCTAACAAATAAATACAAATCAGGGGAAAACGCTTAATATAGTGACGGACTTCCTGGAGGGGGGATTGGAAACTAGACATTTCAAAGGCTTTTTTCTCAAAACCTTGCCGTACAACCAGGGTTAAAATTTTGCGAATTAGTAAACAACATGTAGACAAAATCTGTTCTATCAGACAGTTTTTCAGTTAT
The DNA here is from genome assembly GCF_036669935.1 of Montipora foliosa. Taxonomy (NCBI): domain Eukaryota; kingdom Metazoa; phylum Cnidaria; class Anthozoa; order Scleractinia; family Acroporidae; genus Montipora; species Montipora foliosa. The sequence continues at coordinate 9,663,102 of NC_090869.1, read as the reverse complement.
TATTAAAATAGACGAAAATAGACGTTTTTGTCATTTGTGAAAAACCTGTCTGGCAGATTTAACTGTTTATTTCTCTACATAATTCTTTTTTCTCGCTTTCGGATCCTGAAAATTGAGGTGGGGTTGTACGGCTGGTTTTCGAGAAAAAAGCCTTTGAAGTGTCTGGTTTCCAGTCCCCCCTCCATCACAAAATTTGTGATTGAGACTGCATACGATGCATGGTTGGTGAGAGACCAGTGAGCAACAATCTTAGCAACGTTATTAAAA
>NC_090869.1:9635335-9655335 GCF_036669935.1 Montipora foliosa | reverse complement strand
AAACTCAGGGTACGTGTCACTCAGCTTATAAGACCTTGTCATGATTTCTCAAGGGATTTGTGAGCTTTAAGTAAAGTGATGAGGCTGAAAATCTAAATTCGGCTTCGTTTGGGACCTTCGGATTAACTTAATTTAATGGACTGCTTGAGCGGTAACAATAAATCGCTTTAATTAACTCAGAAAAAAAGCAATTAACTGGAAAAAAGCAATCCAACATTAATGTGACGAGTAACGTTTTTACCGGTTCACTAAGGATTAATTACCGGTTGCTTTTACAATGCAATGCACAGTGAACATATTTCAGCCTCTCGCGTTGGTGAATTGATTAGATTTAGAGCGTTCTTCAATCAAATGAAACTGATGTGTAAAGAAAGTCTAATCTCATAAGTACCATAACATTTGTAAAGTGAAATTTATTTTTAAAAGCTAAAGATTTTTAAATGCACAGTACGCGAATAGACCTGAAAATGTGTTTGAACTGATATCTAGTAGTTTCTATTTTGTTCGTGGTTTATCCTTATTTTAAGGTGTCATTGTCCAGGCTAGTCATTGGCCTTTCCTTCACGGCATTTGCTGCGATGAAAGCTTTTCTAGCTTGATTTCAAGTACAGTAAAATGAAATTCAATTGCACGAGCACTGTGACGTAATCGCGAAAGTAGCGAGTAAGGTCTTAATTTTTTGCTCGAAAAGAATTTAAGGAAGAGAAAGCTGATGTAGCCGTTTTCATCTGATTAATCTATGCACATTTTCTAATATAGAGAGGATATTACACAGTGGCGAGAAGATATGAATTTTATGTTAGAGAGGCGAGAACAACATATCACGAGTGAGCGCAGCGAACGAGAACATAAAAGCTTTAAAGGGGAATTTTCTTTTTACTGTATGGACAGTATATATATATGGTAGACCTTGAAAAGCAGTCTGTAATACAAATACTGGGTATTTCAAAAAAGGGCAATAATCATTACGTCGTTGCACAGTATGACCACTCATGTTAGATACGAAAAATACGCTACTCGATTTCCGGATGTAGTGGTCCTAGCTATTTTCGCCATTAAACGCCGCGGCGTTTATTAAATTTTGAGCGTGTCCGATGCGGCGTTTATTCAAGGACGGTCTTTATCCGAGGGCGGCGTTTATTTCAAAATCATATTTCTTGAACACTGACGACACTACAGTAGATCATTTGTTTGGTGGACCTTCCCTTTTACCTGCTTATAAAGGTAAAGTGGCTCCCCTTTGAGGATCCGAAGCTCACGGATGCCTCTGGTGGAGGGTGCCTGGGGGAGTTGGATTATGTTAACTGGACCTTCGACCTTCTGCTTTCTCAACATCTGTTACAAAGAGTCTTTCACAATTGTTTTGGCAGCACACCGTTGCCGTGTGCACCTTTCTGGTCCAGGCACGGTGTAACCGTCCAGTCGGACAGGCAAATAGCTGTGGCTGTTAATTGCCCAGTAATGATGGACTTCATTTTTTCCCTGTTTTGGATTAAGGAGCACTGCAATTTGAGATTGTTAGCTAAGCGTATTCCAGTATCATTCAAAACATTAGCACTGAGATAGCAAAGATTCATAACCCAAAGAAAACAGCAACAAAAATCTTTATTGTACTCAAAGACTTTAAAAAATTAAATTACAAAAACAATAGGCCTTATCACGGTTTTGACCGCCATTTTGACGGGTAGGCCACGCGTAAAGAACTTGTAGTGTTTATATTTGGGATCGGATGTCAAATGATTTTCGTTAAACGCTAGTTCTGAAAAATTTATGAATTGAGAACTGAAGGTACAGGGCAATAGATTATACAGACCAAATTTTAGGCACTAACCTTTTAAAGAAGTCGCCCGGCAGCGTTTTCAATTTTTCTATATATTTGTGTGAATTTGTTCCCGCGAATTTTCAGTAACAATTACAGACAAATGTATGGAAAAATCGAAAACGCTACCACGTAGCTTTTAACCAAGGCTAGTCCCTAAAAATTGGTCTGTATAATCCTTTACCCTGTACCTTCAGTTCGCGATTCATAATTTTTTTAGAACTAACGTTTAACGAAAATTATTTGACATCGGATCCCCAAATTCTTTACGCTTTGCCTACCCGTCAAAATGGCGGTCAAAACCGTGATAAGGCCTATTAAATATAAATATAATAATTAAAGGTCGATCTGCGGTGGAATGAGGCCCATCTATTTACGGTTTATGTATTGTCCATTTTTTAAAACGGCTTCTGTTAGTGCTAGATTTTTGCCGTAAGAACAAAAGGCAGCGGCATTGCGTTTCACGTGCCATTTTGCATTTAGCACGAGCCAGCAATCCCTCGTGCAGCTACTCGGTTGCGGACCAATTAGAAGAGTTGCGGGCATTAGGAGCAATCTGATTGGCCATTAGTTGGCGGGACCCGTGCTCTAAATTAAGATAATACCGTAAACTGACGGGCCAAGGCCAAATGAGAAAGATCGACACTTCTGGTTCATACGAACTCCTGCAGATACAGTAAACATCCGCATAAATGAACACTTTTTTCAGCTTTAAGGCTGATCGTTTTCTTATTTGAAGGGTGCTTAGTGAGAAATCAGCCTGAAAGTGTTCTTAAAATGTTCTTAAAATTGGTTTCAGAGATACTTTAAATTATATATTACTAGAGGTTTAATTAACATACAATGCTGTTTTGTAGTAGATTTTATAGTTAGTTTGTAATGGTCCTGAACACCATAGTGTTTTGATATAAGTTACTGTACTGTATTGTTTCCTTATCCTAATACCCTTTCCCTTTGTATTAAGAACATGTTTTATTTATCACGCTGAATTTGTCATTATTTATATGGTGCTTTATTGGCTAAATTTCACCGTGATGTTCTTAATCCACTTGTTCTTATATGTGGGTGTTTACTGTAGTATTTCACGGCTTGGTGATGTGCTACGCTAGCCAGCTTTCCAAGCGTGAATATCCGAGTCTTCTGTGTGAATGTCAAATGTCGTCCTTACCTCTTCCACTTCTCAGTTGCTTCCAAAGGGTCAGCGGACACGTGACCGTGAAACAATCAATGTCCGCCATGGCTACGCTCCTAATACCAAGTCCATCCATATTACCGTGCGTCCATACCTCTGCTTTATGTTTTCTACCGCTACTAGCTCTCACAGCAGCTTTTCAGCATCCACAGAAATGGGATCGGCTGAGATGCTAATTGAATTGTTATGTAACGGAAGGTGTAGAAGGGCTTATCTCAAAGAACGTTCATGTTTACCCCAGGATTGTTTGTTGTTGTAGCTATATTTTGTTGCTCTGTAAAGGGTTTCGTAAGAAATTTATTTGCATTTGACAAAAGCAAGGGGGGAGGGGGGGGAGGGCGACGACTGGTGCCCGTTTGTTCTTTCGCCGCACTGCACTTCGCCGTCCCCCTTGTCCCTTCCCCTCCCCCCTTGCCCCTTCCCCTTCCCGCTTTCTGGTTGTTGTTGTTATATTCTCCTTGAATATTATTTACCTTAACGACCCAACTGGGTAAAATTGAAGGCCCTTTTCTGTTGAGGCCAAACTGGTGTTGTTTTTGTTTTATTTCGATTCCTGACACTTCAGAGAGAGTTATAGTTGACTGAGTTTAATTTTAAATCGTGCGTCATAAACTTGTCAAGTAGATATGTTGGCTAAGTACCATGTACCCATTAGGCAACTGGCAGGAACCAAGTGAGTATTTTTTTATATTTCTTTTACTGTTCAGTTTTTTACCAATTCGTTTTGAAATCTTTTTAGTTTTACTCCCCTTCCTTCAATTACAGTAGTTCTACGGCGTAGTTCTGGTACTCAAATTACACCAAAAAAAGCTGATTAATGCCAAATACTGCGTATTCAGAAAGGCCCTTCAAATATTATAAAAATGGCTTTCAGATTAAATCTAAAGTCCTTTAAGGCTCTCCGGATCGTCATATTATGCATTCGAAGACGACGTGAGAAAGTTCACAAGTTAATGAGTTCTCCAAATGACGTGGTTATTTCTGCACTGTTTATGACGTACGTAAACGAAAGTTTTGTCGGTTCAAAACAAATTAATATCATCAAGAAGAATAATTATGATCTTTTGGTATTCTGCCGAGTGAAATGGAGCGATAATTAATCACTTGTGAGAGCAGTGCTAACAACACGAACTACATGAAGAATACAACTTATAATATCAACCCACTTGCTGATCATTGACGGCATATTTGCTTGAAAAATGTCTAAAATAATTTCGATTAGTAACCACATTTGTCACTCATATTAGACGCTCTCCATTAAAAAGTTAGTTAACAATATCGAATTTAATATAACGTTTGAATCTTTAAATGTTTCTCAGTTGATGAAATTTTGCAGTGAGAATATTTTCCTTAGTTTGTGAAGGTGACGATGCCTCTATGCAAATTAATATCGTAAACACTTCTACGGAATTTTGTTGATTTTGTCATCGAATTTCCTTGTTGTGGCCAGTTACGCTTTAAATCCATATCTGGACGTATAAAGGGAGGAACTTCGATTTTGACGGAGCAGTATAGATCAGTTATTTTTTGCGCTAAGCAAGGGTAATCAGAAAGCTTACAACAGACTATAAAGGCAGAAGTTGGTTGCGGTTCAGCCGCCAAGCCTCGACGGAGATGTCAGGAAATTTTACAACACCGCTCGAAAGCGAATTTCACCTGGTGACTTCAGCATGGCCTCGCAGTTTGGTTATTTTAACTTTTATTTTGATGGTTATAATCAATGCAATGACCATTGTTGGAAATGCGTTCGTTATCGTGGCCTTAACAAAGATAGATGCACTCAAGAAGATAGCGAACAATCAAGTTGTTATCTCATTGGCTGTCGCAGATCTCTTAGTTGGCTTTCTTGTAATGCCATGTTCAATCGACAGTGTTTTGGTCGGTGAATGGCGTTTTGGTCATCTCTGGGGAAGACTGAATGCTTTTGGGAACTTCTGCTTCTGTATTTCGTCCATAATGCATCTAGCATTACTATCTGTTGACCGTTTTATTTCCGTATCACGACCTCTAAAGTACATTGTAACTGTGACGAAAACAAGGGCCCGCATAGCATGTTTAGCCATGTGGATATATTCAACGCTCTGGGCTTTACCGCCACTCTTTGGTATAAGCTCGTATGAATGTTTTATTCCCTACATTGGCAAGTGTTTCAATGAAGATTGGTTTCAGAAGACCGCCGCAGTTTTGTTCACTGTGTCGGTCGTTTGTGGAACTTATGGGGCAGCGGTGTTGGTTATGATCTTTGTGTACGCTAAGATTTTTACTGTCATCTTTAAACAGTCCAGAAGAATTAACATTGATGTCACAATAAAACACGTTGGAAAAAGAAGTTACTCGGTCTCAAGAGCGAATATTTCAGCAAGGAAAGGGGCTTTGACAGTGTTAATAGTCATCGGGACCTACATATTGTGTTGGTCGCCATTTTGCGTTCTTCTCTTTATACAAATGGCTTGCGGAAAAGACACAGGAGGACAAACTGCTGATTTAATAACCATGTTTATAGGCTTTGCTAATAGTGCCTGTAATCCGATAATATATTGCATACGATATCAAGCATTTCGTAAAGCTGTACACCGTATATTAGCGAGGACGAACAACTGGTTCTTTTCGTTAGTAGAGAGAAAACGAACTCAAACAAGGATCCAAACATCGAGTCTGTCAAATGTTTATATCATCAGTTAGTGGTAAATCTACCAACCAGTTCGAAATATACTTAGAATGATCGACGAAATCAGATAGATTGAGAATTCACGGTTTCATCGACAGATTTTCGGAGTATTAAATTCTCCAGGGCTCAGTCTCTCACTTCATTTAATGGCTAATTCATATTTATCAGAGTATAAAGTAAAATAAATCAGGGGCACCCAACGTCAATTTTCGCAAAAATATCTGTTCGGAAGACGATTTGAGATCTAGAATTTTAATTTCGGAACATTTGTTGTAAAATTTCTTGCTTGCCTGCCTCTCCTAGGATTTTCGAACATCTGAAAAATGATATAATTGCCCATTTTTAACGGATTTTTACCCTAAAAAGGTCACCTAGAATTTTCGGGAGCATTTTCTGGCTGAATTTTTCGAAAAGGTATGTTCTGATCCCTATAGTTTTTGGATCACTAGACTTTCAGCTAGGAAATCCGAACAGATGAAAAATTTTTAGGGGATTAAAATATGCCTATATCTACCGTTTAAATACTAAAATACGGCTATATGCTATGTTTAAGTGGTTTTGAACTATATTCTCGTTGGGTTGCCCCTGATAAATTTCATGTTCAGCTTTGGCTAAGCTTTACATATATTCTTTGGCTTAGTCAGTTGTGCTTGGACTGTGCATATTCACTTACGTGGTCAAATACTGTTCAAAGTCTTTGCACAGATTGAAACTGCCGAGTAATGACTCGTCCACAGGATAAACCTATCCTGCGTTTTAACATCTGGGAACAGATGAATATTTATTATTCCACTATTACACCATTTTACCATATTTGGTCAAGAGAACGCGCAAAATATGCCGAGACGGTAATACACTGTAGTGTCCCGGTTTGACCGGTTTAGAACAGCGCAAATACAGACGGAACGGGCGTTTTTCAATGAAAGAACTTGTTTTCAACGCGATTAAAAGCCTGAGAATTTAGCTTGTCATCGCTTGTCTCTTGTTATTTCCTTTATACAATCAAATAAAGGACATTTGGCTGGCTTTCTGTGCTGTTTACATCGTTCGCAACTTGGCGACCTGAAGGACAGATGATGCGTTTTTTTAAAAAACACTCTTACCAGATAAAATTGAATTAAAATGACAACTTTTTGTAGTGGAATAATAACTCTCTTATTCGATGGTTTAACATATAATACTCGCGGACATTTTGCTCATTGCTCGTATTTTTCCTCGCCCCTGCGGGGCTCGAAAAAATACTGCGCAACTCGCAAAATATCTGCGCGTATTATATGTTAAACCATCGAATAAGATGTATTTATCTTTAAAGATACGCACGCTCCAGTTGGCCCAAAATGTAAATTTCACAAAGTTTCACTAAATCTTGCTGTAATCACCCCCAGCAACGTAACGATTAATAAACAATTGATATCATCAAGGACGGGGGCAAGAAACGGAAGTAAATTGAAATTACATAACTCCATCTTGTTGCGATGTTGGCAAGGTAAACTACGCCTGAACTGGTATAAACGCCGTGTTAAATTTGGCGCGTGAAATATTGACTGCTTTCTGCTCCGGCATTGTCGTTCAAACCTTGAATTTGATATTTAATTTGCTAATATACTTTCATTGCGTTTTTTGAAGGCAAGGATAATAAGGCGTTTAAATTAAGCAAAGCTTAAAAAGACGGCTACGACAACAGCAACGGAACAAAAGAAGAATAGTATTTATTAAAAGAGGAAAATTAAATGGTTGTGCTCAGGGGCACCCAATGTCAATTTTCGGAAAATAGCTGTTCGGAGGACGATTTGAGATCTAGAATTTTCGGAACATTTGTTTTAAAACTCCTTGCTTGCCTGCTTGTCCTAGGATTTTCGAACATCTAAAACATGGCATAATTGCCCATTTTAAACGGAATTTTATCCTAAAAAGGTCACCTAGAATTTTCGGGAGCCTCTTTTCTGGCTGAATTTTTCGAAAAGCCAAGTTTTGATCCCTATAATTTTCGGATCACTAGACTTTCAGCTAGGGAATCCGATCAGATGAAAAATTTTCAGGGGATAAAAATATGCCTATATCTATCCTTTAAATACTAATATACGTTTAACAATGCTATGTTGAAGTGGTTTTTAACTATATTCGCGTTGGGTGCCCCTGTGTGCTGCACGTGCAGAACGCATTTGATTACTGAATGCGAATTTGCATTATTGCAACCTCTTTGCGACTATTCCATTCCTTCCAATAAAACTTGTAGCTGACTACCGAATACCCTGCCACGTAATTGCATAGCAATAACTCCAGTCCTATTGTATTTTGACTCGCTCTTCAAAGAGCGACACTGAATTCTATCAAAGGTGGCAGCGTATTCAACAGTAACTCTCTAAAGTTTTTCCCAAATAATAAAAAGAGACCTTGCTAGCCAGCTGTTCCCCGAAAACGGCCGGTTTTTTTTTTTAAGAGTTTTTGTTTTCTGCGGATTGCTAGGAAAATACAGCTGCTAATTTTTGCTCGTTAATCATTTATATGCAGATTTTTTTTGTTTGTGTTGTTTTGTTTTCGTTTTCTTTTTTGGTTTTTTTTACTTTTGGTTTTTTTTTTGTTAATGAGTTTTCATTGCAGCTGCTGTTGTCGCTGCAGTCGGCTTCTTAATGGCTTCCCGATTCCATGGTGCCGTCGTGAAGTATCGTCTAATAGTTCGGACATCGTCTCAAACATGACTCAATCATGTTCTCTTATTGAATGTTTGGAGATTACATTGTACTATATTAAATGCGGTGGCGGCACAAGTCTTATATCACGGTTATTAGAGTTGAATGATGGGATATTTCCGCCGCTCTTCGCCCTCTGGACGACTGCATGTTTGGAAATTGCCTTGAACTATATTAAATGCGTTGGCGGTGGAGTAATAGTCTTATATTACAGTCATTGGAGTTGAAAGACGGCAGTTATAAATTAAAGTTGAGTTTTCTAGCCATTTCTACTACTGTTTATCATGTTTAGTGTTCAAAGAAGTACAAGTGGGCAAAATATTACATTTGAATTGGTGGTTTTCGTGTTACGTCATCGACGCCATATTGGCGGGCGAAAAGAAAAGATGTCTCATTAAGCTCCTCAGGTTGTGTACATCGCAGTATTGTTATCTGTGTCTCTAGAGATTGGTTGCAAACCACCTATTGTTTTAAAGGATGAGATAGGTCTTTGAATAGACTGCATACAATTCCAAACAATTTTCAAATGCCTTGGTCTACGTGATCTGCATTCCTTACTTTAACCAAGACACATCTCTCAGAGAGCAACCATTGAATTTCCCTTGACAATAATAACACAGGTAAGTGCAATTATTTTTCCGACAACAGAAAGAGTGTAGAAAATAATTATGGCACCATCATTTCCAGTAAAATATTAGCCAACACATCATGGCATATTAAATCCCAACAATATTGTGATTAATTGACCAGTGAATCGACAATTAACTACAGTCTGTTTTTGCAATTTTTCATAGCGCATTTGGAAAGGAAGACCGTGATCTATCTCCTTCCATTTTATATATACTTATTATATTTTGAGTATCTCATGTAATATTGTTAATAAATGCTCACGTCTTTTCGGTCCGGGCCCGAGGGCTTTTCGGTCAAATTGACACGATATTTTGAAAAGCATCACAAGACAGTAATGACTGTGAAACTCAAAGAGAGCTAAAAACGTAATTGTCTCGAAAACAAAGTATTACATTGAACTTCCAGACGCCTTTTGGGTCACAAACGCCAACCTAATTAGAACTCCTGAACTCTCACATCGAAGCAAGATCTGGAAGTCGTAAACTTTGTGAAGTTCACGTCGATATAGGTCCTATATAAAACTTGAGGATCAGAAAAACGCACTTGACCACAAATTATTGATAAATCAATGTTTGTCAAGTACATATTGCCATCAAATTTCATAAACTGTAAATAACCAAACAAAAGAGAATCGGAAGAAGAAGTTGAAAAAGTTAATTACGTTGTCGGGACTGCAAAACCCGGAGAAATGATCATGCAAGTACAAAAGTATTCAACGAAACGGTTTTATTAAAAAAACCAAACTACGGTTACAATCTTTAAAAGTCTAATATAAACCTCTCTTTAGATGAATACATCATTTCCTTTTTTTTTTCATTTTAAGTAAACCAGAAGACTCTAGCTTCTAGAAAGTCCCAAACATTTTTCGAGACTGAAAGCCATTTGTCTAGAACGTCTTCGTTTTTAGCGGTGGAATACTGTTTAACAAATGGATTCCATGTTGCCGTGGGTCTGTTCAGTAATAGATCACAGTAGACGTCAAAATGTGGTAAGAACAAAAAAGTGGCACACGAGGCGATAGCCGAGTGTCACTGATGTTCTTACCACATTTTGACGTCTACTGTGATCTATTACTGAACAGACGCACGGCAACATGGAATCTATTTGCTTTATATAATAAAGAATTAAACTTTATTCGTATAAAAGCTGATGGTGACGTCAATCGTGTGTCTGTCCTCTAATAGATCATGGGCAAGAACCAATCAAAACGCGAAAATAACTTGGGTTATTGTATAAATAAATTTATGACACCCGCGACGGGGTGAAATAGACAGCTAAAATGAGTGACGCTTTTAAGAAACGCATGGTGGCCATCTTGTTTTAATTTAGAAAATGTGAACTTATCGTTTTCTGTCGGTTGCCAAGACAATTTTTCCATACCAGCGCAAATGTTTCAGATTAAATGTTTTAGATGTGTTTTACAATGAGCTCAATTGCATTCTGAAATAACCCCAGCCCATGATCTTTCTTTCCTAACACATTCTCTTCTTGCTGAGTATCGATCAGGAATTTCTGCTAGTGCCTCCACGCAAACATCCAAGTTTTTGCAAACGCGAAAACGGGATCGCGTTTATTTTTCATAGTAAGCTCACGTTTTCCTTGAAGTTGGTTACAACGAAAGTCTTCGTGAAAGTCCTTGAAATATATTTGGTGTCAGACTTGTTATACTAATATTATGATCAACAGAACCAGCGTTTGATACAAACTTGCCATTTTTGTATGGTTGAATGGCATCAAATACTCTCAAATATGAGGTTAAGTTTGGTATCCATGGTTACCCTAATAGAGTGCTAGACGCCATATTAGTAGGGGCAAGCAAGGTTTAATGACATTGAATATATGGGATTTTGGCCCAATTCAAACCTCTATATCTCCACGACAAAGCGGCAGATTTCAAAGATTTTAAATTATTTTTAGTCATTTTATTAATATCATTTACTCAACGGAAAATAAGATCATTGCACAAGGTGCAACGTCTGAAAACTGGATATTACAAATCTCCTAATGTCGCTTCAAACTTCGCGGGAATTTGCTTAATTTTAATTGCAAGGGTTTATATGAAATTTACTAATTTCACGAAAACAATCTCAACAGAATTGCCTTTTGAGAGGTATTCTTGCTATCGACAATCGTCAGGATTTATAATGGTTCAAAGTCGGCACAATTCCCATACATGCACTGTAATTTAAACCGCCCCTAACACCCCTTCCCCACCCCCAAACCAATATGGCGTCAGAAACCGTGACTATTAAGCGCCGTAATCAGGAACAAAAGCATGTTGCGCGTTTGGCTAGTCACAACACACGAAGACAAGCATGTCAGCCAATCATGACTAAGTATACACGAAGCCAGAGCGGCTTTCCTCTCTGATTCTCTGATTGCCTGAATTGTAGCACGAAATTTTGTAACCAATCGCCAGGCGTAATTACGACACTTATTAACTGGCTGCTACTCTATTGAGGTTACGTAAACAATTTCTTATAAAAAATACAAAGAACAACAACATTTCATACTCAAGGCTTCACTGTCAATATTTCCTCTTGACCGTGTAAAAGGGAAACGGCCCTTGTTGTTAAATGAGCAATCCTTAGCCCTTTTTGACAGGCAATTTGTCATTTGATTTTATCACGTTAATTAATATTTGTTCATCCGTTATGGTTTCTAATGAATATCGTTTCATACATTTGCAAATCAGTCGAATATGGTATGTTTTTGGTTGTGTAGAGCCGACGAACCAGCATGGCTCGGTCTGAAGGAGATTTTACAATTGAAGCCTGAAATGCCTACAGTATAAAAATATTTCTTTTAACACAACATGAAAAGCTCGAAACAAACCTGACTGTGGAAAAAAAACTGGTCGAGAAAACTGAAAGTTTTATTAGAACAATTTTATGAAAAGGAAACGCCACTGAAATTGCGAGCCAACTTAACAAAACTTATAAAGTTTTCGCAACAACAAAACTAATGAAATGTTCGTTTTTGGTTCCTCAGTATCAAATCTTGCCCTATTTAAGTTGCCAAGTTTGAAAATAAGAATATAGGTTTTATTTAACAGGAATATAAAAGTACTTAATTTCAACACTTTAAAATGTCATTGGCAAACGACACAGTTTACTTAAGACACTTAATTGTCTCCCTGAAGGCGACTGGTGCTAATTACCTATTTTCATTTCCCTCGAGTTTCTCTTCGGGTAGATGTCGGATTTCTTACCGAGAGAAAGCGATTTATTAATTTGCGGCTGTCATTCTAGAGTTTTTAAATCTTTTCCAAATGCAAAACTATATAGCATTCAAAGACACTCCTTATCGATGGCCATTCTGCAGCATCAAACTGTAGGAGCCTTACTGGGGAGACACTTAAAATGTTAGCTTCATAAACAAGGCAACTTCCAAAGCAAGATAGAGCTTCAACGAAGCTTTAGACGGACCTAATTGAACGCTCTTTTTAAGAGATTCACATAAAAAAACGGTAATGCTTTACTGTAAAAACATGTACATATTCCAAGGTTTAAATGAACATTTTTATAACTCGAAATGTACGTTAAGAAATAAATTAAAGTAACTGTTGCAAGCTAAAATAGTTTGACACAAACCACTTATTTGGCTCGAAAAGGCCAATGAAAATGTACTGCACAGGTAATAAAAATATACATAAAAAATTTAATTATCACTACAATAAGAAGGAACTCGTCTCGCCACAATGCGCCGCGTGTTAAGAAATTAATTGTTTTGAGCAAGAGCCGATACAACATAGATTAATGCACTATATTTCGGCTGGCCAAACCATCCTTCTTCGGGTACAATATATATTGAATCAACAAGGTTGGAAATCCAACGATGTAGTCACAAGCTAGTAGGATGCGAAGGATACACAACACTTTGCTGCAAATGTTAAGTAATTTGAGTGTGGAAATAGCGACAGCGAACTACTAACTGATCCATTTTGAATGAAAAACATATTATCACGGTCGTGAGTGAATCGAACCCGCGTCCCTCTGGTTACTACTTGCGTGTGCTAACCACTGCACCATCACGACGACCCTGCTGGCAACAGAGCAATCAGTGAGGTTGTTGGTTACCTCAACAACAGAGAAATCAGTGACGTAACCAATAACCTCACTGATTGCTCTGTTGCCAACAGGGTTGTCGTGATGGTGCAAAGGTTAGCTCATCCGACTAGTAACCCGGGGGACGCGGGTTCGATTCCCACTCACGGCGTAATATGTTTTTCATTCAAAATGGATCAGTTAGTAGTTTGCTGTCGCTATTTCCACACTCAAATTACATATATATACTAGTAAATAGATTTTGCCGTAATACTGGAAAAAATGAGGTAGTTGCAACTATTTTTTTTCAAATACTAGAAGAGTAAAGGGAAAATGACAGAAGATATTGTAAATAATAAACTGAAATCTAATCTGTTTTTTTTGAAATTGAAAAAGCTTCCCTGGCTTTACGGATTGAGTATATTGAAGAAACAATTTTTTTCGATAGGGATTAATTTCGTGTACTCGTTGGTTGGAAAGGTTGTGAGGAGAGGAGAGAAAATGTTCTGCGCCTGTAGAGGGTTTGGGTTTGGTGTTGGGGTTATCTTCAGTGCGGCGGTTTTGATTTAAACGGTCCTTTAAAACATCGTTTAGTTACGCATATGTATTGTAGATTACTTCTGTTACATTGAATCATGTAGATAAGGTTTTTAAGTTTCACAGGTTATGTTGGAATTAATGAAGCGTGTTTCGCCGGCCGGTAGAGAAAAATCATGTGTAGTTGGTTAGTCTATGGAAAATACAGGGACAGGTAGCGCAGTTTTTGCCACAGCGAACAGAATCGGAAAATATGAGTGCGAAATTAGAATCAAATCTATGTCGCAGCGGCTCTTGCTCAAAAAACGTGCTCTAAGAGAGTAAGCCTAACATTGCTCTTTTCTTTTTTAACAGAAACAATCCTGTTCCAAACTAGTTGACAACTGCTCACTTGGATTCGGCTCCGCTGTACTCTCATTGCGCAGGCTCATCTTGGCCTTGACATGAGTGACGACAATAGATACCAGGCTGCTATCAGCTCTTCCCAAGTAAAATATGACATCACAGTTTGGATACTCACAGTTCGGAATCCCATTCCTGATTTCTTTAAGAGTTGGGAGAAATTTGCCCTTATAGTCGAACACTTTGGTGCACTTTTCTCGCTCAAGCTTTGTCGCAGCTTTGCAGCCGTTTGAATAGAAAACCTTTTATAGAAAGTATGTACAAACAGAAGGAAACTATTAGCTGGAATATCAAATTTCTAAAACTTCTAATAAATTGTGTTCATTTTGATATCATAGCTGTCACGTTACAGGACAAATCAAACAGATGAAGGTCACATTGAAGAAAAAACGTTTCTCTTAAAAAAGAAGCCTTTTCCTTAAGGTCCGAAGTATTCAATGCCCTTTTAAATTAAGGAGACTGTCAACGCGCTTTATAGTGTTGTTTTCGGTCGAAACGGTAACTGACTATTGCTCAAAATTAAGAAAAGTTACTGACAAAGGAAAGATATCAAATGAATCGTAGCAAGCCTATTCATTTTCTAGCGGTTTTTTTTTTCCATTTCAATAGGTAGAAAGCGAGAAATACCCTCCCTGCATTAAAATGATCCTTCTAACGAAAGGTACTACATTATTTATTTAGTGATACACGTTAAATAAAATCGATGACGCAGTGGTTTTTCTCTGGGTATTCCAGTTTTCTCGCCTCCTCAAAAACCAGGAGTCCATAACAAGAAGCCTACAATTCCAATACTAGGTCAATGTAGCGGCATTTTCACAGATCAAGCTATTTTTAGACGAGTTCTTAAACACGATTTGACTTGCAGGAGTGACCCTTATCAATCCCATAGGAATTAATTTCTCGTGCAAGACTCGTGACTACCTAAAAGGCACAAATATAAGAAAGGTAGAAAGATAACTTGGTCTGTAAAAACGCCGTTTCATATATAAAATGAAGTCGTACGCTCGTAGTCATGGGTCCTTGCAAATACCAATGTTTGACTCTGATTTGATTTGATTTGTATGTTTATCACATACGGGGCAAAATTATTGAATGCTGATTGGCTTAGAAGGAGGGCATGATTACTTGATTCTGATTGGTTAACAGTTGCTTATCCTGAGCGCACGAAATTACAAGAGAATCTTCTACCAGATTCTGACTCCTGTGCCTTTTTGTACACATGTAAAAACAATTAAATCAAATTAAGCCCTATTTCTGTTGACAGCATCGATTTATTGAATTGAACTTTAACCGAATAAAAAAATAAAAGCATGTTAAGTTGATTGTCATTTGTCGCGGCATTGAACTAGCTTCCCTCGATAATTTTGCCCTCTATGTGATAACCATGTAATCGCAATGTGCCCTTGTGCAATTAAGGATTAATTCGAATGAAGGGGATAGTTTCTAAAGAAACTGTGGTGCTTCGTCGGTGGGGAAGTAGTATACAAAAATTTGGCTTTATAGACAATGAAACGAGTTTGAAAAACTCAATTTTTTTTAACTTAGGGATGCAATTTGAGCCTCCAATGGAGCGAAATCTTTAAAATGTCCAGAGTCGTTTTTATCCGGCAGATTTGATGACCCGTACGGGAGACCGGGAGATTCGTTCTGTATTCGGGAGAGTTGGCATGTGTGATAACTGTGATGATTTCAAATAATGATAACAAAATTTAGAGTCAAATGTGTCTAGCATTTAGACACTACTGAGACACAGTAGAGAAATCAAATTAACTCATATTCGAATCATAGGTTGGTTTCAAGAAAAGGAGTACCAGGAATAAAACCTCACGGAGCACAGTAGGGATCAACAAATGCAACCCACAAGCGACGCCAAGTCTGACAATCGAACCTGGGCCACATTGGTGGGAGGCGACTGCTCTCACCACTGCTCAACATGCCTCTTCCTGTATAACAAATGTGTAACTTTCTTATGTAGTCTCTTCAGATAAAAGAGTGCATTACCTTGAGAGCCGCATGTCGAGTGGCTAGCATGTCAAAGTCCTCTGTAATTTCTAACAGGATTCCTGGTGTCAAATAACTAACCACTTTCGCGATTTGCCGACAGTTGCTGTTCACCTCCGGTAGTTGAATCTGCCTTGCGCCATTCATTTTTATGATGTCGGGTGTTTTGGAGCTTCCGTAAAAGAATCTGATGGCCCTCTCGCCTTTTGCTAGCCTCGTTTCGTTAGATAAGACTTCATGTGACCCGTAGAAGACTCGGATGTGTAATAAAGAGTCTGGAAGGATACAGGCCGCAACATTTAAATTTGTATTAATTTAATCGTTACGAATGAATCTGATTTAACAATTATTCCATAATGGCTGGTTTACACGTATGACGCAAGCATAACCTAGCATGAGCACAAGCAACATACGCAGACGCAGTAGCGTTTTGATAACTGGAACCTTTCGTTAGAACAAAAGACACTAATTAAGGACAAGTTGATGCGCCTGCGTATACTGCTTAAGGTTATGCTTGCGTTGTAAGTGTAAACCAGCCTTAAGCCAGCGTTGGATATGTATAGGAAATGGTATGAAAGAGAGATCAGTGGATTTCGTGATTTATGGGCACAAGTGATGTTTTGAAAATTCTAAAAATTGCACGAGACGTACAAGAGTGCAATTTAAGAAGTTTTAAAACATCACGAGTTACCAGAAATCAAGAAATGCCTGATCCATTTTAACCGTTTTTACTCTATCGCTGTTTCCGTAGCCATGCATTCCTCATTGACCAATCAGAAACGCGATATTCTTTGGAGTATATAATAATAGATGATAAATAGCCAACGAGGTGCGTAGCCCCGAGTTGGCTATAACCAGTTGCCAGCTTGGCAACGCTTGATGCAATAAGTTTCCATATGAGGTCATACGGTATATTTAATAATTAGACCAGTAGCCCGAAAGGCCCACGGGTCAATAGCCCATGAGGCGAAGCCGAATGGGCTACTGACTCGTGGAGGGCGAAGGGTCTAATTCTTTTAGTATCACCCAACTAGTTGGACGGAAAAGGCAATAATAAAGTTAGCAGATGCAAGTTGAAGAAACATTTATTTGGGAATCTAACCAAAAGAAAGCGTTGCGCTTTACGCGACTCGAGGACTATTACTAATGGTCCTCTAGCAGCGTAGCCAATTAAGATGCAAGATTTGCATTAGTCCACTAGTTGGGTGATATTGAGAACTAATAACCGAGATTGAGTGAATCAATCAGAGAGCTAGAAACGCAATATCCGAGATTGAAAATTTAATAAGATTAAGGGCGGTGCCTACTAATTCGCAGGTATTTTTGCGTGGTTTACTAAATATGCAGGAAAAGCAGATCTTAACAAGTGTTATTGAAATCCAAAAAGAAAATTGGGGGTAACCACGCATTTTTCGAAGATAATTAATCAACAATATTCGTAAAAAGCTTTAATTTACAAAGCAATGTACGGCGTTCTTTTCCAAATTGAAGCTTAGTTATCTCTGAAAAATACCCCCAATTTTCTTTTTGGGTACCAAAAGCACTTACTAAGTTCTGCTTTCTCCCGCATAGTTTTGAAGCGCGCAAAAATATCCCTGTATTAATAAGCACCACCCATAGGAAATCCGAGTATCTCGAGATGCGCAGAACGTATGCGCAATAACAATAGTAGACACCGTCCTTAAATGTGCCTGAAACTTCAGTGATAGGTATACTGTACCAGATGGCTAATAAGAAGTTTTAGCACTGATTACAGGCTATGACAGCGACAACGCCAGCTGTGACAGTGGCAACGCCACAAAGTAATACCACTGGTTAAATGCAGCTTGAAAGCATCAGCATTATATAACCAAATAACATCTTTCCCACCACAATCCACGCCCCTCACATACTTAAGTAATAGTAACTTTAAGATCTACGACAACGGCGTCGACAAAAACGTCACTTAAATTTATAACTTTGAACTTTCGTTACCGTCTTTCGCGATTTTTTTCTATCCTAACAATAAATTGGTACAAGCTGTTCCAGAGCAAAAACAGAAAATTAAAGGTCCACATTCCCACATTTCTGTGCTCAAGTTGTCGCTATAACTTTCACGTCGTTGTTACATAGAGTACCGCAAAAACGTGTGCTAAAATGCGTGCCGGACGTGCAGTGCGATTATTTTTCCTCTGTTAACCAATGACAATAGGGAGCTTACGCACGTGCGTTGTTGAGACGTGGACGGCAACCGGAAGTGAATATTTCGCACACCAGGACAGCGGTCTCTCCCAGATTTTTAAACTTATGGTCTCTAATAGTGAAAAGATATTTTGCGATATAAATGTGGTTGTGTGGTTGTGTGAAGACAAGCTAAAAGGGAAAACAGCTCACTTCCGGTTCCGTTCGCGTCTCAAAAACGCACGCGCTTAAGCTCCCTTATAGGCTGATTTAGCAACAGAACGGGAACGTCTGTGGCGACGGCGCGCGCAGAAAAAACACCAATGAGAATTCAGAATGGAATAACTCCACTCTTTTCTTCTCTATTCTAAATTCTCATTGGTAGTTTTGCTGCGCGCGACGTCGCCACTGACGTTCCCGTTCTGTTGCTAAATCAGCCTAATATTGTTTTGTGACGACCACATCGTAGATCATAAAGTCCTCGATTCTGTTGTAAGACGTGCCGACAATGCCTTACCATAGGGCTCTAAGGGTGATTTTGCTGTCCTCGCAGGTAACGTGGAGCGATTTATGCGGGGAACGACCTGTGTGAGATAAAAGTAACGTTAGTCTGAGCAGAAGCCGATCAGTAGGAGCTTGCCTTCCCCATACAAGCCCCATGAGTCAACCTTTGCCCGTATATTTCTATTTTTAGAACGCCACGAGTTGTTCGGCACTGCACGCGCAGTTTAAAATAGCCAATCAGAATAAATTCATTGACTAACGAAGACAAAAATAGCAAAAACAATGTACGCAAATTGTGCGAATTTATGTAAATTAATGTAAATGTCAGTCTCCTGCTAAAGGGTTGGTTCTAAAAATAGAAAGATACGGGCAAAAGTTGACTCAAGGATATAGTGCACATGGAGGCTCCAACTCATGGGCTCCTGGTCTGAGCTAATAGGGAGTTTACGAAACGACGACGCCGACGGCAACGACGACGCTACAAAACAATAGGTTTGGTGAGCAAAAACAATGGCTCTACACGTGCGTTTTACATTTTAGAACATTTCTTTGCCGTCATCTCCTAAATGACGACGTGAAATGACCAAATTCAAGGTTCTGTGGAGGACGTTAGCACATGACGATGAATTTTCAGTTCTCTCTGTACGCTTCCAACTCACTCATACCAGTTTCCTTCCTCGACAGTTACTACACATTTTTAACGCGAAACGACATGAAATAGCTTCGTAATGATATGAATAACGCGAACTCGCATTTTAAATGAAGTCCTCGTAGCCGTCGTCGTCCTCGTTTCGTAAGCTCCCTATTGAATAAATTTAACGCCGTAACGGAGAAGTGTGTAAGTAAACTAAACTGATCTCACATCCTCGGAAATAATTCATTTTAGCGGAGCAGGTCAGCTGAGGTCGAGATCAGCTGGTTTATTTTTATTTTTTATTTTTTCTAAGTCGACCGCTGACCAGATACTGGTTTTCGATTGGATCGCTGGCTCAAGATAGGTTAACTTCTTGTAAGAATAAATAACACGGGAGCTCCGCCTTAAGGCTTGGCTAAAATAGACAGATCATTCGAGCACAATACCCACCATTCGTCCAGCAGCGTCGAAAGCATCACCACCCAACTCTGACATAAAAGAGAAAGAGGGAATAAGTAAGCGTTGAAAACAGGAACTTTAATCAACAACAATATGCTTCCATTTTCCATCTTAACTTCGACTCAACAAACCAATAAATGATTGAAGGGGTTAGTTGCTAAAGAAACTGTGTTGTTGCAGGAGGCCAGTCTCATGTTTGCTGGAGGGGCCGATTACATGGAGCACACAATTTCCACCCTGCGATGGACTAGCATCCCA
>NC_090869.1:9590335-9630335 GCF_036669935.1 Montipora foliosa | reverse complement strand
CTTTTTTTTGACGGGCAAAATTCACCTGCTTGGGTTGGTATTAATCGCGGATTAGTATTAATTAACTGGCTGTTGAACAACTGGACACTGGCTCCCGTAGGGATTCGTGTGAGCAAAATCCGCAAATTCGATTGCGCTTTTATCATGAGTACCTTACGTTAGGTTAGTTAAGGTCCATGAAAGAAAGTAACGAGAACGAAACCAAGAACGCCGCAAAAAACAAAGGCTATGCTGGCCCTGCTTTGCAAGTGCGTTTTACACTTACAGACACTTCGTTGGCGTATTTTGTTATAAACAACGCGAACTTTTCTTGGGACGCGAAATTGCGTTTTCCTCTGAAAACTGCAATGGCGTCCACTCCAATTCAGTTCCAGTACGGTAACTAATACCAATTAAATTCTAATGAATCACAGAAACCGCAAAGTCATTGCAAAAACTCGAACTTGTCTGACTAATTCTTGTGTTTTCATCTTGATTTCACGTATTTCTTTCAAATCTTATGAACAATCTCTCCCTGGCTATCCTGAGGGCCTGATATCACATTTAGTTGTCTTACCGGGGTAATATCATCAAGATCACAGCTGTCGTCAAATGAACCATCACTACTATCCGGCTGATAAGGTGACCCCTGTTGCCGATCGTCATAACGCATGGATTCTGAATGTAACTTGAAGCGGTAATCAACTCCGTCTGACTCAGGGGGAGGTGGTCTGATTACCATTGGCTTTTGGCTTGTCGAACAGGGGTACTGAAAAAAAAATTAAATGTTCATTGAAATACCTCACCCAGGGTGTGAAAACCAGTATAGAAGAATCTTTGCAGTTTACATTTTTGCCTCATTAACAGAAGGCTGTCGTTTTTTAATCAGTCAGTCGAAAATAAACAACTGAATATTGAAAGTGCATTGAATAATCAGCTATATCTGAAAATTTCAACCCGATATACCAGATAATCTCCGAGCAATGATACTTCGGAGCGAGCAACTCCCATACTAAGCCTATGTCACGGCATTTTTACAGACCAATCTACTTTTGGACTACCTTTGCCGCAGTTACGGTTCTGTGACGCTACGACGTTAAGTTAGTTTCCTGTAATTGGTCCTCAGTCTCACTCGCGGGAAATTCAATTTAAAAATAAATCGGCCTGTGAAAACGCCGTGAGAGTAATATATGAGAGTTGCTCGCTCATGGGCTCCTGGCTCATGGGTTCCTGGCTCATGGGCTCACAAAAACAACAATAATGTTTATTGTGATGCTCCTGTGGAACGCATTGTAGCACATTCCTTACTTTGTCCTACTCTGCAAAAAAAAAAACTGACCTGAACAACCCTCTCTAATTTAAGGCTAGGACGACAAAAGTTAATGTTTATTCTCGAACTTTCTTCAATATCCAATCAGTCAGTCCTAAATCCCCCGATCCAGTTAGAGTTATAATAATAATAATAATAATAATAATAATGCCTATAATAATACTAATACCTAATACCTATCGTGATTGGTGCTCTTGGAAGCATATCAAAAGGTGCAAAGACCTGGTTTGGCAAGCTAGATGTACCTTGGAAGTGTACAATTATCGGCCATCCTTGGAACTGCTTACCTGTTGCGGAAAGTGTTGTGTCTCTAAGCTACGGGAAGTGGGAAGTTCTGTTGCTATTTATAGTGTATTAGTCATTACAACGTCCACTATTTGTGGAAACTGCTGAGTCACATCAAAGAAATTTCTGGAATATTACAGAATGTAAGATAATTCTAGAAAAGTCGGAAATTATGATCCTCATAACACTAGTCTAACACTATGGACAGCTTATATTCGATAAATTGTAAAACAGGTTATTAAAGCAACCATATCTGCTCTTAAACCCAGTGAAGAGACCAAATCACTCTTCATGCAATTTTTGTCGTGTACAAAATTTGCCTTTTTCTAAGAAACGGTTTGCCAGTTCGGGTTAGGCCACCCCCTTTTTTTTCGTTTAAGGCCCAGTACGTAATCAGGTCAACATTTTTCGTGCAACTTGTCGCGCAACAATGTTGCGTTGCAAGTTGAGTTTTTGTGTTGCAAAAAGTAGAGGTCGCTTTTACTTTTTGCAACATAAAAAATCGTTGCGCAAGACGGTGGTAATACGCGCAACAAACCATCTCAACCAAGAGAGTATGAAGGTAAGAGAAGTAATCCCTCCTATTGGCCCTATTTCCATCTTAAATCTCCTGAGAGATCTGGTATTCCCACGAAGGTTAACTGATAGCCAATCATATGTCCCCATTTTTACCAATCATTGCGTGGAAATTCGCTCAGCTGTCAACATTGGTAAAAATGGGGGCATATGATTGGCTATCAGTTAACCGTCGTGGGAATAACGGATCTCGCAGGAGATCTAAGAATAACTTAAGACGGATTACAATGGGAATAGGGCCAATATGAGGGATTACCTTAATTACCTTAATTTATACTCTCTTGTCTCAACTGATATTGGATCGGTCTGTCGGATTGAAAAAAAAAACCTATAAAAAAATTGCAAGTAGTTATTGCTGTGGAGCCTAAAAAAACAACAAGACGTGAACCCAAAATAACTATGACGGAAAAGTTGGTTTCTAAGTCCAAAGACTGGTTTTACTCACCGGCTGGTATCGTTGACTTGGGCTTTTTTCTGCCTTTGGCTCTACTTTGGTTCTCTGCTTTGGGTTCTTCTTTGGCGTAACACCTGATAAGGAAAAATGAAAAAGATAAGGAAAAAGAATCAAAATTACGGGATTTTTGGCTGGGCGTGTAATTTATCCATTGTTTCGGTTTCCTTCTGAATATCAATTGTAGGAGTTATTGCTATAGCTAATTATAAAATAAAAAAAATTGCATAGTACGCGCACTCTCATTGGCCAACAGCTGTGTTTAGATGAGAGTATGGAAACACAGCTGCGACATCACACGAATTTTGATTGGTTCTGTGTTGTCAGATGCGCGTTTTGATTGGTTGGCAGGAAATATGAGCTTGTATCAAGAAAATCTGCCTCAATCTAGTAAAAAAACAGCATTTTCGTTCATTTGTCGAATTATCTTTGAGACATATTTTATAAAAGCAATAGAGGACTTTTTTTTCCGGGTTTCCATAGCCTCATCTAAATACTCGGGGGAGTTGGGAGAATTGAGAATTCTCGACAGTTATGGCTACCCCGCGCAGTTCCTGTCCCCCAAAGAATACTTTCCTCTAGTTTTTTTAAGTCTGTCATTTTATTGGTGTTTCTTTCTGTCATTGTTGCAATGAATGGCCTACTTAATTAACTAATCCCACCTTATAGGGCCAGTTTAAGCTAAGTAATAATGACTATATATATAGGAAGTTTGTTGCCTGTTTAAAAAAATATACCGGTTCTTCTCGTTGGTTGTGGTTTATGGATATTTCAGTTTCATATATTTGTTTATCATAAATATGTATTTATTTATTGAGGAAAGGAAATGTGACAGGAATTGCATGCATGCATACTTTTTGCGCTGCTGGGATTTGATTGTAGATAGCTCTAGGCGAACTATTATTGACGACTTAATTGTTTTGTCTTTGCACACGGCTCTGACGCAAAGTTCCTCCTTTTCCCAGGTTTTATCTGTGCCTTTGCACAGAAGTGAACCATCTGCATAATTAGGAGCACCTTTAGTGTCTTCATGGTCTGGCGAATGATTATTGAAATTTTGGAATAAATTGTATGAATGACTTCAAATAAGAATGTCTGAGCTGCTCAAGGCTAAATGAATATAAACGCCATTTTCAGGCTGATGACATCATGGCGTAAAAAGGTGAGGAAGCAAAAACAACCTTATTGTATCCTCCAGAGGTGAACATGTTGCCGCCGGGTAAAATTCGTTCTCAAATTGAATCAGTTTTGGCCTTGGTAAAATTGGTGCTCCTCATTTTACCTAGGTTGAATACGCACTCAGATGAAATTGAAGAAACCGTTTTTTGGAGCCTAAATTAAGTTCAGAGAAAAATTAGGCTCAGGTTAGGATTAGTTTTTAGTTATTATACATGGATATCAATTGACTCATTATACAAAAGTAAGTAATAAAAAGATAGGTGTTGGGTTGAGCATGTTCGTCGTTGTATTGTAGTGGTGAAGACACAGGACTATTGAACTGTAAACGCATAGCACAGTTCTTTGTTCCCTTGCTATGTTGTAATGTTTAGACGGAAAGGATAAGTGTGTGAATACAGAAAGCGATAAGACAATACGAAACATTAAGAAGATGTGTTGAGATGCTGAGATGCATAAAACAGAACTTGGGTATAGATGTTTTCAGTCCTTTTGTGGCGAGAGAGGTTGATAGCTGCTTTAAACTAGGTCAGTAGAGTGCGTATTCAACCTAGTAGATAAAATGATGACTCACAATAGGTAAAACTGAACGGATTTGACCGAAAACATACACAACTTTAAGAGATACTAATTAAATCGGCAAACTGAAAGGGCACTGTCCCCCTGAAACAACTAAGAATCCAAGCGAATCAGGGAGCCAGCTGGCTAAATAGCTAAGACATAAATTCTATAGGCGAATCGGAGGCATGCCAACAAAATACTGAAAATTGAAAACAGGCGTATTATTCATGGAGCAAAACACAACAGCAAGGGTGAATAAAGGATTATTGTCAAAATATTATTGAAGGCGGAAGCTGTATGCTAAAAGCGAAGTTTAATTTTAAGTCTAAGTGCAGAATAATATCCGTTCAGTTAAGAACGCCGGACTGCCATACAGGTAACTATCGAACCAGTCCTTAGAATTTAGAATTCGAGCAAGTCTGTTTCCTGCAAATTAACAAATATGGTCATTATGCATACCGTCGTGCACAAAAGTCATAGACGTGCAGGAAGAACTATAATTCAGTCGTGTGGAAGTTTCCAGTGTGTGAAGGTGGCTCTACATATATCAGCAGTAATGACCTTTTAATAACTTTAATAAGCCAATGGAAATTCATGTATCACCCAGACCTAAACAAGTCTAAAGCCTCTCCCGAAAATGAAAATAAAACTGACATTATTCAGCATTTTAAAGGCAACAGGAAATATCGCAGTAAGGCGTCAACAAAAAGAATTCTGGAACGGTTTGTTAGAGAGTTCAAAGGGTGCACGAACAGTTGACATCTTCTCTTGCTCAGATTTCCTTTAACTCAATTTGGGCGTCTAAAATTTGATGAATATTTTATTTGTTGTGTTTATCGGGCGTATGATTGCCTATCAGGTAAATCATCGTTACAATGATATATAGTGAAATTTATGTACCTAGCATAGGTAAGCAAATAAAGTTTATCGGATTATTTTGTTGTCGTCAAATGTAGTTTTTTGTTTTGTTTTGTTTTTGTTTTGTTTTGTCTGTTTTATCTTTACGTGAAAATGCTGAGAGTTAAAGGCTTTTTGGCCATGTTCGTTTCGCTTTCGAAATTCAGTCCATCCCAGTATCTTAAAAAAGGGAGCCCTTCGAAACACAAAACTTTGCCGGCGAAAGCTCTACAAAACACATTAACACAATGGTTGACGTTTACTTTCGAAGGCCGGTGTCATCCCTCGCCGGTGTCTATAGTCGTCGAACGGATGTGGCTCGTTCTCCAACTTTTTACATAAGCAATTTTTCAGATCGGATTTTTAAATGTTGAGTTGTTGTGTTGTTCTGTTCTGTCGTTTCGTTGCCCTTGAAAAGTCCCTCTGGGAGTGGTCGATTAAGTACGTATTGGATTGTATTGCATTAGTCTTAATTAATGGTTTGGCAATCATTCCCTGCTGTGAACAGACATATCCCTATGGTTTGCTCTGGCACTTATTTTCGTAACTCGGGAGCCGCAGTCGCATCGTTTCGATTACATTTGCTCGCAAGTCAACTTGTGTCAAGGAGTTTTTCCCCTCGACCGCAAACTCACGAAATGGACTTTTGAGAAAGTCTACGTTTTGTATAATCTATCCGCTCCATCTTGAGAGCTGACTTACGTGTTGCCATAATGTACAAAAAATGTGTTTTGTTTTTTTTTTTGTACGAGGGGAAAATTTAGACATTTTAGACATGTTTTAGGGGAGAGCTTCTCTTGTGGACAGAGTGATTGCAAATTTCAAATCATAAATAAATTCTTGAGTCGACCAATCGAATTATTAATAGATACGCCGTAGTTTCGTTAGTGCACTAGTGAGTGACTGAGTAAAGAGGTTCGAAACATTATGTCAAAGTGAAGTGAGGAAATTCACTTTTACACTGCTTTTTACTAACGAATGCGTTTGGAAAGCTAAGCCAAGCGCAACAAGTGCAAAAATGACAGTCGAATGACGCTCAGAGGGAAACATGCCGGAACATAAGGGTTTTGGTTTTCGCCGGAATTCGTTTTAGCAAACTCTTATAAAGTTTCGACCAGTATAAACGCGTAATCGAACGTTTAAATATTCAAAAAGTCATTCGGACATTTAAAACAGGAAATAAGTCTTCACCCCTTTCGTATTTTTCCAAAAAAAAAAGTGAATTCGGGAATCCCCTGATAGTGCTACACCTTAATTAATAGTTATCTCCTAAAGCGCTTCGCTGGCAATTTTTTTTGCCCCGTTATTTCTCTCAGTGTTGTTTCCAGGAGATTAAAAGACGTTGTATCGTGCTGCTAGGACAAGAAAGGTTTTGTTTCAAAACCGCAACAAAGGGAACATATCAATTCAGGAAAAAATTGCTGCTATTGTTTCTTATATCTTCCCGATGCGTTTATCTTCCGCTATCGATGTCTGTTAATGCGCATTGCGCGCAAGGCTGTTGATAATATTGGAAGTAAAACCAAAACATATATCTAGTCGTTATTAAAATTCCAAGTCATCAATGATCAAAAATCCCCAGCATGCTTTTTTTTCTGGAAACAAAGCGGAAGCCTTTGCTGTGCAAAATAAATTCAGAAAATAGTTCTCCAGGCTTTCTGTTTGGTATTTAATATCTTCACATTTTCGTCATATGTCGTCCACGGTTTTTTTTTTTCTTTGTTTTTTTTTTCCTTATTCAAAGCACACGAAAATCAATGGTATGATCAATCTTCTCTCCTTTTTTTTTTCTTAACGGAGAGTTTCATTGAATTGTCATTTCAATAAACACACTGCGCTGAAATAAGGTCACCTCTTCCGAATCAGCACACTCGCTGATCAATTAAGTATCACATCACAGAGCTCTCCAGAACTTGCCTTGAACAGTCCACAAACAGTGGATTTGTAGTGTGGATTCAACCGATCTCCCACGCACAAGATCTCAGCATTTCACTCTCTCACATAAGTGAGTTAGCCAGTTGCAAGATACAAATGTTAAGAAATGCTCTTACCTTTGTCTGTAAATCGGAACACCCGATATGGCTCCTTCTCGTCCAAACTGTGAGGAACTATGACTTCTTCCACATCTGGCATCTTATGCAAAGCACATCGAAACCGTGTTTTCCAAGTAGACGGATCGGGCGATTCACCGTCCTTGTACTTCTCGGTATGTTCAGCCCAAAGCTGAAATAACTTGGCGTCTTTCTCGCAGTCGAAATCTGGTTTGCCGGCATGCTTCCACGAAACTCGGAATTCTTTCTTGTCCTTGTCGCGCCAGAACAAACCAGGCACTTTTCCGCTGTTTATTTTGTCCTCCAGCCAAGGCCTTAACCTTTGTCGTTCTGCGCACATCACGTTATTTATACACCGCTTCTCTTCTCGCGTTTTCGTCGAATCTACCGTTCCTTAAAAGATTCAAGCAATCGCTATACTTGTTCGAGTAAGATCGACAAGCGCGGCCCACTCGAATACTTGCAAGAAATTTCAATCTTTCGCTTTCCAACGTCCATGTGGTGATTAAAATTTTCTCAAGACCAAACACTGTGTAATGTTGCTCCTTTTAAATCATTTGTAGTGCACTGAAGAAGGGTTTTTCCCAGACAAAGCCCTGTTTTCTAATTGGTTGTTGACGACGACTTCCGCTTTGTTAATTATTCGCCATGTGCTACGGTAAACGGTAACGGACCTACTAGTAGGAGAAAACTGTGGAAAGAAGCTACGATTTCAGAGGAACAGTGCAAGAAGAATGAGAAATTTCGAGACCTGGGTTTTTTTTCGAAATCAGTAAAATATTGAAATTGCTACGAGAGTTCCAAATTCCCCTGATTTCTAGAAGTTGAACAATCCACGAGAATGACAAAATATATTGTTTAACAGCATGCAGAAATGTCATAAAACATATTTTTCTCTCTGAAAATTTCAATTGGTTAAATGTGATTACTTTATATAAACGGAAACTCAAATAGAAAGGAACTTGACTGCTTTTTATCGCATTAAAATATTCATTTGGACTTGTGACAAGTCGGTAAACAACTTTGAGGAAGTGTTAACATAAAGGTTGGCACCCATATTTGAAGACAAACTAATTCCCCCATTGGCTTATAGACAAGTGGCACTTTCATGCCTGGGTTAACAGGAAATTAACTGGATGGTGGTGAACAAACCACATAAAGAAGTACAGGTGTTCATACCATTTCGAGAGGATTGCGTGACAATGTATCAAGCCCCTACATTCCGTGTGGGACATGAGGCACAGCTGTCAATTAGTCAATGGTTCGATTCCGTTCAACTCTTAACAGACTATAAGTCCTGTATTTTAGGCTAACTTGGCAATTTTTCAAGTTTTCTCTCGTTACGTGTCATTCATAAATTTCATAAATCAAACAAATCGATCAACCGAATCAGAATAGGCACTTTGAAGTCCGTCTTAACTTTCAATCAATAACCGGATTTTCTTTTTCGCCCTTAGTTATCAAATCAGAGTGTGTCTGTAACCGAACTACCCTGTGATCGATTTATAAACTGTCAAAGTACCCTTGATTGTCTTTGGGGAAAATTCTAGATCACATCAGCCAACAAAAGATAAAATCAATTGCATCGCTTGCGCCCCAATGTTTCAAAACAGGGGAGAAACCCAATATATATGCAGCGCGGATATCAGCCACAAGTACTTTGATTATCTTCTGAGTCGAGAGTTATGCTGGCATCTGGTCACCATCCTCCAGATTATTGGGGATCTGGGTGCTGCGAGCACTCGCCTTCCAACGACTAAAGGCCCGGGTTCGATTCCCAGACTGGTGTCATGTATGGGTTGAGTTTGTTGGTTCTCTGCTCTGCTCCGAAAGGTTTTTCTCGGGGTACTCCGGATTTCCGCTCTCATCAAAAACCAACATTTGACTTGAATTGAGTTAATTTGTTAATGCCAATTTTACAGTGCCACTAATTAGTGCTCCAGCGGTAGAAGATTAGACGCTTCAATAAAGTTGCTTTCTTTATTCACCTTTTATTTCCAGGTTCAATTTTAAGTGTCCAGTACTCTCCCGACCTAACAAACCCCCTTTCTGTCACAGATCTAATACAATAGCAATTCAGGGCCTCAAGACTTCCGATGAGTCTCTTTTTGGCATTGTCCCTTCGATACTACAGTCGGCATTATTTAATTCATGCCGTCTAATGGGCTTTCGTCACCAATCAATTAACAAACAAAAATATTATCTCCAAGCCAAATTAAGTATCACGGCAAACCAAGCAAGAGAAAAACCCTAATAAAACCCTAAAAATAACCGCATCTGTCAACAGTTCCTCTTTCCATATATTTACGAAATTGAGGTAAAATAAAAAGCTCTTTATAGCAAAGAGACTTTCGGTCTCTAATTTTTCAAATCGTTATCCAAATCAACACAAAAAATATAACATATACACGCTTTAACAGGAGGTTATTTTTTTCGATACATACTTTATGTGCCCAGTTGTCAGCCGTAATAATTTGTGTTTTATCCATGACGTACTAAGACCGATTGTCTTTCACGCTATGCTCCATAAAAAAGGCAGACTTTTTTAGTGATAACACAGGTTGAAGAGTTCTGACAACTCGAGTGAGTTATTCATCAAAAATAGTTAAATTTGTTAACTTAAAACAATAGACCTTTTCGGCTTGTACATTTTGTTTTCCCAATACAGATCATGTGATAATACTCAGGAGGTTTGGTCTTTTGTTTTGTTCATTAAAATGAGGGCATGCAAGCATGAATATGCCTGCATGCACTCTTTTTAATGAACAAAACAAAGGACCAAGCCTCCTGAGTATTATCACATGATCTGTATTGGGAAAACAAAATGTACAAGCCGAAAAGGTCTATTAAAGCTAACCATAGTTTCATGCAAGCACGTAAAGAGAAAAAAAAACCAAGCGGGGATATAAACCACTTTACGTCGACGCCACTAACCCAAAACAACCCTCATCAAACAGCGGACAATTTTAGAATATTACGGTGCAACGCGCCTTACCGTGACCACCCAACAAACTTTCACATTTGACAATTACGTATAAATACGTCAACTCAGCAAGCCGTGCAACGATTAAAACTTACAACTGTGCGAACTTTGCAAGGAGGTGTGACTGTCAATTAAATTCACACGTCCTGATTGGCGGAAAATTTGTAAAAGAACTTTCTTAGGTGGCCACGATAAGGCGTGTCGCACTGTAAGAAAGTAACTTACTCTCGTCATTCATTGTGAGTTATAAAAATATACCTTTAACATTCCGAACTTTTCGCACAAGAAAAATATGTACTTCAATTGCAACCACAAGAGAGCACTCCCGATTTTCCGCAAATCGCTTTCGGCAGAGTTCCTCATTAACCTCGATCATTTACCGCTAACAAAAACAATCAGTTAGGCCCAAGTAATAATACTGGAACTCTTACTATAAAAAAAAGCTCATACCAGAAGTGGCGATATTTACACGAACGTCATTTACAAACGTCGCATAATCTTATCATCGAAATATCATCACTCTTCACTTTTATTTCCTCACTGAATACATATCGCTATTCGTTTTCTAAAACCTCACAATTTATTCTTTGATTGCACCTGATCATGACGTCACGGGTGCCACGAAGGTGGAATGAACAATAGCGAAAACGTCCTTTGGGAATTTGACTCTATTATTGTACAATTAACAAATCGAAAGTGGTTCAGCGTTGTCTGTACTCCTATCGACAACGATATTCGTCATCAGTGGTCAAAACTGTCTACATAACTTTTTTATGTAATCTTTATTCTTTTAGTCTTGAAGTTTTGTCTTGTGGTGTGGTTTTGTCATTATGTGACGAGGTTCGATGGTTATGTGTTGTGTTTCCATCATTATGTGTTGAGGTCTTCTCTTGACGTGCTGTGTTTATTTTTAAGTGACGAGGTTCTTTAGTGACGTGTCGACTTCTCCCTTTAGGTAATTAGGGAGTTTAAGATCTACGACGGCGACGGGCAACGTAAACTTCACCTCAAAATATAACTTTGCTTTAACATAAGTCTTCCGCGATTATTCAGTCTCATTCACGTTCTACAATATGGGCAAAGTATCCTAAAAATAATTTGGTACGAGCGGTTTCAAAGTTAAAATAGAGAACGAAAGATCCTCCATTGCATGCTTACGTTAGGGGGGGGCGCTTGGATTAATTTTCGCTGGGTATGTGCCGCTGGCCTCTCAGAACCCCATCCCTTTATATTCTATTTTATGGCCAATTGTAGACACCACCTTAGTCACTTAGGCGACTGGTAAATATTAAATCAACAGCGCTAGTTGTTTTTGTAACAAGTCTTTACGGCGAGTCCTTCCCTTTTTAAATTATCCCCAAAAACCCGACAATTTGTGACTCCATTCTAGTAGGAAGACCTTAGACAGCAATGGCCAGAACCAGGTTGCTGACCAGCGGTTTTCGTTATTACAATGGTTTGCTTGGGGTGCGCAGTCTCGCGGGCTCAGAAAACCTGGTTGTGGTGATTGTTATTTAAGGTTTTTTATTCTAGTAACTCTGTCGGGAACTCTGTTGAAAATGCGACCCCATTATAGTCAAACCAGTAGTGAAATTGCCACCCCATCCAGCGGCACTGTGCCTCGATTGGTCAAAAGTCCAGTATTTGACGGGAACGCTCTTCCAAAGAAACACTGATAACCTCAAGGAGAGATATTGAAGTTGTTATTTAAGCTCCGGCTTCTCCGTTCTCTCACGTGCCTTCCGCTAACTTTCCAACTCCACTGTCGTAGTTTCGCTGTCCTGCGATGTGTCGTTAGCCGAATACATTTTTCTTCTATTACTTTGCCTGCTAAGCGCGTCGGGTATCGAATCTTCATCAGAAATGTCTGGTTCCTCGCTCTTTGCTAGAAGCTCTTTCAGATATTCCTCGTCCTTAAAATCTACGTCCGGAAATTCACTCTTGAGTCTTTCACGTTCCTGGAGAAAAGAGAAATGAGACAAATGAAAAAGGGCAAACGTACTCCCTGAATATTTACGAGCAAAAAATCAAGCTTCCTCTAAAAATTGTCTTCAACAAGCAATATTGATATTTCTAGAGCATGAGGAGACTGTCTTATGTTGCTCTCAATACATTGATACGAAATTTGCCACGTTGTATTCTTTAGTAACTAAGGTAATTATTATACAATGTAATTTATCGCTCTAGAATGATAAGTATACATGGACTTACTTTCTTTGCTTTCTTCAATGGCGTATCCTTGTCAACTCATTTATATTTTTAATTGTCATTTTATATTTCGTCCTTCCATCTCTTGTGCAAACTTTCGATACGTAAGCACTTCCCGCCTATATCAGTATTTGCTATTTGCCGGAAAATGTGGTCTTTTTATTCACGATGAAACTGATAGTTATAAATAAAGTTGAAACGGTTTTCACTTCATTTGTTAATTCTTTCGAGATTATTTGGTTTGCACTGCTTCGGGAATTTCAAAAGTTTAAAAAACTGGCGCTACATTCAAGTCCATCTCCGCCCTGAGCTAGTAATTGAGGGAGCTTAAGCACGCACGTTTCTGACACCGGACGGCAACCGGAAGTGAGCTATTTTCACTTTTTAACTTGCCCTCACACAACCACATTCACATTGCTGATTATCTTTTCTCCATTAGAGATGAGTAGTATAAAAAGCTGGGAGACAACACGGTCCGCGCACGCGAAATGCTCTCTTCCGGTTGCCGTCGGCGTCTCACAAACGCGCGTGCTTAAGCTGCCTAATGCACCGTGATTGGTTTATATGAGTACAGTATAGAGTGTTTCACGTGACATCACGGCGGCCATGTTGGTGTTCCTAAACAATTGAACGGAGCTCATGTTCGTTTACACTAGCAAGTTTTCCTTGACAAGTCCACTTGTCAAGGAAAACTTCCTGACTGTACACACTCAGTAGCAAGTTCTCCTTGACAAGTTTTTCCTTGACAAGTATTTCCTTGACAAGTTTTTCTTGGTAGTGTATATGAAAAATATGACAAGTTTTCCTTGACAAGAGCACTTGACTAGTAATTTACACTAGCAAATATCGTCCTTGAGAAGTTTTTCCTTGACAAGTATCCTTGTTTCAAATCTAGCATGACAAGTGTCCTTGTTCAAAAACTAGCATGCTAGTTTTTTTAACAAGGACACCTGTCAAGGAAAAACGTGTCATATTTTTCCATTTACATTGCCAAGGAAAACTTGTCAAGGAAAATTTGCTAGAGTAAATGCGGCTTAATCCTCAGGGAATTGCAAACGTTTTCTTTTGCTTCGGTGGAAAAACAAGGTTACTGATCACGTGCGCGAAAACACTGTATGTAATTGTTGTGAAGCTCCTTAAGTTATGGAGCGATTTCATCGACGTGTCCAGCAGCCATATTGGATTACTGAAACAAAAGAAAGTATTTGCATAAAAATAGAGTTCAGTTCCCGGAGGATTAGTTCGATACAACATCATGGCCGCCCGTCCTCTGTTTAGGTACACCAACATGGCGCTGTGTCATGTCCAAGTATACTGAGCTACCTTCGCTGCTTGCAAGTTATAAAAGTCTTGCAGTTGTCTTTGGAATCCATAATTTGGGTTTGCTATTGATCGAGAACATTTGATGGCTTTGAGAGCGTCCTTCCAGTTAAGTTGCGTGACGGCCATAATATAAGCTGCCACTATAGCAGTTGAACGAGATATTCCTGCCATGCTGAAGCGAAGAAGAAAACTGATCATTACAGGCATCTTTTAATCATCAAAATCGTTATCACTATAACCTTCAACATTCTTCATACATCACCTCTACCTCATTGTTTCTTTTGCTATTACCCGATGGATGGGTCAGGACATATCAGCACCATGCAACACACATCCCCCCTCAATAAAGACTTTGTTCCCTCCAAACATGTCTCACATTTCATTAAAACCCAAATGATCCTATAAGGCTTGCACTTTATTATCCCCCACTCTCCACCCCACCCTAAGAATCTTGTGTTTTCCATTTTAATTTATGCACAAGGGATCAAGGTTTTTGGGCCTGGATTCTCCATTGTGTTTGCCCTTTTAGTTTATGCAAATGCATGGACATGGGATAGAGATTGACGAACTACAAAGCTAAGTACAAAGCTGCTCAGCCTTACTATTACTGTTTTCCATATTCAACAACAAAAAATTGGGTGTTACAAGAATCCAGCTCAGTTTGTGGTGAGCCCAATGACAACACTGTTGGATTTCAGAAACCAGATCATAAAGATAGACATAAGCATGTTGACAAAATATGATTGTGGCTTTTTTAGGAAATACAGGTTAAACAATTCTACATGTATCTTAAAGGCATATATGCTGGAAACACAAGAA
Source organism: Montipora foliosa (assembly GCF_036669935.1). Taxonomy (NCBI): domain Eukaryota; kingdom Metazoa; phylum Cnidaria; class Anthozoa; order Scleractinia; family Acroporidae; genus Montipora; species Montipora foliosa. The sequence goes on along the minus strand of NC_090869.1, from coordinate 9,615,696 downwards.
ATGGTTAAGATTCCTCACCAGTGAACTAAGACAACTCCGTTGTTAATCCTAAAAGAAATTTACAGCAATTTACATTGGTTAACAGCCACATTAACGTTTTAAATCGTGTTTAGTGTATAGACATTACAGTAGCTTGTTCGTTTAGAATTTCCTAATGCTATGGAAACAAGGAAGACCAAGGACGAGAAGGAGGGATGACTTGGATAGTTTTGTAAAACACTGGCACAACTGTGTTGTGCACTGTGTTGCGCACTGTGTTGCGCAAAACATAGAGCAGTGGAAGACAATGGGGAAGGGCTATGTTCAACAATGGACATTTAACGGCTGAAACTGAACAGAACTGAATCTCCACAACTTTCCTATAAATGCTACAGTACCAATAATACTAAAACAGAAGAAAACTGGAATAAAATTTCCCCCTCCCCCTCCCCCTCCCCCCCAATCTGGGGTGCAGTCACAAATAACAACTGAACAAGGACCAGAACCCTTTCAACCAGAACTCCTACACGTATATGGTATGTAACAGTGTACTTTGTAAAAGCTATACCACGTGGAGCACACCTCAAGAAAAATGTGCTTGAGGCACCCACAGCAGCCTTCTATTGGCTGCTTTAAAAAAAGCAAATGAACAATAAAGCGTTTTCATATGACGTCACAGCGGCAATGTTGGTGTTCCAAAACAAAGAAATGGCGGCCATGATGGTTTACCAAACTAATCCTCCGGGAATTGAACTCTACTTTTATGCAAATACTTTCTTTTGTTTTATTAATCCAATATGGCTGCTGGTCACGTGAGTGAAAACGCTCCATATACAATTGAACCTCAATGGTCCAGACTCATGGGGACCGCAGTAAATAGGCCAGATAATCAAGAGTCTGGCTAATCGGAAATATGAATATTAATGAAATTTGAACTGAACTTATTCAGTTAGAAACTAGGAAGGGATACATTTTTACAAACGTTGGCCATGTAGCACTATAAATTTCAACAGACTTAACTGATTAGAGTGTAATATGAAGTCACTGTTAGTAATAACTGCTACAGTACGAGTGATAGGAGTTTGGTCCAACAGTGGCACCAAGCTACCTGTTAGGGTAAGCCACTAAGACTTAAAATGATAATAACTTATAGGTAGGGTGATAATAATAACAACCCAACATGGAAGTCTTGTTGTGGCTTAGAGTTTGTCGTAATTGGCTGACTTGGCCAAGCTACATGTACCTCATGAGATATAAAGCTGTAAAGACACACATGTATATTAAATTGGAAAGAGAAAAACTCACTGGTCGTACTTTTGTCACACTAGCACCACAAATGAAGTTGCCCTAAGGACGCTTAAAAGGGTTTCAACACTTAGAAGACTCTCTGTGTAGATCGAATAACGCTACAATGCTGTATCACACAACAGCAATGTTGTAGTACCATATGAAACACCGATTATTTCTAAACAAGACGTGTTTATTATTATTGTGATGTAATAAGTTACCTTGGCAATGGGAAAGCCCAGCAAAAACCCCCTATATTTTAGAATTAAGTTGCTCATACATCTCAAAACGAACTTGGTGACCCCCCCTTTTACTGCTGAAAAGTGATTAGAAGGCCATGATGAGCTTTCGACGAAGTTTAAAGAAATTGTGTCTAAAGGATTCAGAGCTACCTTTAAAAAATCACAAAATTAAGGTGGCCCTGAATTCACTGAACAGAATTTAAAACTTTGCAGAAAGTATCAGGGTGTTTTTACAGGGCTTGCCCTTTGCTATGGTGACATATTACGTCACAATAATGACTGTACCTCGTTCAGCAATAATTCGTGTTTCATTTGGTACCACAATATTGCCAATACGTGATAAACCATTGTGGTTCTAATCCTTCTAATATGAGCATCACTTGGAAGCATTGAAACTGGTTCAAGCCTCCTTAATTGGATGGTTACACAATGATTATGTTCATTGAGCAGAGTGGACAATGAGATCGGAGAAGTGCCCCAGGGATCATGTTCCTAATCCATGGGGCAAACTTTGTTAAGACAATTGAAAGATGAAATAAAATTCCATTCAATTATCGTAAATCATCAAATTCTTGCTTGTCCCTGATTGAGCACACATACACTGTACCTGGCAGGTTTTCTGATATTACGAGAAGGAGTCACAACGGAATATTATCATGGATTATCCTATGTGTTTGACGGGGCTTGTAGGGGTGAAGTTACTATACACAGAGAGTCTTCTAAGTCAGCAGTTTGTAGTCTGTAATTTTCTTTCAAGAGAGTTGGCAATAACAGACAAGATGAAAAGCATTTACCTGCAGTTGTGAATAAAATTTATGCTTTCTTGAAAGTACCCTGATCTGAGACGAAAAAAAAACACTAATAAGAACATGGAATGGCGCTCTGAATTCAAGTTGCCAAATGTTCCTTTTATAGACTCCCTGCATGGCAATAGTGGGATCATTGTATTGGGGCTCCCACTAAAATGGAAGATCTACTTGCCCAAATTTGCAATGTTTTGTGAGGATGAAAACCTCAAGAAATGCTTATGAAAGTGTTACTTGTCTAATATTCTCTGCTTCCTGAATCAAAATAACTGTCCACAAAATACATATAATAAACTACTTCACATGTTATTCATTACAAAACAATCTATTGTACTTCTTACAATGACCAGCCACTGAAAATACCCCTATAGATTTCAGGCCCAAAATGAACCTGGAAGTATTAATACAAAAAGACAGTGACACTTACATTTCTTGATCAGGGGAATCAGCAGCATGAATATGTTTATAAACATGATGCTGCAAAAAAATCATGAATAGCATAAATACTATACATGTAATTATTTAAAATAAATACGAAAACATTCAATTGTTACATGTACTTCACTTCATTTTGCGCCAGCAGAGCAAAAAATGGTAAAGATCTTTTCTTTTGGTTGTAAGATCTAATAATATTACCAATGCAAATGATTTAACAATGTATTTTAGATGTGTTTCAGAGATAACTACCCTGAAAGCCAGAGGTTTTTCTGTCTTAGGGCAACCTAATGGTGAGTCGTAAAGTAGTGAGAAAAACCTCTGGTACAGGCCTTTGAGTTCCTTGAGAACGCCGGTCCAATGGGATGCCATTTCATATTCCCAGGGTCAGATGTTGTCCCTAGCAATTCAATTGGTTCCAGGAACTTCTCAGTTTTAACAAGTACTCTGATTGGTTCAGAGATGGAAAGAAGTTCAAACAGGTTTTTGCGGCCACTGTAGCCATAATCGAGATGCTGCAAAGTTCCAGAAATTGAGGCACTGAAGCCCGGGGGGGGTACTCGATGTATCCCTAGTTGGGGAGGTGCGCGCGGCCCCTCATACCCTGACCCTGTTTAAGACAAATATCGCTGATTTTCCTACCCATTTTAAGACAGAATTCCGATTTTTGATATCCTGTTTAAGACATTTAACCCAGTTTTAAGACAAAAATTGATAAATCGATACCCTGATTAAGACAAAAAATGATAAATTCGATACCCTGTTCAAGACAAAAATCCCGAAAAACATACCCTGGCTGGCCGCACGTCCCCATTAAGCCCTTATAAGGGAGTACCCCCCCCCCCCGGGCACTGAAGCCAGAACAAGTTCAGTGGATTCTAATATTTGTTTTGAAACAGAATGCATATGCTGTGCTTCCAACTTGCTTTGGGGAAATCACTTACCTTTCCAGTTGTGCTCTCGTTTGGTTTCTCTCAGGTTTGTATAATTATGTGCGCTAAAATTTAACTACGGAATGTGACATCCAATGGTAAATTTTCAAATTTTCAAATTTTCAAATAGACATCAAAGTTTTATTGCAACAGTCAAGTTTTGAATTGGGCATTGAAGTACTGTAAATACATGTAAGATGAATGTAACGTGGGAACCAAAGATACTGATCGATAGGTTATGTCAAGCACAATTGATTCTTGGCTTGGTTTATGGACGCCAAAGCGTTCATGTAATTTATGAACATCTGTACTTTTTGTTATGGTACCATATCAAACACCAGCTTTTGCTAAAAGAGATTTGGTCGTTTTTGGGACGTAAAAAGTTACCGTGGCAACAGGAAAGCCCTGCAAAAACACTCCTTTTTTTGGCTTTGGCTGCACATATCTCAAAAACGAACTGGGTGACCCCAATTTTTTATTTCTGAAATGTAAATCAGCTTGCCAAAATGAAACTTTCTGCAAAGTTTAAAAAATTTCTGTGGAGTAGATTCAGAGCCGCCTTAAATAATTGAAAATTTAAGGTAGTTCTGGATCTGCTCCACAGAATTACTTTAAACTTTGCAGAGAGTTTCATCTTGGCCTGGTGATCACTTTTGTGCAATAAAAAATTGGGGTCACCAAGTTCATTTTTCAGATATGAGCAACTAAATCCAAAATATAGGGTGTTTTTGCAAGGCTTTCCTGTTGCCATGGTAACTTGTTACGTCACAAAAATGACTGCATCTTGTTCAGCAATAATTGATGTTTCACATGGTACCATGACATTGCTGTTACGTGATAAACTGTTGTAGTGTCAGTCCTGCTAATAACAAGGTCTCTTAAGCTTGAAAGTGTTGAAACTGGTTTGAGCCACCTTAAGCTGTGCTCTGCACCACTTTTGACAATCTTTCTACCAATGACTTGAAAGTATCTTTGACATTAAACAAGTTGCACTTACCCCTGCCAAGTACTGCTGGATTACACCCACAAACCCGACAATACACGTTGGGTGTACATAATCTTTACTGGAAATTTTCTTTGTTTTGTGCACCATGTGAGTGCTGTGGATAATGAATTGTAACTAGAAAGTAACATGACCAAGCTCACATGCAAAAAACCAGTTTGTAACTAAGTTTCAGAATGCATCAGTTATTTCTATGTTATGGCCGGAGGTGAGGTTCTCAATGGCCCGCACCAGAGGTTTTTCTTGCTGCTTCCCGACTCACCATTCCGTCACTCTAAGAGAGAAAAAATCTCTGGGATCCAGAGTAAGAGATAACCAGCTAAAGTTTATATTTTGAATTAGGCTATGATTGCCAATAGATTTTACGAGGGAACATTGTGTAGTCTAATGTTGAAGGCATGCACTTTCTCTAAGTAAATGTAGTTCGCAATAATAATATTGCGAGACCCACCCTTGAATTTACTGTTAAATAACACACTTACCACCTTCTAACAACACCAGACCATAACAATCAGCCATCACAAGACCATTAACCAACATCATACTGATGACAGAAATACTCAAATATTGTTCCATTTTAGCTCCCAAGAATCAAATTACACATACTAAAGAAGTTATAAAAATAAAGGATGTCTTGGGATAACTTTCATGTAGTTACATTGTACCATAAAGACTCGCAGATAAGCCGCACTCGCAGATAAGCTGCCCCGAGTTTAGCAACTCAAATGTTGGAAAAAAAGTTTTTCATGAAAAAAACTCGAAAGAAATCCAAAGTCGAGACCATGAAGTGTTCTGTCTTCATCCAAGGCAAACTCACCAACAATGGATTGAAAAATACTTTAAAGTCTTACCCGTAATTTTAGCTCTTTAGTAGAATAAACATCATGTTCACCACTTATGACATATGATTGATATTATTATGGTATTTGTTCACAGGTATTTCTCCATTCAAGGCAGTTTTTCCATAGAATTTTGCGCATAAATTTGTTGTTTTCTTGCATGCACTGTGCGAAGCTGTGTAACCAGGCATAATACCGGACGATGGAAGACTGGACACCGAAATTCACAGCACCTTTCCCAAATGGTCTCGCAGATAAGCCGAGCCTACGATTTTGATCGCAAATTTTTGGAAAAAAGGTGCGGCTTATCAGCGAGTCTTTACAGTATGTCAACAGATATGGCCTGTTTCATTGGTTCTTACATCAACCATTTGAGATTTTTACATACGGCAAATTACTGAAGAGGCTTGAAGAGCGAAACATAAAATTATAGTCAAATCACCACATTTTAATCGCATTTTTATAGCACTTTATATTTCTTTTAGTGTGTTGAGTGTGTAAAAGGATGCGGACATGTGTAGCTAGTTTTTGTTCAGAATGAGTAAGTAACCACACTGTATTTTCTTTAAACCTAGTAAATAAAAGAAAATATTGAAGGAAAAAATTCCTAAAGGACTTCTGACTGGTAATTTACCGAAAGTACTGCTCTTCTTCTTTCTAAGAATATGCACAGATGAGCCAGCCAATGCTTAAATGCGAGTTCAAAATTAATAATGTTTAATTGTTAATGTTGCCCTTGCCTTTATATTAATGTGCTTGTGATTTATTTGCACAATTATTAGGGACCAATTCTGCAGTTTTTTCGTTCCATGAACAAGGCTTTATGAAAACAATTTCAAAGTATAAATTATGAAATATTTAAATACCTCAGGATCTGGTTGTGCACTATCGTGAATGGAAAGAATGTGAGTGATGTGGTTTTTTGTCAATTGATCCATATCCTTGGCATCTGAGGAAAAAATGTTCCAATTATGTTATTAAGATGCAGATATGTGGTTTCATGATGCCACTTTTGGTTTAGTAAGTCACTAATAATAGTCAACCTGACTTTAGAACTTGTGAACCTAAATCTACCTTCAAACCAAGAGACAATTAATTAATCAATTAATTTTGCCATTGATACACCTTCCACTTATTGCATAATGTCAGTTCATTCTTTTGCTCAGATGCGATGAAAAAAAAAAAGAAACAAAGTTATATTATAGCTGCTGTGTGCTACACCAGTGGATTCAAACTTTCCTGAATTTCTCGGCCTTCTCATGCCTATCTGGTCCTTGGAGTTTCTTGAACATTCTTGCAACACCTATATTCATTAGTCTTGAATCTTGCTGAATATAAGCAGTAAGGCAAAGAGCAGATGAATATAACAAAGGTTTAACAACCTGTATGTCTGATATGTGTTGTAAAATTAAATACCCATTCATTTACGTGGACCATGCTTGAAAAAAGGCCTCTTGATTTCCTTTTCGACCTCTGCCCAAATCTCCTCGATGTTCAGTCACGTGTGCAATGTCACTTCCCCTCTTCCATCATTGGGCAGGCATTACAGTAAAACTAAAACTGTTTATACAGGGGTTTCATTTGAAGCTGGTCACCGGCAGTATATTGCCATCTGTTTGTCAGAGATTTGCCTCTCACCGCCAGCTACTCTGCCTTGATTTTCACTCAAACCCTTGTAAAAGACGAGTGGTCGCTACTTACATTGATCAGCCCAGACATCTACATCAAAAATTCTTGAAACCCCTGGTTTATAGTGGGTTTTAAACCTTTTAAGAATTTAATTTTTCGTCCAAAGTTCTGGATGACATTGAGGCGATCTGTCCTGAGGTTTCACTTCCTTTTTGCTAAAGAGGGATTAATCAATTCATTCATCTCCTATGGTCATAGCCGAGTTAGAGGGGTTTTCGATTGAGTGTCAAAAGTAATTAGCGAATTGCTTTGGTTTATGATTACTTCACTCAGTGATTGGTTCAAAGTTCTTGCGCCACTTTTTCAACTAATCAGAAGAGAAACCAAAACCAATCGTGGCTCGCGCATGCACATTTTCCTGCACTTTCTGTCAGCTATGAGTAATTAGTTCAATTTTGATTGGCCAAAGTAATTACTTTGGTTTTGGTTTTACGACACTCAATTGAAACTCCCTCTATGAGCTAATAACCCTGTGTAATTACATGTAGCCATTTGAAATACAGCATCCATAAACCAGATTTCAGTAAGGGTTCTAATCAACAATATTGCCCAACATATATTATTAATTTTTTTAAATCAATACAAATTTAATGATAACTACTGACTAGTTATTGTATTTAAATCAATAAACAGTGAGTTTATAATAACAAAATAAGTGCATACCTCGGATATTTCCGAGATAAAGACCAGGAAGAACCTAAAAATTAAATAAAAGAGCATTTCCTTTACCGCGTGTCAACTTTGAAAAGTAACGTCTTCAAGAGTCATTATTCCATTTTTCCCCAGGAACCAGAAAAACGTAAAATCCGAAGGGTTGATCTTTTTTCTCAGAACCTTATATTGCAGAATACCCGGCCACTAATCGGCATGTGAATAGCAATGCCTCGTTCTTCAGACGATGCCGCTTACAGAAAACAAATTACAGTGGCCGGGTATTCTGAATTTCTTTGATCACGAGATGAATGGTATCTAAATATACAACAAAATGCTATTAATTACCTCCATTGCCAAAATTAAAGATGTATCTTCTCATTTCCCTACAATTTTAGCCTCGTGACATCTAAATGTCGGTGACAGACGCCCAATATTTTCATGATCGAGTTGACATTGAGGATGATTTTTACCCCTCCAGTTTTACGGATAGATCTAAGGCTCAAAAACAGTTTATAGGAGCAACAAAAATAATAAGCTTTACCTTATCCATTCCATTTCCCATAATTTTACAAGCTCTAGTAGCCTCTGAAGTAGGGATCAAAATCCCAGAAAATTTTCTGCCTAACTTCGATCGGCTCTTCGATCGTCTTCGTATTCGGTATCAGTCCTGCGCGGCCATCGACCTCACGACCTCACGAGAATCTCAGGAGGAAATGTAGACTTCCGTCTAGGTACGCGCGACTTCGTTGCTCGCTCATTTACTTCGCGTACGAAAACTCACGATTCGCTCGCCAGAACATTTTCTCCTGGGATCATCGTGAGGTTGACTTGTAGGAAGTCTAGAGGAAATGTTCTGGCGAGCGTAGCGTGAACAGCTGTCCATGGCGATCTCGACCCCAGAACTCTTCTCTTGACTGAGGCTCTGGTGACGAGAATGCTGTCCATGGCTGCTAATTGACCGGGTGAAATGTCTTTGCGCATGCGTGATGTGTTGGCCACACCGGGTTGGTGTTATTGTCGTGATTTTTCGGACGCTAAGCGGATGAGCGAGAGCCGAAGTCACGAATTATCGTCCTTCGTCCTGCGCCCCATCTAAATGAGACAAAGAACTTTGCTCCTTATCTGCTCTTATTGCAGTAAGGAGCTGAAGCAAGCCACAGACAGAAACCGTAGGTGACCGTTTTGCACGCCAGGACAGTAGTCTCTCTCCAGTTTTAAAACTGATCGTCTCTGATAGAGGTAGCGCGGCCCACTGGTTAAAGGTCTTGCCTTAAGTTCCGTAGATCCCATGTTCAAGTAGATTCGTCCTGATCACTTCATTGTTAAATTTGATCCTGGTAGTCCCTGGTTCATCTTCTCTGCTACACTTGGAATTTTTGGTAATACAAAACTGGATTGCCTCTGGGTTCTTAACAGTTGTTGTTCAGTTCTGTGGTTTCATTGATTGTTTCCTAGGCGCTGAAAAGATCATATGGGGAGTGGTCAATGGAGTATGTATGTAGAGCTGTATGTATGTATGTATGAAAAAGATACGTGGCAATATAAACGTGGTAAATTCACAATGTTGCGAGCCCAGGCGTGGGAATGATCAGTGAAAGATCAAGCGCGCGCACAAACACGCATGTTTTTTACATTCTCTAAACACGCGCATAAAGAAAAGAGTTCAATGATAGAGAGATTGTGACGTACACTTCTACTTGCGAAAAAAAATTTAGGAAAAAAAAAGGTTCAAGCCCGTTCAATGACTAAACACGAGCTTCTATTCTTCATAACTTTGATTTGCTGTCCCTTTCAAAGCTCTGGCGTCAACTACATTAAGATTGGTGGAGTCTTCTTCGATGAAAGTAATCCTGCAGAACGTTCAGCTTTTAACCTCGGCATTGATTATGTTAATAACGACACGTTATTGTTGCCGGACACAATTCTTGTTCCAGTTCTGAGCCAGACGAACTGGACGGACGCATTTGCAAATATCGATGCAGTATACGGACAGATTCACAATGGAGTTTCCGCAATCGTTGGACCTATGACTTCATCTACAATAAAAGCAACTCAGCCACTATGCGCAGGATTTCATATTCCTCAGATTGCCCCTTATGCTACAGATCCATCCTTTGACTTCTCTCCAGATTCTTACAGCTATCTTGTGCGGATGAGCCCAAGCGACACCGTTGAAAACCGCGCCCTTGCGGACCTTGTGTCGTATTTTAACTGGACTCGGATCGCGGTTTTAGCATCTAGAGATGATTACGGATTGAATGGCTTAGTGGTGTTTAAAGATATCGCTTCACACAAGGGATGGACCTTAGTGGCAGTAGAAAGTTTTCAAGTGCACGATGATATTTCCTTGCTTAATGCCACAAAGCAGCTTTTTCACATCCGAAGTCGTGGGGCAAGAATAGTGGTTTTAAATGCTGTGGGTAGCCACGTTCGCGTGATTTTAAGGCAGGCAAGTGATCTTGGCATGATTGATGGATGGGTTTGGTTGGTCACCAATGGCGCATTCGCTTTTGACGGTCTTTATGTCATTGGAGGAACTGTACCAGAGTATCTTCAGGGCATTGTGGGTATAAGACACTCTTTTGGGTTGGGCATGGAACACAAGAAGTTTGTAAACATGTGGGAATCAAGTGGTCACAAAAAAGCAATCCTCGATAAAGATGTCGCGGTTGGACACACCTTTGATGCTGTCATGGTGATAGCGCGAGCGATTCACAACATGTCATTAGATGGTAAGAACTTAACGGTCACCACTGGCTTAACACTCAGTGCTCATCGAAGCAACTCAAGCATGTCACACAGCCTATTCGGAGAAACTCTCTTGGACTACATCTCTAAAGTTAACACATCTGGAGTTATGGACTCTCATGTGGCCTTTGATGCAAATCGTCATCCCGTCGGTGGGAACTTTGATATAGTAAATCTGCGCTCTTCTGGATTCAACAAGGTTGGAAAATGGGATTTGGTTAATGGACTAGTTATGGAAAAGAATAAGGAAATATTGTGGTCCTCTGGAAAAACTACTGTTCCAGGTGACACAACACTTTCAATTGTCAACCAGACGCTGTCTATTGTCACTATTGAGGAGAGGCCCTTCGTCACAAAGACAATCTTAAATCATCGAGGAAAGTACATACTGACTGGTTACTGTATCGACTTAATAGAAAAGCTAAAGGAAAAATTTAGATTTTCCTATGAAATTTATCTTGTGCCTGATGGAAGCTTCGGGTCTCAAGATTCATTCACCAAGGAATGGAATGGAATGGTCAAAGAGATCCTCCAAGGAAAAGCTCACCTGGCCGTCGCTTCGTTCACAATTAGTTCAGAGCGGCAAAAGGTCATCGACTTCACCCAACCTTTTATAGATCTTGGTTTGACAGTTCTTATTAAACCTGAAAGGGATAAAGGAGATTTCTTCATATTTTTAAGACCTTTCAAGGGCGAGTTGTGGTTAGTAACTGGGGTAACTGCTATTCTTATCGGAGGTGTATTGTGGTTTTTTAGCACTTTCAGTCCTTTTGGGTTTTATGGCAGATGCTTACAAATAGCTCATCACAAAGTTCCGGGGGAACACCTCAAACGAAAGCACACACTAAGCTTGGCAAACTCTATATGGTCATCTACTGCTTATATTGGGCAAAGTGCCGATAGTCTTCATCCCATTTCGTTTTCTGGTAGGATCACAGTTTTTGTGTGGTGGTTTACAATCGTAATCTTAGTTTCAACTTATACCGCAAATCTTGCAGCGGTTCTCACCATAAAAGGATTCTCTTCACCAATAAGCAGCATTGAAGATTTGGCAGGCCAAAATGCGATCCCGTATGGTACAGTCACGAACAGCCAACCAAAGTCGTTTTTCGAAAATTCAGTTGTCCCATCCTTTGTTAGCATGTGGCAGTACATGAAGTATCACCATACTCTTGTCGAAAATAGCAAAGAAGGGATCGAGAAAGTAAAGAATAGTAACTACGCATTTATATGGGATTCAATCGTCTTGGAATACACAACACACACAGCTGAATGCGGAACTCTGACAACAACCGGAGGTCTATTTGGTAAAATTGGTTATGGAATCGGCTTGTCCAAAAATTCGCCTTACACTCGTCAGCTTTCCCAGGCCATTCTAGAGTTGCGGCAAGGGGGGTTCATGGACCAATTGGAGCAAAAGTGGCTCCATAATCACGGCAGTAGATGTAGTGAGCAACACATCGAAATCAGTGCTGATAGACAGTTGGGTTTAGCAGATGTAGCAGGCGCGTTTATAATTATTTGCTGTGGCGTTGGAATCAGCTTCATCGTCCTTATTATAGAATGCTTAGCAGCGTCATACGCAGTAACAAAAGAAGACGACCCGGACGCGCCAAAAACTCTATGGGAATCATTTCAGATGAGACGAAGGATTACATTAGACGATTGGACTCATAGAAAAGACGTGCCCGAGATACTAAAATTCTCCGCTGCTTCTAACGCTATGAAAAATATAGCACGCTTACCGTTGGTTCTATTTACTGGTCTCAGACTTCGACGACTAGATCAAATATCACCAGAGATAGAGGCCGAGGAGGTGAAATCTGAAGGAAGTAGCTTGGAGGAAAATGTTCAGACGAACGACGGCAACGGCGATCATGAACAAGAAGTAATAATCGATTTCCAACCTTGATAAGTATTTATGGATGGAATGACTAATTTAAGTTCATTTTGTAAAGTTACATTTAGTAGCAATGACCCTGACTGCAAATGAATGATGAAGAAGATGTCATTAAAAATCCGATTCCGTTTAATTTATGTGGTCGATTTTTCCCCTTCTTTTCATTTGGAAGAGATAGGAGAGGATTTTCCCAGCGCGAGGGCCTGAGGTTTGGTTGCAGCGTTCGGTACCGTGTTTCTCTAAAACTATGATAACAAATGTAGTATGAATCCAAACGTATTCATTTATTACGTACCTAACTCAGTTATGACGTGAGCTCTTTTGCTTGCATAAGAGAAATTATGGCATACGTTTAAGTGCCTACCACTTCCACGAAGTTTTCCTCTTTTTATTCTCCGAAATCGTCCCAAATACGCTGTGTATTTTTAGAACTTTTCAATTGAAAATTCGTTTTTTTTTTTTTTTAAATCTGCTTTGAAAGACAGAAATAGTGGTTATAGTTTGATCAATAACCGAGCAATGAAGGGGAATGGGTTGGATATCGGGTTGACGTCACAAACTACTATGCATCGCTGTTTTTCAATGACGGCAAAATGCAAAACAGTCTATGAGGTCAACCCGATATTAAGCCCATTCCCCTTCTTTTTTTTGGTCATGGATCAAAGTGTAACCACTTATCACTTTTTCCGTCTTTCAAAGCAAATAAAAAAGTGAGTTTTCAGTCCAAAGGTTCTAAAATGTGCACGAGATGTATTTGGGACGGTTTCAGAATGAAGTGGAAAACTGTGTTGAGGTGATAACAAGGAGTTCAAACATTTTCATGCTTCTGCTCTTACGTAAACTGAGGGACTTGAAATACGACTAAGAGGTCGACGACAATGTAACGATGACATCAGCTAAACAATGGCTCTGCACGTTTAAATCTCTTTACCGTTCCCTGCAATCTGCAACGTGGAATGACCACTAAAACCTTTCGTTGTATGGAAAACGCGAACACCATTAAAACAGTCCATTGGAGCCGTTTTCTTCCGTGATTTCATCATCATTACTTCGCATAATTTCCCGAAAATTTCGGATAGTTCACGGTAGATGACAAAAAGCTTTGAAAAACGTAAATTTGCAATTTAAATGACTTCTCAGTATGAAGTAAAAACTATCTTTTTCGAATGTGATAGACTATCATTGCCTGAGTTTAAAGGAGTAAAACATTCACATTGATATCAATATCGAATCTTTGGCGCCGTTAAGGAGGCTCCAAGGGGTTTCTACGGGTAACAGAGGGGTAACAGTGGTTTCCAATGGAAAAGAAATGCAACACCGTCGATCCTTTCAGTATAAGAAAACGTTTCAATATTTGACTAATACTATTGTCAGACAATTTTATAAGAGTGTATGTGGCCAACTGTTGTCATGGTAACGGTACAGCACTGCTAAAAGATCAATTTGGTTACCTGGTATTTTTTAGGGTGTGTTCGATTGACCCTATACCGGAACAGAATATCAGGGGCCCGTTTATCGAAAGTCCCGAAAACCTTTTGGGCCCTAAGAGGCATTTGTGAAATTGCCAACCGCTTACTTTGGAAGGCCGATCTTTTAACATGTTTTCAAGGTAACAAAACGCAAACTGACTGTAAAGTTTGACGACTTAAATCGTCTCCGTTCTTTAGAAACAAAGGGAATATTGTGAAACCCAAAATATCCCATAAAGTTTCGGAACTTTCGAGAAACAGGCGCCAAGAGTGAGGATTTACTGCGATTTTCATAATTGTGCGGAATCTCATCTTCATGCGCCAACGGCCCAACTTTGAGATGGTTTACATCAATCAAACTTTCGATGCCAACCACAGATACAGATGCCGAAATCAATAATATTGATGCATGACATAACCTACCAATCAGCATCTAAGGTTCCCACGGTACATTCGTTCATTCATTACCCTGGCTGCCGACTCGCTAACCCGTCACTCTAAGAGAGAAAAAACCTCTGGCATCCAGGGTATACATTCATCAAACTCGAATCTTTTTTGCTGAAGAATTTCTAAAAACATATCATAATGGTAACTGATCTGTGAACTAAACAAACAGCACACAAATAGCATTTTAGCAATAATATTTATTGTTTGACAATTTTAATGTGAATGTCTGTAATAACGAAGGATTTCTAAAATTAAACGTGCATTCACAGATTACGGTCAATCGAACGGGGTATTCTGAAGTCGCTCTGGTAAATTGATAAATTTTGGCTTTAAAAAATGGCCAAAGGATTCTCAATTAAATATGAAAATAACAATCAATTGCAAAATCGCGTATCCTGGTCCCACAGTCTTTTCTTGAGCCGCGTGAGAGCCGCGAAGCGATGAAGACAAGTCTCGAAGCGGCGAGAAGAGAAAATCCAGACTTGAATCTCACTTTCATGCGGATGCCAGGGTCAGGATTTGACCCTCAGGCTCGGATTGGTAGATATTTTTTTACAAACACGCAAATCAATATGATTCGTTCGTTTGCCTGGTAATACCGAGGGGATGCGTGATTGCTAAGTTGCCATTGGTACCCTTTGTAATTATCAATTTGACGCGTTTGACAGCTGGCGTCTGCATGAAAGTGAGATTCAAGTCCAAGGTAACCAGCCGATTTGCTCTTCTCGCCGCTTCGCGTCTCGACCTCGCCTCTTCGTGGTTCTCTCGCGGGTCAAGAAAAACCTCTGGGACCAGGGTAAAACTCGCAAGGACTCCGGCGAGGACTCCGGCGAGGACGCCGGCCTCTATTTTGCGCGAGATCGTCTCAGCACATTCGAACGACTATTCACAACCCGTCTTTTATTTTCGCAAGCCGTGACATCCAAATCAGATGTTTGAGTGCTCCAGAGTCCCTGCGCTTGAAATTCTAAAAAAAAGTTGTAATTTCTCGAATGTCGGCGAAAATTTGAAAACGGAGGGAAAAATTTGCAGTCAGAAACCCTCCAAGAAACTACATAAATAATATATGGGCCAAGGAAGCCACTGAAGTTACTCGAAGGAATGGTATAGAATGGTTGGAGAGAAAGACAAAAATAGAGCTAAGACTGTGGACTATCTGTATTTTCTCAACGGTTTTATCCCTGTCCATTGTATAATCCACACGTTCCCTGATTCGTGCCGTGTCCATCAAGTCGCGATGACCCTCAACCGCGGACCCAAAGGATCGCATGAACGAAATGGCTTCAATAGGCCATTTCCGAGTTCATGGCTGCCTCCTCTTCAAAGCGAGTCTAAGTGCGAAGTTTTTCTTATGAAAATTAGTTTTCATTCATATGTAAAGTGGATTTAATTATCATCACAAAAACTTCGCTCTTAGACTCGCTTTGAAGAGGAGGCAGCCATGAACTCGGAAATGGCCTATTTCTGGTAATGCCTAGCCTGCATAGCAAGCGTTTCCAGCGGGCGAGAAGCGAACTCTTTTTTCGGCCGCGCGAGATTAGGGCGAGCACAAAAAAAAATGCTCTCGCCCCAATTTTCGCGCGGCCAAAACATCGAAATTTGCGCCGAAACCTACGGAAACGCTTGCGACGCAGGCTAGGTAATGCCGGAAAAAATAGATTTGCCTATGAAATTTATCTTTTTCTATGAAATTCATCATTCACCAAAGAATGGAATGGAATGGTCAAAGAGACCAATTGGAGCTAAAGTGGCTACATAGTCACGGCAGTAGTTGCATTAAACAACACACTGCAGTTAGTACTAATACAAATGCAGATGATGCAGGGGTGTTCACAATTCTTTACAGTGGCATTGGAATCTGCTTCATCGCCCTTCTTATTAATTAAATGGCTGTTAGTGTCATATGCAGTTACAAAAGAAGACGATCCAGACACGCCAAAAACTCTCTGGGATTCGCTTCGGATGAGATGCAGAATCACATTACAAGATTGGACTCAAAGAAATGACTTGCCAGTAAGCAATTGCTCCGTTGCTTCCAGCGCTATGAAAAAGATTGCTTCTATTCTCAGGACTCAGACTACGCCACGTAAATAAGGTAACATCAGAGAGAGAGGCAGACGAGGTAAAATCTGACTGAAGGAAGTAGCCTTCAAAATAATGACCTGCCCAAGATACTAAATTGCTCCGCTGCTTCCAACGCTATGAAAAAGATTGCACCTTTACCGTTGCTTCTATTTTGGGGACTCAGACTACGCCGCGTAGATAAAGTATCACCAGAGATAGAGGCAGACGAGATGAAATCTGAAGGAAGTAGCCTTGAGGATAAAGCCGTTGAGGCAGACGACGGCAACTGCAATCATAAACAAGAAGACTTAGTAATAATCGATTTTCAACCCTGATAAATTTCAATCATTCGAATGTCTTGTAAGTATTACACTGAAATGTAACTAGGCTGACTGCAAATAAATGATAAAGAAGATGACATTAAAAAATTCGGTTTCGCTTCACGAGATCGATTTTCCCCCTTCTTTTCACTTGGAAGAGAGGGGTGATGTTTTTGCGGGCTCGAAAGGCAGAAGTATGAATAGAGGACGTTCATCCGTGGAGACACAGTAGCAGAGCAGTCAGTCGAGGCGGGAGAAATCGACGACGAAAGCTTACAAGATCAAGTGAACGAGCCCTCGCCAACCTATTTTTAATTGAACAGCTGAGTGAACGCTGGTTCCTGATTGGACACAAAAATCAATCGTTTGTATTATTTTTAACCAATCGGCAAACAGCATCTCTGGAAACAGTAACTCTGTTTTATATATTGTCATTGGCTGACATTGTTTGTCACTTCACTGTGTATAAAGAAAATAATTTGTTTTTCGTTTTACGCGCTCGAATATGACCGCGTGTTATACGTAACCCACAAGACCTTTTTCACAAGAAAGCCGGCTTTTCTTCTTCGTTGTTCAGGCCTTTCGAATTCGTACTTATGCAAAGCCTGAGCAAGAGTTTTTTTTTGGACATTGTCTTTCCCCGAGTTCGGTGTAAAGTTCTTTACATGCATTTCCGAACTTTAGAACTGCCGGTGATTGCAAGAAATTTAAAGGCAACTCGGTAATGTCAAATCGTCATCAGTGCTTATACTCAGCAATAGATCATAAGCAAGAACGAATTGGAAAGCGAGTGATTTGTTCTTTACGGAACGTTTAGTCCCTTCTGAAAGTAATGGGAAATATTGAGAATTATAGCGGGCATTTGACTGCCGAAACAAAACTGTAAAAAGAAATTATTAATTTTAGAGATCTTTTAATTGAGAGCATGGTATTTTTAGATTTCCGCGCTGCAGCGGAAAGGTCAGTGTGTTTCAGTTGATCACTAGAGAGATCGACAGTAAAAATGACAGCTTGGCAACAAAGGAGTAAATTTAATTTGAGCTAACTTGGTCGCTTGACAACGGCTTCACAAATCGAATTCAATTTTTTCCAAAGGGTTTCCTCAAGTAAATAAAAAGCGATTTTCCCATAGGAGCAAGGTCTATTAATCTCAATATGGTATTGGGTAAAGTTCTTTTATTTGTATGGTCTTCTCCATGTATTTACAGAAAAGATGTCCAAAATATACCTTTTTTGCATTTGATTGATATTGGTCACAGGAAGTCAATAAATTAAGCACTCTTTTCAGAATTCACGTCAATTTAGACAGCTGTTAGAGATAAACCAACGTCCTGAAAACATAAGACACTTCTCAGCTGAACGCAGTTTTAATAAATCTCCTAGCGAAGACCAAAAAATTAAATTATCTCTCTGAAACTGGCTCATGGCCAACTCGTTTTGCGGAAGGGTCAAATCAAAGATCGGAGCATTTTGAATATAAAGCCGATTCAAAGTTTAATTTCAAGAAATGGCAAATGCGGCGAAGCGGTCAAACAGCGTTTCTCAGCCTGGCAAAGAGTTTAACCATACTTCAAAATCACCTCATTTCGTCGCCATGTTTAAGCGTTTTCAAGATATGAGGTCCAACATGGAACTTTGTGACGCGACTTTAAAAGTGGAAAATGTTATATTTGCTGCTCATCGAGTGATCCTCGCAGGAAATTCACCATATTTGAAAAACATTTTTCTTGCGCAAAATACAGAAGGTCGTTGTCAAGAAGTCATTTTGCCGAATGATATTGAATGCAAAACAGTGAAATTAATGTTGGATTATTTTTATAGTGGCAAAATGAGCGGCGACGAGGGAGTTTGCTATAATATGATGTCTCTGGCTTACCTCTTCCAGGTTAGAAACTGACTCTTATACGTGTACAAAAATTAACATAATTATTTAACACAAATTAAGGCATTGCATATGGTATTCCTATATTTCCATCCATTTTGTTTAGGAAGACACAACATAGAGCTAAAGGGGGGAAAGCTTCTCCAATCGATAATGTTTTAATGATCTTACTTTGCTTAGGTGAGTGAGTCTGTTGTGTGAGTCTGCTTTTCTTTAATAAGTAAGGAAAAGCTAGCGCAGTTCGAAAATTCTGAATGATGACCTTGAAGTAGGTATTATTGATCTGTAAACTCCTACTGGGCAGACGTCAGTTTCTAACTAAGCTCATCGAGAAGGTATCTTTTTTAGTGGGTGTACATTTTTGTCAATATTGTACTTTTCCCTTTTTCGGGAAATTGTTGTTGATTTCAGTAAAAGGCCATATGACAAGAGGAGAAATTGACAGTGGCAAAGCGAAAATAACAGCTAAGACAGCCGTGCCGTCAAGGCGGTGTGAAGAGCAGCTGGTTAACATATTAGAGTGATTTTAGCATCGCGTCTATCGAGCATCATCTATACGGCAAACGTTTCGTTTTAACAAAAATCGAAAAGACGTTTTTAATTTTAGCTGATTCCTTTCCTGTTAGCTACAGATTTTGAGCAACAAATGAGAAAAGTTAGAATAAGAATCCACTTTTCTTGCCAACAGTGGCAAAAACAAAGGTTCCTCCTTTGTGTACAATTTGTTTCCAGAACAATTGACCGTGCATTCGGTTTAAGTTTAAGTTTCGGAGGTTTAAGTTGACTTAAAGCCCGGCAGAGGCTGCGGAAAATAGAAATCGGAAGGTTTTCCTTGCCTGCCAAGAGAGATAGGACTGAATCGAAGTAGACGAGGTTCTCGCAGATACTTTAGACGTTAGTGTGCCCTATCTGAAAGATGTACCATTCCCATTTACACGTGCAAGAGTTTGACTACGTGACACTTTGTTGCGATGTTCGCTAATGGATTGAAACTTTTTATCTACAAAGCTAGCCGTGTGGCTATGGTATGGTATACTTAGCAATTATTGAATGAGGCTGAGTAGGATATGAAGAATTCTACAGGTCGAGGAGGATGTTATCCACCAAGGCCGAAGGCCGAGGTGGATAACATCCTCCGAGATCTGCAGAATTCTTCATATTCTACGAAAGCCGAATGCAATAATTGCTTTATTATTCATTCAAAATATTTTCTTCGCTCAAACTTCTAAACCTACTCGCAGCCACTTTTTTGCTCAACAAAAATAACACAATCTCATAATCATTCTAACATCTGTCTGCATTGCCATTGCAGGTAGACGAAATCATCGAGGTGCTTCAAGAATTTATACTTGAAATTCTTCATCCATCAAATTGCTTGAAATTTCAGAGTTTGGCGCGAAATCTTAAACTTACTGTTCTTCAAAGCAAAATTGATCGATTTGTAGACTGGAACTTCATGGTGTTGCTGAAAGAGCCTGCTTTTCTGTCGTTGTCCGGCGAACATCTCGTTCACGTGATCAGGAGTGAAAACCTTCGGGTCAAACGCGAGGAGACTGTTTACGAGGCCGTCTATAGATGGTTTAAATATGACATAAATGGCAGGTGAGGACGAGGACGGGCTGAAAATATACAAAATGAATAGTATTTTGAGCATACTAAGAACGCAATAGCATTTTTAAATGGAATATCGCGAGACGGCTACTTTATTACTTTGGCTTAACGTTATTAGCCCGAACCTCTGCATCTTGATATGACTCAGGACTGGGTTCAAAGAACCAGTTCTATTTCATTGTCATCAACAGCAAGCATGCAATTATAAGGTTGTAAACTTTTGCCCAGTAACTTTGATACATTAATATTCTTAAATCATTGTAAAATGCATTGTAATTATTAAAGATAGATTATTTAATTTTTATTTATTTATTTTTTAGATAGATACTTAAGCTCTGAAAAGCCCCTTTGGGGAGAGTTTAATAAATTATTGTATTGTATTGTATTGTATTTGCTGCTTGATCGATCGGCTGGTTTGACTTTCTGCCGCTTCTGTTACCGGTCACTTTTGCTTTCACGAGACTCAATTTTAATGACTCTTGATCTTGTAGGAATGTCCTTTCCCTTGTATACCCAGTGTGTAGAATTGTTGTAGACGTGGGTATGGCTCGTAGCCAAGTCGCTGCTAGTGATTCAGAAAGTTTCCTTCTCGCATCGGGCTTAACTTAAGTATTTTCTGTATTAAAATCGCTTCCACAGTATAATTTCTAGGTAATTGATTGCTTTTTAATTTGCAGAGAAAGCATAGCAAAGAGCATATTTAAAGAGATCCGTTTCCACGACATGCCCTGCAAGTACCTTACTGACAAAGTCATCCCAGTCTTGTGCGAAAAACACGACATCTGCGTCCAACAAGTTAGAGATGCTTTGGAACACATTCAAACTGCTGATGAGAACGCGCATGCTTTGACTTCTTATTGTTCAAGGAAGCCGGAGGACATTCTATATGTGATCAGCAATCGAACAAACCTCGTAGAGCGATACGATTCTGTCAAGTGTGCATGCGCGAAGAGCAAGGAGCTGTCGGCGGCGGGCCCTGTGGAGCATTTAGGCGAAAACCGCTATGTAGTTGCAGTAGGTCAAGATTTGTACGCTGTTTCAAATTGTAGGGTCACAAAATTCAACGTTCTCGAACTGAGTTGGGAGGATGTAGGAGTAGGTGAGACTGAGCTACTTGTCAACTTTGTCAGAAGTTCTTAACCCACAAGTCTCGATCTGCGGTGGAATGAGGCCCATTAGTTTATGGTAGTGTCTATTTGTAGAACTACTGCTAGATTTTTTAGGGAACAAAACGTAGCGCATTGCGTTCAATCCCCGCACCGATTTTGCGTTCAGCACGAGTTAGCAATCCATCGTTCGGCACTCTCGTCCCCAGAGTCCTCCGTTTCTTTGTAACGAAACGGAGGGCTCTGGGGACGAGAATGCTCGTGCGGTTATTTGGTTGCGGACCAATCAAGAGATTTTCGATCATTAAGCCCAATAAGCCCAATCAAGATAAAATCTGATGATTGGCCAATCTGATTGATTGGAAACTTGGATAATACCGTAAACTGATGATCCAAGGCCAAATGAGATAGATCAACACTTCTAGGCTATGGACTTCTCACTTTGTTTAAATAAAAAGGGATTTTTTTTTCAAACGTAGCTCTCAGCGTCAATTGAAGTGATCATAATTGCAATGCAAATTTACCCACCCGGGTTCGAGTTTTTAACATTGAAGGCCCCAGTTTTCAAAGGCTGTATAATTTTATCCGGTGGATAAGTCACGATCCTACGGTTTCAATCAGTGCAAAGCCAATTTCAGTATTTGCTCAAGTAAAGCTGAATATGCACACTCCAAAAATTAATACATCTTTTTAGAGACCTGCACGAAAACCTTGGCTAGACTTTCATATCCCGGACCAAAATGGCGGAAGACAAAAGAAAGATTGTTATTCTGATTAGGCCTTGTTGATTAGGCATTGTTATGTTCGCTTTGTTCTTTTGTTTTATGGACGTTAATTATTTCGGATCCGGTATATGAAAGACAAGCCAAAACCTTTGCCAACGTTTCACGTGGAGGACATCTGTTACTTTGGATTGCGACTCATCCACGGGATAAAGTTATCCAGCCTTTGAACTAACACCTGGGACTTCAAGATACTCTTTGTGGTAGGTAGAGGTAAAGATAAAAGGTAAAGTCTGCTACGAGCCTCGTGGCCCATCAGGCCGGCGCTTATCTCCGGTTACTGTAGCATGAAGCGACTAGGCTTAATTTCTATTCCCCCCTGAATGGGATGCTAGTCCAGCGCAGGGTTACTCCCAGCATTAAATTGCCGGTACCCATTTATTCACCTGGGCCCGGTTGTTCAGAAGCCGATTAACTTGTCCCAGGATTAGCGTAAGCTATTGTTTCATGTTTTCAAGTCAGTTTTGGTGAGAGTTTCTTTTGCTTATTTTTGTTTCAGCGTTGAACAGGAATGGGAAGTAGAGAAATAAACTCCTTGGTTCTGTAATTTTTAATCTGGGATTAGCGTTAATCGGCTTTTGAACAACCGGGTGAAGAGAGGCACTGTGAGAGGCGCTGTGAGAGTAAAGTGTCTTCCCCAAGGACACAACACAATGACCAGGGCTCGAACCCGGACTGCTCGCTATCCGGAGTCCAGCGCGCTAAGCTTTGTGCTACCACGCCTCAGCTCTCTGTGGAAGGTAATTTTGTTTAAAAAGAAGAAGACATAGCTGTCCATTTAACCCACTTCCCCAATGTACCACTAACGAAAGTAAAAGGGGGGATGAAATTCATATCTCAGTTGCAGTTGCAAGGAAGTTGCTAGAAAGCCAACTTTATGACATTATCATGCCACCTAAACTTGTTCCAGGGAGTCTGCCGTAGTTTAGTAGAAACAACAAAAAGGCAGATTCAACTTGAATTTGAAAAATTCTCTCTTAGGTGTCGATGTTCACGATTCTGGCGTTTGTGCAGGAAAGAATTGTATATTTGTAGCAGGTGGGAGGAGAAGAGGAAATGGAGTACGCAGATTAAATATCGAAAGCTTTGAATGGGTGGATATGCCGGAAATGAATTCTGGTCGGAGAAGCCCCGGTAAGTAATTACAACAAAGTGGATACCCTACTGAGAATTCAGGAAGTTCTTCCGGACGTGGCTTTTAGCTCTGGTGATTCTTGGACTTAAATATCAAAGGAAATCCATTTTCCCGGTTCCATCGTCTTCCGTATTTGACAACTTCATTGTTCATTGTTCCGTGCTGGCGTTTTCCTGTTGTTAAAAACACTAGGCTACCTTGGAGCCTCGTTCCCAAGAATAGGAGAAATCCTGGTAACAAGGTATTCTCTGGACAAAAGCCTCTCTCTAGTTACTTGTTTCACTTAATCATTTTAATAGTGATTTAACAAGTAAGTTGAAAAATGTTGCAAGGTTGATTTTAATTTATGGCAGAAGAGATTTAAACAAGCGACTTGACGTTCCGTGGCCAGTCATGCACGGGACGAAAAATTGGATTCAAGTCAAAGATTTAGATCACGTGTTTAGGGTGCCAAGAGTCCCATGCATGGGTGCGGGGCGCATATATTTGTTTTTACGTGGTTAGCACCGAAATTTTCATTTTTCCTGTTCTCTTTATTTCAGGAGCAGCGTACTTGTCGGGCAAACTATACGTGATTGGGGGTCACAGCCCAGAAGGACCGTTAGCTTCCGTTGAACGTTTTGAAGCAAAACAAGAGAAGTGGGTTATTTTAAAGCCAATGAACTTCCCTCGCTTTTTACTGGGAGCATGCGCAGTGGAAGGTCTCGTTTACGCAGTTGGTGGGAGAAACAACGAACAAAGCCTAGATAGTGTTGAAGTCTACGACCCCAGGACTAAGACCTGGGTACTTTTGGAAACCAAGATGATGGAATCTAGAAATGATTTTGGATTAGCTGCTAAAGGATCTCAAATCTTCTGCGTCGGTGGGCGAGGTGTTAAGTCAATCGAATGCCTTGATGTCCAAACAAAGGAGTGGAAAACTGTCGGCTCCACAGGGGAAAATAACTTCAGCATAAGCTGTGTGTTCTATCCGCCTCTGTAAATGGAGTGCGTTTTGACAATTGACAGTCCCCTTTTTTTTTCTCAGTTTACCGTCGTCCAACCGACCATATGTATTCTTGAGTTTTCAAAACTAAAACAAAATTATAAAATGAGGAAGGTAATGGCTTAGTAAAACATTTTTAAAACTTTTAATCTGAACTATACACATTGGTTTTCATTGGTTACGTTTTACCCTTACAGATTGTCAGTTTCAACTTCAAACCGCGGAAAGCTTTTGTTAAACTGAACGCGACACTCACTGCTCGTCCAAAAGAGAGGCCGCCGCTTTCTGTCGGCGTGGGAGGAAGATATAACACCCCAACCCGACCCTTGCTGCAGCTAACGCTGCTTTCTATGTTGCTTCCGACTTTCTTTTTGTCTGTGGGTTTTTTTTTTACTGCGACCGACCGATATATGCCGCCCAAAATTAGGAAATACATTCGAAGTTAAACGGAGAGGAAAAGGGACGGAGTTATGATCCAGATGAGATGAAAGAGTGTCTTCAAATGACGTCACTGCGGCCATACTGGAAATTTTCTTTTGGGAATTGAACTCTATTTTTATGAAAATTCTTCCTTTTGTTTTAGTATGCTGGTCCCATGAGCGAAGACACTTGAACAAACTCAACATAAATTTGATCTCATGTAACTTGCCAGAAATGGTGCACTACTGATTTCCAGGTTAATCATAAAAATTACAATTCCTTGATTGGGATTGGTTTAAAAAACTCTTATTTTCCACTAATTCAGTTGCTGGTTAGGTCCTTCTGCTAACCAGAGCCGAAATCCTTGTTCTAGCCTGGGACCCCAGCAGCGTTCAAGGAATTTAGTACGAGCCATGATTGGTCTATTAAAAAATACAATTGTTCGACAAGACTGGTAATAGCCAATCAGGTTAAAGGGAAATTTGAAACGTACTTCCGCTTGTTTGCTGAGTCCGCTGGGGGTCCAGATATGTTCGCAGACGTTACTAATTAAACAATAGAGTGTTTCTGTCGAGGAACTATCGGCTGATAGTTGCCCCGCGTAAATTTGATGTTCTTAAAACAAA
>NC_090869.1:9562835-9577835 GCF_036669935.1 Montipora foliosa | reverse complement strand
GTCTCTGTGAGAGCAGTACAAGACAAGTTTTGAACAGCCAGCTTCCGGTTGCCCTCCGTTGCTTGAAAACGCTCGTGCATAATGAATTAATCACTGAGATCTCGCAACGAAAACTGAGGGAGCGAAGCGTCACACTGGCACCGATGATTCAACCAGCAGAAAACGATGGAAAACAATGACGCCCCTCTCTCCCTCCCTTCTGCTTGATGTGCTAATTCGATGTGGCTGTTGTTAGTAAACAGGGAAAGAAATGCTTACTTACTCAGTTTGATATTCAATTAAGCGAGGACAAAAAATTGTTTATTATATTAACCCCAATGAAATACCAAAAACATGATATCTCCACATGTGAGGGTAACATGTTATCTTCACAGTTGAAAAGATCACTGTTGCTATGGTTACATATAAAAATCGCGCCTTACGTGAAATGATTTAGTATTTCATTGGTGTTTATATAATAAATAAAATATTACATGGCCGCTTGGAGATACGAAATTTATCTTCCCGTGTTGAAAAATTAATATTTCATTCATAGTTTTCAACACTCGAAGGGAATTTCGTTTCTCCGCACGGCCATGTTATATCCTCTATTTATCAAGCTTATTGGAATCATTTTGAGCGAGGTTGCAGAGTAGTATTCGACGCCCAGAGATGGGACATGTAGCAAACGTGACTTTTAAAGACTGAACTGAGGCATACAATAAAGTGAATACAATACAAAATCAATTGAGTTCCCTTACGTGTCAATGTGTCATATTTGCAAATTCGTCAGTAACTTTCACGTTGTCAATCAGCCACGAGGCTTTCGACCAAAAATAGAATACACGTTATATAATTTGCATATTCCCCATAATTTACGAAAGGGTATTTCACGTTTTCCTGACGGAGAGAAAACTTTCAAAGTCTTAGAAAAATAATTTCTTGTGGAAATGGGAAGCCTGGTAAGCTGTACATATCTCATATATTACTTCGAAAAATATCTTTCCGTTTTAATATTTCCGAACCTAATTTAGCGCGCGTCTCCGAGACATTGTGACTACTTCCATTCTTGAATATAACATAGATATGTGGCAACAGTTTTATTTCGTGCTATGAATGTTGAATTTATTGAATACACAGATATGTGATAGGGTTAGATGTGTGATAGCCGGGACACATCGATTGCCAAGATGGGCACCATAACAGATAAATTTTCGAAAATTAAGGTTGGGGAAGTGCCTAAGACCTGACCTGTTCATTCCAAATAACTTTTTTCATATTTTCAAGTTTTGTAAAGAAGTCAGGAGATGTATAGAGCGCTATTTTTTCACTGTTTTTCTTTGCCTAGTTGGTATTTGTTTCTAGAATCAAATACCGTAGTCATGATAATGTAGGATATTTTAAGCTGTTTTCAATGAAATGTTTTTCACTTCGTCTGCCTCGTCTGCAAAAATGTCACAGAGACCGCGTGACATGTCACGCTATGTTAATTATTTATCATTTCTGAAAATGCATGTAAAGGCTTTGTCAAGAGACTGATGCTGCTTCTTGCTGTGTTTTTGTTTAGGAATATTGAGGTGCGTTAAGCTATTGGAGATCAGAAACGCAACTGTAGAAGGAAATTTATACACAGCTGTGTTGATTAAATCTGTTTAGATGAAAATTCAACTAGTGCGAACTGATCAAAGCTGAATAATTATTGTTCAAGACCAAAAACAAGAAAACGCTTGCAGTCATGGTGAGTTTCGATCGATTCGTTGCTTTTTAAATTTCTTTGTAGTCTATCAGAATTACATTGTTTACCCACTAATTTCCTATTTATACTATTGTTAAACTTCAGATTAAAAGTCTGCTGTCTGTTTTATTCCCACCACTGCGAACGTTAATAATTGTTTTCCTCTGGACGTCTGTGACCTCGGCGAACAACGCGCCATTGAACGATACGAATACACGAAACGGAAGTGAACCTCATCTTAAATCTTTCAGTTGCGAATGGAGCGATCTGGATTTTCCCATTACATTTGGACCAGGGATAGCAGCTTCGTTATGTGTGCTGATCGGAGGATTTCACGTACTTTTCGGTGAGGATAAAATTTCATATATATTCGTGATTTTCGGCGGCAGTCTATAGATTAATTTTAAAAGTTTCGAGCGAACGATTTCGCGCGTGATCAATCTCATCTTACAATATATTTTCTCTGTTCTAAGATTGTTCACTTGAAAGAGCGTTCGAGTTCGGAATCTACAAAAAATAAATTAGTGAAGGCTTTTGCGCAGGAAATGAAACAATTACTCAGAATGAGAAGAACAAATGTTGCTTGTTGTGCTTACATATTAGGGCGAGAACAGGTTTTGGAAAACCAATTATCCTCAGATTCTTGAAAAGATAAGCTTTAAATTATATCGACAGACGGAGAAAATCCATTGGAGAGGGCAGTTTCGAGTTCTATTCCTCCTTAAATTTCTTAAATTTGCTTTAACCGGGACAAGCAACGTTTTCATGTTTTCACATGTCGACTATCGTCTCCAAAGACTAGCGTACCATATGTTTCTTTAATTAAAGGACAAGTTGATCGTATTAATTAAAACGCGCTTTTAACGAGAACCTTCTCTTAGATTTTAGGAGTAACACTTCCACTGTTTTAAGGGGACTAAAACGCCGATAGATACGTTTAAAGTATAGAATGCGCTGGTAGGAAAATTTCCCTACATCTTCTGTTATGTCCTGTGACTTATGGGAGAGAACAAAAGCGAAATCCACCCGTTCTATGTTGAATTTCCGTTTATGCAAGTTCATCTTTTCTCGGTAGAATTTTCTGATATTTCGTTTTGCTACTTTATAATTTGGTTATCATTTTCTTTTTTACATTTTAGCTACAGGATAGCTATATCCTATGGGCACGAATTTGCGTACATTTACTAACGGCAATTTATTCAGTCACAAACAACTTAAGATCAGTTTCAAAGTGACCATTATTTCTGGCCACAGTCCAGTATCAAAAATGTCTCAAGTTGCCGAAATAGCAAAGTCCCAGCAGGGGCTGTCCATTCTTCGATTTCTTGGGCGTGAAAACATGAGCTACCCTCGTATTGGCAAAGGAAAGTTCAGCTGAAAACAGATTATAGCGTTCAACTTAATTAATGTTGTTTACGATTTGACAATATTTTGGCTGGAGTGCAGCATCCATACCTAAGATAAGATTATTTAAAATATTATCATTATCTTATGCATTATTGTGTGATCCCTATGCCAAATTTCTGGGGTGGGGCTTGGGAACTTATGTTTATATTTTGAGGAAAATCAATTTTCAGCTGTAAAGAGCAAGGAAAAATCTATTAGTGGGGGTAAATAAGTTCTGTTTTTCCCATTTATAATGTTTTTTTTGTCTTGTAGGTTTCAAGTATCAAAGAATAACTCTTTTTGCCACTGGATTCTCATCTGCCGCACTTCTTACCTACTTGATATGTTCAATACGAAGTACCCTTGAAGTGCAATATGTTCTCCTAATCACAGCAGCAATTGGTGTCTTTGGAGGGATCCTTTGTACAACTGTAATTTTTTGCGGACTCTTTTCAAGTGGAATTGTTGCTGGTTTCTGTGTGACAATGGCATTTCTTTTTGGTTTAGCATCCTTGCATGCATACCAATCGCTTTCAGTGCCCCTGGGTGTGATAATCAGTATCAGCGTTGTTGTGGCAGGGGCAAATGTTTGGTGGAAGCGGGTTGTTCTGATTTTAACATCATCGGTTTATGGTGCAGCATTAATAATGGGAGGAGTGGACTACTTCATCGAGGACATGCGTTTCCTTCATCATGTCTGGCAGAAAGTTTTCATTGCGGAAATTACAGGAAGACCTTGTTTCTTTTCATGGATTTCCTTTGGGGTTTGGCCTCTTATGACTCTCATTGGTTTTTTAGTTCAGTTTCTTAAGACTGGAAAAAAGCCGCCCAAGCCTCAAAAGGGTGAGAATCATCGTAGAAATCGTTCTCATCGAAATGAAGGGTCGCAGCTTGTTTGAAGGTGCACTGAAATGGCATTTTGTGAGTTTTGCATGCAACACAAATTTAGACGATAAATTTTTCCTTAGTCATCGCTAATAGTTTTTTGGTGGATCCAAAAGGAACAAATTAGTTTTTCTATAAATACCGGTATACCATAATTGTAATATTGAAGGGATAACTTTATGTCACAAATGTGTGAATTGTTGGGGATGTTCAAGAGGGAAATCTGGATCTTTGTGTAATCTTTGTGTGAATTCTTTGTGTTATTCAACCCTTTGCATTGTCAGACAGTGTGTGGCATACATCTGTATCATTACTTGTACATTTTTGTAAATGGAAAGGACTAGTAGTTACTAGTGTCAGAAAGTCATTGCACATCGTTGATACAAAGGGTTTCATCTTGCATGGATGTTTAAATTTCTCTGATAAAGCAAAAAATTGGCTTACTGTATCAGTAAGTATACAGCAAATGTGACTATCATTATACATGTAATCCTTTATAGCTGGTGCAAACCATCACACCACATTCCTTGATGGAATTTGATTGTCCTGAGAAGGACTGGCATTTTCAAAAACTCAGTGGAAGTCATCTTCAGAGTCAATTGACAGTTGGAAATTCAAACAAATGTACATGTACATGTAGTGTTAGAATTACAACACAGACCAGAGTTAAGTGATGCAATCACAACACAGGCCAGAGCATCACTACATTTGTTTGAATTTCCAATGGTCACTGGACTCTGAAGACGACTTCTGCTCAGGTTGTTGAAATGCACGGTGATTAAATTCCATTGAGTTACATTAAAAATGTATGTAACTCCTGGGTTCAGATGGTTTCTACGTCACCACATTCTTCAAGAAGTTCAAGCAAAAAAGAAAATATGCCATTTCTGTTTGTTTGAATCAGAGGATTGATGTTATTTAAAAAGAAAATTGAATTGCCACTCATTCCTTTCTTTCAGTAAACAACACAGAATTTACTTGAAACTTTCAGCAATTAAGAGTTAATATTCATTTGGTGTTCTACTAGAGAATCATTTAGTTACTTGTTTGAATTTGCTCTTAAACTCATCTAATCAATGTAGCCTGTAGGAATTTTTGGTCGACACTTCTGAGTGAAAAATTACTGGTTAACATTACATGAAAAAAAAAATGAAGTAAATGTAAAAACTGTTATACATAATTGTAAATAAGTTTACATGTAAGTTGAGGTTGCTTAGAAACCTTTCAATTGAATGTTTTTGTACTGTTTACATCAAAGAGACATTTCTTTTTAATGGTGAAAGAAATCTTTGCCAGATTCACGAGATCACTTTGTACACCACTTGATATCTGTCCTTAGGGCTTCAGCTGAAACCCTTTCATTTCTTGATGACGCACTTTACCAAGATGCTGTAGGCAACTGTATTTAATCGTCATACACAGAGGCCACAAATGTTTGGTTCAATTCCAAGAATAAGAACCTCTGGCCGGATTTGAACCAAAAAGTCCAAGAAACAAGGACTTCTGGCCCCCCTCTTGGTCTAAGTATTATTAATTTTGCCAGTGCTTGAAATTCACTTTCACTGCACATTTGTGAGAACAAACCAGGTGGTTTTTTTTTGTGCCAAGCAAAAGACTGTAGCTTTCTGGAATGAGAATGGCCGTAATTCAAAAGTAAGCAGCACAGTAGTGTAGGCTGACAAACAGTGCCTATGATTCACAGAACCCATTAAGTGGCAGTAATCTGATGATGACTTGATCTGAGGCAGCATGGTCCAGTGGTTAGGGTGTTGGGTTTGCATGTGGTTGCCCCAGGTTCAGTGATAATAATAATAATAATAATAATAATAATAATAATAATAATAATAATAATAATAATAATAGAGCTGTAAAGTAAGGAGAAAACTCTAAGGGACCTTTGGTCATGGGCTATGACTAATAATAATAACAACAATGACAACTTTAAGTGTCAATGGATTTAGCAATTAGAGCACTAATTGGGGACACTAATGAAATTACTCAAATCAAATCAAATACTGGTTTTTGTGGACAGTGGAAAACTGGAGTACCCAGAGAAAACCTCTTGAAGCAGTCTGAGTAGAGAACCAACAAACTCAACCCACATATGACGCCGAATCTGAGAATTGAACCCGGGCCACATTGGTGGGAGGCGACTGCTCTCTCCACTGGGCCACTCCTGCTCCTATTCTAAACTCTGGTCGCGATTTGTTTCCAGTGGGCCCCAATTCAACTCTACCACGCTTGTAATAGCCAACTAGTTGCCTCCTGCCGGTTGGGATTCTTAATCATGTTTGCATTCACTTTCAGATTATTAAAAGTGAGGTGTCTGTGAACTTAATACATGTAGCTAAGTGCACTTCCACTATAAACACTGAAGCATTTACATTTACATTTTACAATGTTAGCTGTAGCACATCTCCTGACACAGTGTGTTGAAATTAAGGGTTGTCTACAGCAAAGGCATTGTCAGACTAAGTTGCCCCTCATCATTGCGTACATACTCCACTGCATTTTTAACATTCATGTATGACATTGTTTTTATCATTATCCGTGCACAGACTTTCTCAACAAGCATTATTCAATGGGATCGCCATTTTACTCAGCTCCTGATCAGGATGACATAGAAATGACTGAACTGCTAATGGAGCAAGGCCAAGCATCTCTGACCCCATCACAAACTATGGAACACACTCCAAAGGGGTCCTCTTTGCTACTGGAAGATTACTATCCAAGCGTGCATTTGATTGATCGTATTCCAGAATAGGAATACATGGAATAGAAGTTTAAAATCTTTCGTTCCTACAAAGATTCACATTAAAATTGTCAAACACCTGCTAAAGTGCTGTTTTCAACATATTTTTATTATCCTTGTAGCTTCAAAATGCTGCAGATATACCATTTTAAATCATCACTCCACTTATTCTTATTATGGAATAGGGTCATTCGAACGCACGCAAAAGGGGCTCTGTCTTGGGTGTTTGTCTGTTTTGCAACAAAAAGTGCATATAGATATATACTGGTAATATTATAATCTTTATCACCATAACTTAATCAAAAAACATTCCTCAAAATTTAAGAAAAAGACATTGCATGGGACTCCCAAACTTTTCTAACACTTTGTTCATTTCCATCCTTCTCATCACAAACAACCATAAAAGCTAATAAATAATATCATGAGGTAACATAGTCATAATGTAAAAAGCACCATTATTTGCAAGTTTTTGCAGATATTAATAAATCTTTTAGCATCTTAGTTAAGGACAGAGCCTCTTCAATCTTGAATACTGTGAAAACAAGTCATTTCCCCATTAATTGTGGTATCTTTTAATAACTACATGTAAACACAAGATAAAAGTCCATCTTAAAAGTCACAATAATAAATTTCAATGTAAAATACATTTCAAGCAAAAGGACTAGAAGTCAACATAATGTGAATTAATTCTCAATGTAGATTAAAGAAACTGATTTTAAAAAGCAGTTTATTTTTTGCCCAAATAGAGAACAAATAACTCTGAAGGTTGTTAAGAAATGTCATAAGAAAGAAATTCCCATAAATGTTGTTATCATTGTGTGGGTCAAAAAAGTTGTGTATCGTTTAATGTTTTGGACTAGATAATTTAAGGTTAAAGTAACATTAAATGAGTAAAAAAGTCAAATACTTTACAGAGTACATTTTGGTAATTTTTATTACTGTGAGAACTACAAGTAATGTAAAAAAATTCTTACAGAGCACAGCTGCTGAGCACATATTTAAAACAAACTAAAGTTTAAAATTCTTGATTTCCCATCTTACAGCATGCTCGATAATATAATAATACATTGTTAATAATTATTGTTATTGAAATTAGTTTCCTGGAAATGTTTAAGGATTAAAAACAATTAAAATTTAGCTCTTTGAACACGTTTTTAATATCCTGCTAAGAGGACGTGTGGACACCCTTGGCAGAGTACTATCTTGAAAAATGGATTTGTGTGCAGAAAAAGGGGTCACTTCTTGTTAAATTCCCAATGGTTATGCCTGCCCCCCAAAAAATCACTCTCAGACTGATCCCTGTTTCTGGTCTTTTCCCCATTCAAATTGGAATCCCTGGGGGAAAAGGGCCTATTGGAGGCTCTTTATTACAGGGTTTGTGCTGGATTTTGTCTGTAAATTCCAAGAGTATTCAAGAACAAGAAATTGAGCTTTCAAGGATCTTTGTAAGACGATTTCTATGCCATACATTGTGCTTCTCAAGCGTTAACAACAGTTTCATATCAAATCAAGCTCTGGTCTTCGCAGTTATGAACACAATTTTCGCAACTGCGTAAAGAAGCCTGAAAAATTCAGGACTTAAACGGGGTTTAAACCCGTGACCTTGCGATACCGGTGCAACGCTTTCTAGCCAGTGTTGGTGGCTAGCATTGGATATTTACCTCGCTGCTTCATGGCTCGGTAAATATCCACCGCTACATGTAGCCACCTCCACTTCGGTGAATAGTTGTTAACCATTCTACAATCACACTTAACCATGTGGTTGGGTCACCGGATGAGGACTTTGCACCACGGAATTGAACTGGATGTTGACCAAGATATTGTAACAAAAAATAATTGAATACCGGGTAGGCTAAAATTCCTTTGAACAGAGTATAGGCTCCCCGTAGCCTCTTGTTTGTCAAGTCTTCTAGTGCTCAGGGGCACAAATGGACACTGCACATTGATATCAAATCAAACATAAATTTGGTTTTTGCAGAGAGTGGAAAACTGGAGCAAAGTAGAGAACCAACAAACTCAAACCCACATGACACTGAGTCTGGGAAATCAACCTAGGCCACAATGGTAGAAGTCAAACTTGTGCTCTCGCCACTGTACCATCCCTGATATTACTGTGCCCACCACGGCCTTACCAGTTGCCAAAAAAAGGATCTTGTTCCAGTGATTGGCACAAAATTTGAATAACAAAGGACGTTAAACTTCATAAACAGAAATCCTCTCAATATGGGTCAGTCTTGATTTGAACATCTAATCCATAACAGAAAAACACTTTTCAGCTCATGGGTTGACTGTTTACAGTTCAAGAGATTTGACTAAAAATTAATGATTTTTACTGCTTGCAACCAAAAGATGTTTATACAATGTGGGTCTTTTCAACTCAGCATTTAAGTACAAGTACAGCAGAACCCATAGCAGATGAGTTTCTGGCAAGAAAAGGAGAGCAGTAGTTGGAGCACTTTCATCCCACCAATGTGGCCTGGGTTTGATTTGCAGACTTGGCATCATAATAAATGTAGGTTGAGTTTGATGGTTCTCTACTCTGCTCTGAGTCAGTCTGATGTTTTTCGCTGGGTACTCAGGTTTTTGCCTCTACTGAAAAAAACAACATTTCATTTGAGTTAATTTCAATTAATTTCTATGTATAGTGTTCCCATTTAGTGGCCCTGAGCACTAGTAAGAAGACTTGACACTTCAGGTGATACCCTAGAAACTGATCTTGTTATAGATTTCCGATAAAACTTGTGACATGTCAAGGAGATGATATACCGGTAAATGTGATAAAAAAAGGGGGTCACCAAGCTCGTTTCTATGGCATGATGCTGACATATACAGCTATTTAACCCACTTTGATTTGCCGCACATCCCCAATGTTGGACAAATAATTAAGCTTCAATGATTTTTTAAAATGTAATCCCTGATGTAATGCAGAGCCTGGTGTCATTCTGTGTTTAATTCAGGTACATACCTGAAAAATGTATTTGAATACCTTTGTGAGCACTTAACACTCTAAAACTGATTTAACTTGAGTATATACATGTACTGTTCAACTCGTAATAGCTCCTTCCAATAAAATTTATGAAATTGCCATAGATTTTTGCTGATTTTCTTACTACTGGTACTCCATGAAGACACTGTTCTCAGCAAAATAAAAATATAGGCTGGGGTCACCATACTTGTTCAGGAAAAAATAGCGATTCCTTGACAGATTGAGCTTGGCATCAATGAAAATCCGCCATTTTATTAATGTGCGCAAGCTAATGTGCTTGCCAATGATGCAAGAAATTATGTACAGTAGGGTTGTGCAATGCAAAACTAGGGAATCTCCTTAAATGAGTATAAAGGCCTACATGTAATCTAGTAAAGAAACCAAAGCAGACTCAACATGGAACTTAAAGGGGCTAGGTCACGCTATTTTAGGCATTTTCAGCACTGATCGAATGGTCATAGAATTAACTAAAATATCAAAATAACTGTTCAAAACTATAGAAGAACTCTAACAAAACACAGGGAAGCCATGAAGGGACATGGATGGACAAAACTGGAGAGGATTGAAATGGATTGAGTTTGGGTAAATTTGAAAAACGTCGGCCCACCTTTTTTCAAATTTATATCAGTCTATATCAAAATGTCATTTACAAAGCTTGAAAATCATTCTCAGTTGTTATGTGGCCGTGATTTTGCAAATGAAAGACTCTTGATCTGCCAATATGACGTTTAGAGCTCATAATTAACAAAATTAAACAAAATTACCTAAAATAGCGTGACCTAGCCCCTTTAAGGATTTTTTTTCCTGACACCACTTTAAATACAATTTACATAGGAGCATTCTTTGAGATGACCTGTGTTAAGAAAGTCAGCAATAATTTTCTATTATTTAAGATACAATTTTAAGGTTAGTTCTTATTTCCATGTTTTTATCTAGATAAAGGAAAACAATGTCACATGCATCTTGCACTTTCCAGGGAAAAAAATTAAAAGCATCATGAAAAACTAAGATACATGACTGTCACCATATAACATTACAAAAATGTAAATTCATGTTAAAATGCAGTATTGTCTACTGAGCAGATGGATTCTGAATAACAATCATCAGGTACTCTTTGTCTGCAGAATGAAAAATAGCAATCAGTAAGATATTAGATTGCAGCAACAGCCCTTTTTAAAACATCCCTCTTCTCCTTAAATAAGAAAAAATTGGTTCCAGAGCTGAGGCAAAAGAAGACTTCAGGGTTTGAGTAAATTGAATGATAGTAATCACATGCTCTTTCTGGCCAGTTGAAATTTTCAAAGCAAACTTGCCTCAAGATTCAAGATAATAGCATGATTTATCAAATCTGTGTTTATTGTGCGGTCTTTATTATAAGTCCATACTTGAAGTAATGTTTATAATGATGGTAATATCGTGCTTGCAACCATTAAAAAAAATTACATACATGTGCAGGATCTGAATTAATAAAACTATAGTGCATTCACAAGTTCATATGCGCCTTAAATTTACTTCACAGTGCGACACGCCATACCAATTGGCCGCCTAACAATTTGAACATTTTTTGCCAATCAGGGTGTGTGAATTTGATTGACAGTCACGGCTTCTTGCAAAGTTCACACGGTTGTAAGTTGAAC
Organism: Montipora foliosa; assembly: GCF_036669935.1. NCBI lineage: Eukaryota > Metazoa > Cnidaria > Anthozoa > Scleractinia > Acroporidae > Montipora > Montipora foliosa. The sequence continues at coordinate 9,566,475 of NC_090869.1, read as the reverse complement.
ACTGTTGCACGAGTAGTTGAGTTGACATTATTTACACGCAGTTGGCAACATTTAAATGTGAAAGTTTGTTGGGTGGCCACAGTAAGGCTTGTTGCACTGTAATGCTGCCGTATGAAAAATTCACTCACCAGGAGCGATCATGATTTCATGTTTCTTTGAACGAACCCTGAGGAATGTTAAATCATTCTAAAAAAGAAAAGTGCACACACATTAGCCGGGTTCACCTCTGAACTTGGGGTCACCGTGCTCATAATTTGAAATCGGCATTGCGCCATTTTTAAATCACTTGCACGACTACTGCCTGAATTGCACTCCACTCAGACCAATTACTATTACTAATCAGATTTTAGGGAACTTTATTTAAGCTTCCCTTATTCTGGGAATCATGCAATCTTCATGCTCTTGATCAATAATCAGTAGGCAGACTCTTCAAGAATAAGAAAAATACAAAGCTTAAATAAAAGAAAAGGTTATGCCTAGGTGTCAGATCTAAATATGTATACCTGTGGATCAATGTCTCGGACAGTGCTTCGCGCTTTAGATGTCAGTGAATGGATCAATCCAGCATACTGAACAGTTGTTGAGTTATCCAAAGTCGTTCTGATGGGAATTCCTACAATAGCAGGAATCTGTATTTAACATCTTTATGGTAATTTCAAAATTTCATTGCATGCATAAGTATGTTCATCAGTATTAAAGGCCAAAGCCAGAACAGCAGAAGAGGCCAACTGTGGCCAGAAAACAGAGTTTATTTCTGAAAACAAGAATTTGTTTTCAACCATAATTATAACATGTAGAACAACCATAAAATTAAACATGAACTACATACGTGTGTTCATAAAAAGAATACAAAGCTGACATGTCAGCCTCAAAAGATAGCTGTCAATGATTCAAGAAGATAACTTTTTGAAAACACTTTTAAATTTCGCTGAACTTAAAATAAGCCCAATTGAATTGAATTTGCGTACCTTCGTTGTTGACGATGATTATCCCTATAACGCCTTTATGGCCCTGAATTCTCTTCAGTAATTCCTCGACTTCAGACTAACAGAGACAAATATGGACAATATTACATTAGCTATGAGTGCAGATAATCAAAAGAAGCAAAAGTTAACTAAATGCCCACCATCTTCCTTCAGTCCTATTTTAACTTGTTTTCGGTCAAGGTTGCCACGGACTGTACGAAAGCTCAGCCTTCTGGGATACTTTCTAGCGCATGCGCACTTGCTGATGTGGTTGGCTACAATGTAAGGCGCCATATATGAGTGACCTACCTCTTATGAACATACACTGCTGGATAAAATATTCTTGGGCTCAACGAAAGTCTCGGCGAGAAAATCGAAGATTTTTTGCTTTGTTTTTATATATAAAAAAAACGACCAATGGCTGCTTATTTATTATGACGGTGGAACATCTGGGGGACTCCAGGGAGCGGACAAGTCACTGTGGTATGTCACTTAGTACTCGAACTCGACTACTCGACGTATATTGGAAAGTTATGATCCGACTTCCGCGCGTGGAATTTTTTCCCCTTTCATATTTTATCGGTGCTGTTAAAAAATGATTTCAACTAGTCGTCTGACGGACCTCATCCATAAGGGGGATTTGGATCATAAATGGAGCGTCCATGTAAGATGTACATGTAAGTGTGTACGTATTAACAAAATTAATATGTCGCTTGTGGTCTTCGAACTGGAGGAAGGCTTTAGCAAGTAAATCAGAAAGATAGTTATAGGCCATAAAGAATTAAGAAAGAAACAAAGCCTATGAATAACTTAAGCGTGGTTCTTTGGTTTTACAACAGTTATAGAATCAGAAATTAATTATAAAGGCACACATTGCGGTTGTGTTCATGTAAAGTGTACATGTAGTTTGTTTTCTGCAATTAATTAGCCAAGCTTCTTTAGTTAAAAGTACGTAATTCATTTGTTTCACTGGTTACATGTACTTTAAGAGTGAAGATTCTTGTGCAATGCCCCACAATTTAGTTACACAATATTTTGCTACAGTGTCTTCATTTATCATGATTGCAAGGTAGAAATTGTCGATGTGTAAAGGTTTTATTCTAACCCGTAAAATGACTGTATACATGAAGTAAAAATAGTAGAAACTGCTTACATTACTAAACAATGAAAGGTTACGAGGGCTGCTACACTACTGATTGGACGGTATGCTTATCTCTTACTCGATCTTATACAAATGTTACAGATGCCAAATGTTTCATTAATCAGGTTACTTGGCATTAGTAGTTTAAAACTGGCAACCCTAAAACCCGGGATCTGGAATCTGGAATTACAAGTCATTGTTTTACCAATACAGAGAGTAAGAACTATCCTAAACATTCATAAAAGCTAACCTTAGGCCTAATTAGACCTAAACAAACATTTTTAGGCCTAAGGTTAGCTTTTATGAATGTTTAGGATAGTTTTTACTCTCTGTATTGGTAAAACAATGACCTGTGATTCCGGATTCCAGGTTTTAGGCTTGCCCGTTTAAAACAGTATTCAGTCAAGTAAAAATTTAATGTATTTGAAACCATAGTAATTATCTGTATAGCTGTTACTTTCTCGTAAGATATAATAATCTCGTGTCATGGAAACAGTAGGTCTTCTTGAAAAATTTCAAATGTTTGAAACTCTTACCATTTTATGTTTTTAAAAATACTATTTTATGTCTCAAGTCAGGATTTTAATTTTTGTAACGGTAACTTTAACAATGTTATCTAGAGGATTTCTTAAGATAATTTAATTTGCTATCTAAGGCCCTTAGCATTGTCATACATTGGTATTTAAGTTATTACAGCAGAGATGTATCCAGGTTGTCAAATTTGGGGGTCCTCTGAACCCCTTCTTGAAAAATTTTTAATTGCTGCTGCAGTACCCTTTCAGATTTTTAAATTGCACAAAAATAAAGTCTTATCTCTCCCCTCGAATATGTAATTAAAATAAAATGATCAAATTCTTTGAAACTGTTATGCCCGTTGATTCATGAATCAAAATGTATGGGCTGTCAAAGCTCCATCGATCACATCTGAAAACATTTTGAGGACTCCGTACGCTGTAGCAACTGTTGGCTCTAGTTGATAAATAATCTAGATCTCCACAGCAAAAAAAAAAAAAAACAGAACTAAATCTCAATTTTCTGTAAAAGAGCATCATTTATTTTAACAACACTTGAGGTGTAATTTGGGAACAAAAGAGTAAACGAATAGAAGCGATCGATACACAGTTTATTGTCGGCTGTGACTTCGCCATGGCCAATGTTAATAATTAAGCCATTGAAGGTTAAGCACGTTAATTTTAACACCAACTCTGAAAAAGTTGCATAAGTTGCAAAACAGACAAATTACGTGCAAAACAAGAACCGAGACGATGACATACAGTGTATCATGTACATGTACAGAATTAATATCAACAGGGTTGCACAAAACAAAAATTCAAAAATTTAGCGTACTTCGCCATTGGATTCTCTGTCATTTTGCTCACGATAAGCAAACCAATGCTTGAAATTTGCCTGGAAAGCACGTAACAAACTGAACTTCGACTGAAATGTTCAGTGTCGCCGATTGCCTTGCCTAAAAATAGTCCACATCATGTCACGCAACAAGTGGGAATTCAAAACTTAACACCCCAAGCTGGAC
>NC_090869.1:9550335-9557835 GCF_036669935.1 Montipora foliosa | reverse complement strand
TCTTCCAGGAGATGAGGTGGAATGGACACTGGAAGCGACTGAGCCTGGGGTGCTAACCTCCGGAACTCCTGCCAATGAAAGCGGGACAAAGCGTCAGCAATGCAATTATGAACCCCCGGAACATGCTGAGAGGCAAAGGAGAAATTGAAACGAGCCGCTGAGGCGAGAAGATGGCGAAGCAAGCGCATTAACACGGGAATCCTGGATGTTCTAGAGTTGAGGATATAAACCACGGCCTCATTGTCGGTGCGAAACAGAACATGGCGCCTGGCGAAGTGGGGCCCCCAAACATGAGCGGCAATGATAATCGGGAACAACTCTTTATAGGCGATAGAGTGAGAGGCTTGAGAAGAAACCCATGCGCCGCTGAACCACTCCCCATTGAAGTAAGCACCAAAGCCAAGGGAACCGGATGCATCCGATGTAACTTCGAGGTCAGGGGTGGCCGACATGCCGGGAAACAACCAAAAATAGACGCCATGCCAAGAGGACAAAAACTGAAGCCACCACTGAAGATCCAGGTGAAATTCAGAATTCAGGCGGATTGGATGGTCCCGTTTACGAAAACACTGGAGCAGATTGATCATACGACGCAGGAAGGTACGACCGGGCCACACGACCTTGGCGGCATGATGTAAGTGGCCAATGAGGGACTCCAGTTCGCGCCGAGTACACCAGCGACGATTCCGCCACGACTGCAGCAGCACCTGTAAAGCAAGGAGCTTGTCTGACTCAATGCCCAAAACAACTAAACGTGTGGACGGGCCAATGCACTTATCCGGGTGGAGTGGAAGTCCTAAGGAACGGCAAACAGCTATGGAAGTGGCTAAGTTCTCAGCACATTGGTTAGTATCCGGCGGTCCTGCAGTAATAAAATCGTCTAAATAATGTAACAGCGCAGAAACATTGTGTGTATGTAGGAGAATCCACTCCACCATGTCCGCCACAGAATTGAAAATATAAGGAGCAGAGCGGAGGCCAAATGGTAACGCTAAATCAACATAATAGTGCTTCCGCCATCTCATACCCAAGAGATATCGATCAGATGGATGGACAGCTATGTTGCGGTAGGCTGCCTCAACATCGAATTTAGCAATCAGAGCACCTAAGCCATAGCTTGAGATCATACGAATGATCTGATCAACTGTGATGTATTGCATGGTAAACTCGTCAGGGTCAATGCCATCATTAACACTTAGCCCACCAGGGGATGACAGGTCCACTATGAGCCTCCACTTGCCTGGTTGACCCTTTTTAGGGATAACTCCAAAGCTGCTAACGTGCAAATGAGGGAAAGGTGGGGAGGAAAAAGGTCCTGCAACCCTCCCAAGGGAGACCTCCTTAGCCAAGTAGCGGTCAATGACCTCGGAGTGTTGATTAGCAGAGGCCTTGTTTGACTTAGCTGATTTTAATTTCTTGGAATGCTGAAATCCCAGGCGAAAGCCATTCCTGAGGCCGTCCAAGACAAAGGCGACAAGATGTTGGTCCGGATGTTGGGACAACTTGGCAGCGAACACTTCAGGCTTTAGAGGGCTAACCACGGACACCGGGGGCAAGGGGTTGGAGACTGGAAGGAAACAGAATGAGAGATGGTAATTCCCCGCTAACGACCCTACCCCCCCCCCCCCCCCCCTCCTGAAGTAAGGGCAGCAATACAGCAACAGTGAGAAAAGTTTAATTCAACAAGCCCAGAGCACAACAGGGGCAAGCAAAGAAAACCGTGAAAAATTCTAATAAAACTGAACAATCGACTAACTGAGCAAACTGAGCAATCGACTAACTACATAACTACCAACTGAGCAATCGACTAACTACATAACTACTAACTGAGCAATCGACTAACTACATAATGACTAACTACATAATGAACGAAGTACGCGCAACATGTTCCAAAGTTCTGAGAAGGGGAAAACTTCTTGGAGCCAATCGTTACTGACTCCGTGCTTTTTGGCCAGCTGAGGCACTAAATGCCAGAGACCGAGATCTGCGCCTGACAGAACTCTCCTGCTTACGTTCTGGTCTAGAACTGCATGATACAGAACGATGGGCGCCGCCACACGTGCTGCAACGATGATAATAGCGGCAAATCGTATAAGGGGCGGTGCACCTTCCCTTGTTCCAGGACATACAAGGGATCCTCGAAGAGCTGGAACCCACTGGTTCAGAGGAATCCGGCGACGTGCCGAGGTTGGGGCTGCGAGGAGAAGCACCACCGGCGTGAAAAGTGAAGAGCTGTGCGTTCATGGTCGACCAATCGGCCAACCGAGTCGCCGCAGCGTGTTCGCGAAAAGCTTTATCGTAAGCAAGCCAAACCCGTCCGCTAAACTGGCGAGAAATCCGCAAGATTAATAACTTGTACAACGTTAAATCTTTCCAACGATGAGGGAAAAACGACGTTAGGACAAGCGAGTACACCGTGAAGGCTTCCGTCCAAGTGGTGATATCCTCGATACGCCGACGAGGTTTCTTCGGGGGAGCTGATAAAACCAAACGCCCATCGAGCATTAACTGAGGCTCGGTCTCTGAGCTGACCAAATTCGCCGCTAAAAGTTCCGACAAGTCAACGAATTTTCCGCCACGGATTTGCGTAACGAGCTTGGCAGGAACGGGAGAGTAGCCCGGGCCCACGACGAACGGCTGATCCGCCAACGAGTTCACAATAGACAGCGGTGCAATGGATGGCGGCAAATGAGCAGAAACGCCACTTAAAGCCTGCCCCGAAGACGAGACGATTGCCGGGACCGGAGCGTTAAAAGTAGATACAAAAGTAGGTACGACAAGAGGAGAAAGCCTACCTGAGGTCGACGAGCTTGAAAGGGAAGGCGGAAAGCCCGTTCCAGCGGCGAAAAACGTCGAAGCTAAACCGCCCAACGATGCAGATGACGAACTGGCGCCAGGACAGGAGACGGGATCCGCAATCGCTGGTCCTGGTTGCCTTTGCGAAGCCTGAACAGCCGACTGAACAGCCTGATTAATGAGAGACACCAGATAAGGTGAAAGAACAGCAGTTGAGGCCGTCGGAAGTGGATTTGCCGAAGCCGGAACGCTCACCAGTGGCGAGGAAACAACAACAGACTCGCTGGACTGCGAAGACACAATTGAAGATGTACCGCTTGTGTTCGTACTGGAGACCGGCGCTGATGGAGCACTGAGAGAAGAGAGAGCCGCTGCTAAGCTGTTGTTGGTTTGCCGGGCGGTCATGACGGCGAGGACGACGGAAAGACGAAAAAAGCGGAACAACTGAACGCTTGCTGCTTGAAACAAACAGCACCTCACACAGCAGAAACGACCAGCACGTGCGAATCGAGAAACCCCGTATGTCACCTCAATGCGCCTGATTCCCAGACCACCGCTGACCAGCATTGGCTTGATTTTAACTTAGCCTAAATTACATTTAGCCACATTAAAATCTCTTTTTGTGCTACTAATAGTCACTATTTTACTAATAAAAACAACTATTTAACTCAGGTGTCGGCGGCTAGTAGTGGATATTTAGCTACCTTGTGACTTACTAGGTGAATTCTGATCAGTGTAGTTGTCAATAATTAAGTGTTACTTACAAACAAAAGTAAGGCCTTAGATTAAAGCAGTGGTGAAGCAAAATTGGGTGACTATTTCATAAATTTCTTTTTCTTTAAAACGTTTACAGCATAGTGTGGGCCGCCTTTCCTTCTCTAGACATGTGGACAATCAAGTAAGGAAACCATTTCCATTATTTTGTGGCATTTTACCATCGACTGTTTGTATTACAACTATACTGGAAATGTCAGGCTTCATGAGTGCATTTTGAAGGTCTCATTTTTAAGTCGATTGATTTGTAATATACACTTACAGTGGTTTCAGTGAGCAGGGACAGCCCAAAAAAAGCAAGCTATTTTTTCCAGAAACTGAAGTGTATTTAAAAACTGATTCTTGCAAACCTAAGATTACATGTAAAATTCATTTTGACAAGGACAACAGTTGATTACTCTACTCAAACCAGATGACAACTTCAAATTTTCAATGATCTGCTTTGAGGATAATAACAATATTGCAAGCTATATAGCTACTAATTTGAGTGAAATGGGGTGTGGTTGTGCAAAGGTGCAGGGATGGGGGATTTGGGGTGCAGGGATGGCGCAGTGGTGAGAGCTTTCGCCTCCCACCAATGTGGCCCAGGTTCGATTCCCAGACTTGGCATCATAAGTGGGTTGAGTTTTTTGGTTCTCTACTCTGCACCAAGAGGTTTTCTCCGGGTACTCTGGTTTCCCTTCCTCAAAAACCAACATAATTAGACTTAATTTCTTTAATAATTATTGTTAATGTCAGTTTACAGTGTCCCCAATTAGTGCTCCAGTACTAGAACGACTAGACACTCAAATAAAGTTCCTTTAATCACTCACTGGAAATGTCGCCATTAATTATTCCTTTGATGCCCTAACCGGCCTAAACCGGCCTGCATGTACAGTATGCCTTTATGGAAAATGAAAAGTTGAGGGGATTATTTTTCAATGATCAAAATTATATTTTAGGAAGTAAAATAAGAAAATAATTGAAAAAACAATCAATAATAATCTTTTTTTTTTTTTTAAATGAAGTTACTTAACTTAGTTACATGTAACAACTAGGAGCGACTGCAGTCAATATTGTGGCCAGTGCTTTTGTTTTTATATTTGTGCATGCGTTGGTTTTCTTGTGGTTTGGGTTGTAGAGCTTATTTGTTGGTGTGGTGGGAAGGAAAATTTTGTGCAGAGTCCCCCCCCCTACTTTCCACTGTTTATCAGTGTGACGGGTGAGTGGGGACTCACGGCTGGGTTGTCAGGTTTTACCAGCTATCGGTGCAGTCTCCATCTTAGAGCTGGCTGCCAATAGTGGAAGCTCCAGGATGTCTCCTGAAGGCATCCAAACTCCACATAGCGACACAGTTGTTAATGGCTATTAGTAAGGCCAGTGTACATGTAACTTTACTCTTTACAGAGAGTCTACTGCAAGAGTGTACCAGAAACCATCTTCTTCAGGCTTATACAGTACTTTGCAATAGTTTTATTTGAGTAAGTGTTTAAGACTTTTTAGTTGCAATTTCACACATTATCATGCTGCATTGTGCTGTCAGCGGTTTACAGTAGCAAAACAAAATATGAGCCCGCAATACTTGTTTGTAAAGAAATCGAGGAAAATGGCGAATGATTGAAGGAATGGAGTTGTGCACATAATGCCTTACACTATCTTTAGATTGAAAGAAAATTCATGGCGAGAAACAAAATATTTTTGCTATTTATTTTAGCAAAATAGCAGCAAAGTGGCAACTGCTAAGTTAAACCCTTTTGTTTTGAAACAGCGAAGGTGAAAACAAGACACAAATTTGCGACTTCTCCAGATATTTTAGTCGCAAAGGGAAAAAATCAGTCGCAGTTTCGAGCCGTGAATGAGCAACATGGAGTATCCCCTTGTGCTTCTTTCCAACTTCAACATTATTCGTGTCTCCTAATCCCGGGAGAGAGGGTGGGGACTTCGCATATAAAGAGTAGGGATGCTCATCAAAAATTTTGAATTAATCAGATTAATCACTCACTGAAAAACTATGTCCCCATTATTAACCCTTTGAGACCCAAACCGGCCTAAACCAGCCAGATTTGATATTTTACTCTGTCTAATGCCAGACTATTTTTAAGCGTCAACTGGGAACCTGCGGGAGTCCATGGGTTAATCACTCACTGAAGAACTATTAAACCCCTAAAGGAGACCAATTTAGGCATGGCCCAGGCTCTTTTGACCCCAAAAAGCGACCATATTTAAGACATATTGAATACATATTTTGATATTTCTTTGCACGAATCCCATAAAGGAGACCTTCACGGCTACAAATGATGGTGTTTTGTCCAGAACACCCTAAGTGAGACCAAAATCCTAAATTTACACCCCTAAGGAAGACGACGAGCATCCCTACCCTTTTCATATGGGAGTTCCCCCTTCCCCCCCCCCCCCCCCCCCTCACCTGGCTCTGAATACAGGCAATTAACACCACAAAGTGTCCCCAAAAGCCCCAAATCCTGCTCTGCAAGTAAAGATAAACAGCTGTGTTTACACTAAGCCAAAAATAGTGCTAACCCTAATCCTTAAAAAATAACAACAGTTTTGTGAGACATAAAGAGCAGGACACTTTGTGGCAGTTTGTGATATCTATTGTGACGTACCAGGATGTCGAAGTATCGGACATGTGTGGATGTTTAATAAGTCATATACAATATTCGTGTCAGCACTGTACCACACATTTTTATTTGTAAATAATGTGATACAGATCTGCCGCTCATATTAACAATAATCCTGCGAAATCGTGAGGAATATCACCTGACAGTTAGCCGACGATGCCATAGCCGAGTTCGTTAAAATCAGGCGATATTCCGCAAGATTGAGCTGGATAATTGTTTTATTATTCAACACATTGATGACAAAGCACAATTTTCTACGTTTATTGGGGGAAAAAAGCTGGAAAAACTATCATTTTTCTCCGCGACACACAAAATTACGTATATCGCAGGATATCTGTTGAGAACGCATGACGAATATTGAGCGCGCTATGACCATATTTGGACATTGTCACAATGTGTTGAATAATATAAAAACTTATTACTTATGAGATAAGTCACTTATGCACCTAATTAGATGCACGTCCAATTTTAACATCCAACAAGAAGTGTCCCTGTAAGGCTAAGCATTTGTACTTCTGTACTTTCAACGATAAGGTAAGTGTAAAAGTTAGGGGACACTTTGTGATGTTTACCATGAATCTCATTATGTTGGAGTATTGGACAACTCTCGAAACGTTTATTTAAATGGAGAAAAATCTGATATTGATTGATAGAACATTTCTTTTGTTATCCTATCATGAATTATAAATGACTCTGTTTTTAGGGAATTTATAAAGATGGCTTGCATAGTTTGGTGGCCAGCGAGATTTTCTTTTAAAATTACTGTGTTGGCTACTGGTTTGTCTTTTTCTATTACTGTAAGATTTTGAAGTTAGCCACAAGCTTTTTGAAGTGAGTGGCATACAGCTTGGGGCTTTGCCATTTGTTTTGCTCCCTCTTTGCGGCCTTACATGCTCCAAAATCCCTTTTGACAATCTTTGGGGATACTAAATTTCTTAACCAAGATGTCGGAAGAGCTTCAAAGTAGAGTGAGGATTTGAAAGGATCCTTTGGGGGTCTTCAGTTGCCTAGGTTCTACTACTCGTTTTTGTGCAATAGTCAGGTCTTCACAATATTGATACCTTAAAGTTTACCAAATAGAACGATTTTGCAAGAAGTTCAAAGAAATACCTTTAACAGTCCTCAAAGATTCCAAAAGATCCGTGAACATTCACTCTTGAAAACATTCTTTAGGATTTTTCTTAAATGCTTCAAAAAGAGAACTTTTGGACACCAACCTTCTTCTTTGTGACACTGTTTACAGATTTCTTTTCCTGGTTAAAAAACAAACAAACTTTGTTTAGGACGCTTTGGAATGTTCATTATTTTAATA
>NC_090869.1:9525335-9540335 GCF_036669935.1 Montipora foliosa | reverse complement strand
ACATCGGAATCGATTGACAAATGAATATTAAACCTTCATTTCAAGCTATCAACAACGCAATTGCAGCCCTGTGAGCGACCTTAGGCGACTGAGGTGTTCACTCAATCGAAACCAAAAACCTTCCGGAAGATGGTAGGACGAGCAATGTTGAACAGTTGACCTTTGGAACTTTAAAAACTGAGCCCCAACGGGATGCTAGACCGTAGTTTGTCAACGACACATTTTTTATCCCCTGGGTCCCGACATGACTGCGTTGTCTCGCTCGTCCAATCAGAGTCACGCCTCCTTCGTGTTGACTTCAAAAACACATTCAAAAAATGTGTCGTTGGCAAACTACGCCTAGCACCCCGGTGGGGCTCAAGTTTGTTAAGTTCCAAAGGTCAACTGTTCAACATTACTCGCCCTCCCACTTTTCGGAAGGTTTTTGGTTACGATTGCGTGAACAAACTACCGCCTGAGGTCGCTCGCAGGGCTGATACTACGTTTAATCTTTGTCAATTGATTCCGATGTGGAATTGTAACCGTGGGAATATTTTATCATCAAGGAATATTTGACTCAATTTGGTGTGCTCCCCAGAATGGAATGTGCAGCCTTGGTATGTTTATGATACCGTTGACAACTGAGGACTTAAATGATGGCTCAAATCGCGTCGAATCTGGAATAAAAAACCACACAGGAATGAAGCGACCCACAATGGCAATAAGATAAGGCTTGTTAATTGGGAATTTATTCACATAATTATCCTCACAAATATTTTTTCGGGATTCCAATACAAATCCATGTTGGCTTTCCCTCACAATGAGTTTGGGGCGCCGGCCGGCCTGTAGAGTCATAAGAATGTTTGAGTGAGAGATTTCAGTCACAAAGTTGTTGACGCATCATACTTAATGGTATCGTTGCGGTAATAACCTCGCCACATTTTGTTCAAACATCGATATTCATGACCGTAACGAATATTTATATTTGAACAAGATAACTATATTTCAATTGCGGAATGAAGCTTTTTTGAGATTGAACGTCTTCGCAGTTTGAACGCTGCTATTTGCAGTAGCGAAAGGAAAGCCAGAAACATCCAGGCTTGTACGGGATTCGACTGATGATCTCTGCAAAACCGGTTAAGTTGACTGTAGCAATTAAGCTATTAGCTCCAGAGGTCAAGCAGTGTAGAGGTATTCCAGAGGCTATGGCTTCGAATCCCGTCGAAGCCTGAATTTTTAAGGCTTTCCTTTCGCTTGCCGCTATAAGTAGCGTTCCTCAAATGAGATAAGCACTTTTACGGTTGACACAAGGAGGTACAGCTTTAAGACAAACCTTATGCCATCATGCCCTGCCTCTAGGTTGCCAGCAAATAAATCCGTTTTCCTCTCAATTTCAGAACAAATTCTGCTTTTAAAGAAAAGCTTGGCCCAGGCTTATGAAGACAAACGGACACGATGGCCAGATCAGCAATAAAAGCTCTCGTCAAACAAAAAGCTTTTAAGATAACTTTCATTGTATAAAAATTTCTGGGTGGATGGAGAAAGTAGGTCCTGATATGGTTGTAACATTTTGTTTAGAGTAAAAAAAAGGCACGTTGTTTAACCAAGCTCAGTTACACCTAGTTGACAATATTTTGTCCTATTTAAGTAATTGCAAAGCAAAACGGACATTTTTAGCAATTTTACCCATTATCTGACTGACCATTAAAGGTGTAGAGAAATCATGTTTGCCAGTTATGCAAAACTAGGTATTATATGACTAAGTTATATGTGACAGCGTGGGGATTTGCTATCAAAAACACGACAGCATTATTTATTAAAATTACACAAAAGCACCCTTAAGATCAATTTGTCTATGTTGGTATTATTTTTCTCAGTTGAAATGCTATCGAATCGGTCTTCAGCCAAACACCAGACTATATGAAAGAAGAAGCTCGTGACCTTGAAGCCTTTAACTCAAAGCTGGGGTTTTTCGAGTTAAAAATGCCCTTATTTGGATGTATTAAACGTAGCTGGTGTATTTTCCCGCGTGTGCAGCATCTATCTTATTTTTGTCCATATTTGAGCATAAAGCTCTGACCCAAGGAAAAGAGTGGCGAGTTACACGCCTCAAGGTCATGTGGCAGTTGTGATAAAAGCCAGCAGCATTCTTGTTCAATGAGCATATTAGTCACTTATCACTTATCAAAGGTTAGTAGTTTGTGCCTCAAAAGACTTTCCCCAACTACTTGGTCAAGTAGCTGTAAACAAACGAAAAAGAGCTTGAATCAGTCGTTGTTTCAATGCCTCTCATGGTGGAGTTAAATCAGACAGAGAACTCTTGGGTCTGGTGACTGCTTAAGATGCTGTTTGCATTGGACCATCTGCAGTGGTGGTCAGAGGAGAGGTCTCTTTTGGATCGTCAGAGTCAAATGAGTTCTTCTTTCCAACGTCATCGCTGGTGATGTCAGTCAATACGTTGGCATTGTCACGTTGTCCCTCAGAATTCTTACCACTACGAAAATCAGGAAAAGGAGTTTTAAGAGTACACTGTTTTATTACGTGTAGTTTTAGTTAACTAAACTCCCACCAGACTTCAACTTGTTAAAGGAAACGTATTTTAGCCAGTGGTTCCTGCTTCACTATCACGAATATTTCTTCCTCAGCCTCACTTTGAAAGTTTAACTGACGCCCGCCCTGAAGTGGGATGTTGTTCACACATCCCTCTGGTCTCGTGTCTGGTGGATACGACCAGAGAACTCAGCTTTCTTTCCAAATCTCCGCCTTTCATTTGAGTATACCCTCACTGTTATTCCACATTTGTGCAAAATAAAAGATTGATTGATCGATTGATTGCGTAGAAAAAATCAAAACTGCCGGAATTACGCTACGTTTAGACAGCAGTTCGGGCAGGCGCTATGACACTAAATTCACCGTTCTTACCCAAAGCATGACGAGAAGGAGAAAGGACACGAACGAGGCTTGCCCATCCATATCAGTCCATAGTTCTCACAAGATTTCTCAACGTCTTCTACTGTCTCAGACATATTGGAAAGTAGAGTTTCGGGCAGCCACAGGGACATTATTCCAGCAATTAGTGTCATAATACCAATAATAACCAGAGGTAATGCCACAGATGCATCAGGCAACTGGCCCTAACGAAAAATGTAAATAACGTTAAACAAGGGAAGGAAGGTGTGGTGAGGGAGTTATGCAACGTTTGATTGTGGATGGTTGAAGGCTCACGCGAGGAAGAATAAGTTCAACCTCGTTCCCAGGGTCTTCTCGACTTTCAACATGGCGGACCCGCCGCCTTGTTGAAAGCCGAGAAGACCCTGGGAACGAGGTTGAGAATAAGTTAGCTGCTTGGCGACCGGCGAAAGAACAACTGAAAAATCAGAGTCCTACCCGACAGTAGGCAAGATTCCGACCTACGATCTTCGTACCACCGGTCGGATGCTCGACAAATTGAGCCATAAGAACTGTGCTCAAAAGCGATGGCATTGGATCACACTAGATAGGTGTGTGGAAACGTTGGGTCTTTGAATTGTAACTTTCCAAGCTACATTGAAATTTCTTCAAACCAGAGAAGCATCAAACCTGTGCAGGGTTGGCGCAGTGGTGAGAGTACTCGCCTCCCACCAATGTGGCCCCGGTTCGATACACAGACTCGGCGTCATATGTGAGTTGAGTTTGTTGGTCCTCTTCTCTGCACCGAGAGCTTTTTCTTCGGGTTCTCCGGTTTTCCCCTCTGTTCAAAAACCAACATTTGACTTGATTGCGTTAATTGTTAATTCGAGTTTACAGTGCTCCAGCACTAGAACGACTGGACACTTAAAGTTCTTTTCCTTTCCTTTTTTTAAATGTTTGTTTTTCAAAATAAATCCAAACGAGATTACTTACTAAAGCGACAATGAAAGGAACGACAATCCCTCCGATTCGAGAGAAGGTGGAGCAAACGCCAAGGGCCATATTCCTAGAAAGTCGAAACCAGGTTTGAGTTTAAGAAAATTCTACATCATTCTAGGGTGTGAAAAAAAAAATACAAAAAACAGCATAAACCTACCTCACGGCGGTAGGGTAAAGCTCAGTGCTGTATAAGTAGATGTTGGAGAAGGAAGCTGACCCAAAAAATCGTCCAATGATCGCTAAAGCCGTTATTAATCCTTTCAAATCTGTGTACATACAAGTGCCACGGCAACAAATTGAGTAAGTGGTCTGTGTGGTGTATCAGTTGGATATTTGGTAAGTCACTGACTGACTGGCTGACTGTCTACCTGAATGAGTGACTGATTGACTGTCTGCTTGACTGACTGACTGACTGACTGACTGACTGACTGAATGACTGATCGAGTGACTGGCTAACTGATTGATTGATTGATTGATTGACTCACTGATTGACTGACTAGTTGGCTGAGGGACTGACTGACTGACTGACTGACTGACTGACTGACTGACTGATTGACTGACTGGCTGAGTGACTGATCGAGTGACTGGCTGCAGTGACCGACTGACTGACTGCCCGACGAGCTGACTGGTTGACTGACTGAGTGACTGATTGATTGATTGATTGATTGATTGATTGACTGAGTGACTGATCGAGTGACTGGCTGCAGTGACTGACCGACTGACTGCCCGCCGAGCTGACTGGTTGACTGACTGAGTGACTGATCGAGTGACTGGCTGAATGACTAACTGGTTGACTCACTGACTAACTGGTTGTCTATCTGGCCAACTGAATGAGTTGGTGATTGATTCCCTCGCGATCGCCTTAGTCGCATTTTGTGCTCCCTGAGAGCAGGCACCAACCTTCAGGAACAGCTAACACAAGGAGACATGACAATCCACTGATAAGCATAAATATGCAATGTGGAACACGGCGACCAAAACTGAAAAGGAAAATAAACTCGCATTCGTTTTTGCCATTTTAAGACGTTTCATTGATATAACTTTAATTAGAGTCACATTTTTAGTTCTCAAAAATGAGACAAATAAAAAGCACATCGACCTGTATCGCTTCATAAATTTAATGTTATTATTTGTTGTTATCATAGTACTTGAGGGCATAGTATCCGAAAGAGTTTGAAAAATGATCGAAAATGTTGATCTCCCAAACAAAAGCACAAAATCGCAGAATTAAACCCTTTACAGCATTATATTTAACCTTAAAATTCCTATGACCTCAACAAGCTTTTCCATTCTACTTATTCTCGGAAATTGTCCCAAGTATATTTTATGTTGTTTTACCACGTTTTATCGAGAACTAACTTTCCTATTCGCTTGAAAGACGGGGAAAGTGGTCCCAGTTATGAGTTTAATCCATGACCGACCAATGTAGGAGAATGGGCTCGATACCGGGTTGGCGTCACAAACTACTTTGCATCGCTGTTTTCAGATAACTCTCCCCATTGCTCTACCTTGCAACGCTCTACCTTGCAACCTCGCAACGCTCCCCATCCGTGGGGACGGGGAGCGTTGCGTGACTCCGGCCCGAGCGGCTGCGAAGGAGACTATATCTTGAGCGATCGTAGATCAAATAGCGACTAATTCTTCCACTGTTCAGGGGCCTCCAAAACAGTGACTTCAAAGGAGAGAGAATTAGCTAACAAAATAATTAGGGTTTATTAAGGTATAAAAAGACACTTGAAAGAGATTTATTTTGATTTTTCGATGGTTGATCATTTTAGATTCTAGCAGTATGACGGGACAATACGCCAGTTTCGTATTCTAACGGTTGGACTGGATCTAGCATGAAATGGAGGCTAATGCGGGTTATTTGCATTTGAAAAGATTTGCCCGCATTAGCCTCCATTTCATGCTGGATCCAGTCCAAGCGTTAGAATACGAAACTGGTCTATTGTCACAAAAACCTATTTTAAAAAACAGTTTAAAAATTGTGTGCTGTTAAAACGGAGCAATTAATTACGAGCTTGCAACACAGACAATAGTTACCCACACATACTATTTGAAGGCAATCCATGCCATCGGTGTGTGCGGCAAGTCGCTCACAAACATCAAGAACACATTGAGGTACAGATTCCCAGCCAGACTTGGGACATATAACATGATGCCATAGAATATCATGTTAAGTACCATCCTGTAGAGGAAATTAAAGAAAATGAATGAAAGGAACTAAAACTGATAGTTAAATAGTTTTTGACTTGAAACTTTTCAAAACGTCGTTCATTTTCGTCCCGCTTTACCTGAACCGATTCATGCAAATCGCGCAAACGAAGACAATTTTGATTCCGACTCCCCTTGAGTGAATTAAGTCACAAATCCAAGGATATTTGAAATATATGCTTTCGTGCTGTCTTTTTTTCAGTTATGTCTCCGAAAGGTATGTCAGCAAGGCGGTTGATCTTATAATTATTTCAAATTGGATTGGAATCTCAATTTTACGAAATTGCAACGAATACGCGAATATTCCGCCCCTTAAAATTGGACAAATGTGTCCCAGTTGCGGCGCAACACCAACGTTCACACGAAACGTTGAATTTCTTGTTTCCCAGGGGACGTCAATTCAATGTCCTTCAATGTAAAACGCACGGGCAAAGTTTTTCAAGCTCTTGCTTTCGCTTACAATTAATAAATATGCAAATTGTGACTTGTTGACATTTTCGACCCTGTCTATTTTCGAAAACGGAGACTTTTTTTCTTCGTTTTTGCTTTCCGCCAGACAAATACGGCGTTTTCGGTCAAGGGCGACGACGGTTTTGAAAACGTTCTTCAAACTGTTGATCGTCTTTTAAAAACGGATTTAATTGATTAGAGTGTAATGTGAAGTGCTGCGTTTCTACCCAATATGAACCATGTGAGCGTTAGCCCTACCAATGGAAATGGGCCCACACAAGGACAGAGAAAAACTCTGACCAGGGTGGGAATAGAACCCTCGACGTTCGGGTTAGATCACCGCTTCTCAGGCCGTGGGAACTGAAGATGTTAAAGTCACGGCAATTAACATGTACCAGTACAGGGAAGGATTACGTTTTTGCAAACGTTGACCGTGTAGCACTTTTATTTGAACAGGCTTAAATGTAAGTGCTACACGGTCAACGTTTGCAAAAATGTAATCCTTCCTTGCACTTGTACATGTTAATTGCCGTGACTTTAACATCTTCAGTTCCAACGGCCTGCGCCCGTCTGACCTTGTAGCTCAGTCGGTAGAGCAGCGGTGATCTAACGCGAAGGTCGTGGGTTCAATTCCCACCCTGGTCGGAGTTTTTCTCTGTCCTTGTGTGGGCCCATATGCATTTCCATTAGTAGGGCTAACGCTCACATGGTTCATATAAGGTAGAAACTCAACACTTCACATTACACTCTAATCAGTTGTCTGTTCCTTTTTTGAAAACGGAGGTTTGTCGTATAGGTGGGTTTCATGTTACGTCCTCGCCGCCATGTTGGTTGACAAAAACAAACGATCTCTCATTAGCTCCTTTTGTTCGTCCAATGAGAAGACCCTTTGTTTTAGGGTTCCCCAGAACTCTCCTCTCCCTCAGTCATGCGCAAAAGAGAAGAGCTCTGGGGTCGAGATTGGTGGAGACTTGCGTTTTCGAATCCCTTTCGCTTATTCCTGTGGACGGGCAAACACACTTCGAAAACGCTACGTGTGGAAGACTTTTTTCTTAAACGGAGCAACAAATCACCATTTCCGAAAATGTTCGGGTATACGTGTGGACTTAAAAAAGGCTGAAAAAAATCAAACTCTTTACCAGTTAAAGCAGAGAATCAGCGTTCTCTTTCTCATTCTGGGTGTGCACACCAAATCCAGCGGGGATCTCTTCGTCCCAGCTTTAAGTTTGCTCTCAGACGCTCGACATTTCTCCAGCATGGAACTGACGGTGTGAGGGTCAACCTCAATACAGCTCTTGTTTGCATATTTCATGAGAATTACATGTGCATCCTCCAGACGACCTTGAATGACAAGCCATCGCAACGATTCCGGAAATACCCTGCAAAAAAGAAAACGCGTACGAGAAATCAAACGCTATAGGATTCGAAAGTTATGGTATTTACAATGGGTAGAAAACTTAATTGAAATTGGATATTGAATATTGTGTCGAAAGTAATTAGCGAATTTCATTGGGAGGCGCGGTGGCCTAACGGTTAGCGCGCTGGACTCCGCTTCATGCTATAGTTACCGGAGATATTAGCAGACTTTACCTTTTGACTTTATTGGTTTTGCATTACTTCACTCAGTTATTGGTTCAAAGTTGCCGCATTTTGTCAACCAATCAGAAGTAAAACCAAAACCAATCGTGGCTTGCGCGTGCACATTGTCCCGCGCTTTGTGTCGGCTACGTGTAATTTCTTCGAGTTTTGATTGGTTTAATGGATTGTCTCCGTCCTTTTTGATTGGCCAAAATAATTATTTTTGTTTTGGTTTTACGACACTCGATTGAAACTCGCTCTATTTATATAAAATGTTATCCTATTGGTATGAAACTGAGGGAATATGAAAGAAGAGAGCGAATTTCCCATTTCCAACCCTATCACGACGCCGAAGTTATCTGAAGGACGACACATCATTGGTCATTTAGCGTAAGAGTAAAATGGGCGGTCATGTATACGACAGATAAAAATAACCTTCGCAACATTAGCGCGATCTAAAAATACATCTCAAATAGTGTTTATGGGGCACAGATATTCGCCCTCTTATTTCAAATTCTCTTGATGGACATTAAATGTTCTTCCATGCCATGATGCATTAATATTCATGATTGATTGCAAATAATTCCAAGGTTGAAGGTTACGTCATGCACCCTGCGTTATTAGCCAGGACGCCAAAATAGAATTGAAATTTTTCCTATATTTCTTTTTTGAAGAGAAATAAATGTAGTTTCTAGTGCTACAAGCACGAGTTCGCTAGATTTCTCTAAAATTCTGTATTCACTACTTGCACAATCCCAAATACACCTCTTTTACCCCTCAAAAATGTTGCATAATGATCGTTTGCAATTTCTCCTGGGACATGAAGATGTCCCAATTAAAAGGGGAGAAATGGAAAACAATGCCTGTGCAAATTTTTGGGTGGTAAAAGAGGTGTATTATGGGATTTGTGCAAGTAGTGAATTAACAATAAAACAATTTTTAAATTCGGTGTCTTTTAATATCCGTGATCAAGGTCTCATCAAGTCAAGACTGACAGTGATTCTACTTGCCTCGACCTTTAAGTTTTGCCGAATGTCGCAAAACTTCATCCAAAAGTTGTTTACATTAACCTCCCACAGAGTAAGGTGTCTCTGTAATTCGTAAAGGATTCATGCGGTTGTCTAACAACAACTCCTTCAATTGTACTTTCGTGATGTATAGTACGTGACTGTTCTCCAATTTGAGCTATGGAACGCTAAAGGGTTTCCTTCGCTCACGCTTCAGCGGAAGACAAACCAAAAAACGCCGGGAACGAGACCCATCTCTGTGTAAGGTGACTCGTGATAATTAATAGTAAGTAATCCTTACTAGTGTCCAGTACTAACCTCCAAAGTAAATAAAATAGTGCGGCCGGGAAACTGGCAATAAGTAAAACATGTCTCCAGTCCCTCACAAGATAAGCAATCATTACCATGATGCACGCACCAATTACCCAGAAAACATCTTGCACTTTGCCCGCCATTGTACGATAACTTGCTCCAACCAGCTCCAGGATGTAGACATAATGACCAACAAACAGGCCTGTGATGGCGGCACCAGAGCAGAAGCGAAGAAAGGTGAAAAAGGACAGACAGTCCACGAAGCTAGAGGCGAGACTAAACCCGAACTGTGGTATTTAAAAAAGATGGTGTTAGTAACACTTTACCAAGAACCCCAGAAATTAAGCAAATACAGTTATTTTGCACCGTAGAAACACATAATTTTGAACAACAGTAAAAGCAAGGTGACACACGCTAACACCAACCTGGGGCCCGTTTCTCAAAAGTCCCGATAACTTTTTGGGCACGAAAAGCCATTTGTGAAACTGCCAACCACTTACTTTGCAAAGCCGATCTTTTAACATGTTTTGAAGGTAACAAAAAGAAAAATGGCTGTGAAGTTTGACGACCTAAATCCTCTCCGTTCTTGAGACACAAAGGGAATTGTGTCACCCGAAAATGGCCCCGTAAAGTTTCGGGACTTTCGAAAAACGGACCCCTGGTGTGGCCAACACATCACGCATGCGCATAATCATTTCACCCGGAGCAGCCATGGACAGCTGTTTCAGCCTTTTGGGCCTCATCACAATTTTGCTATTCATCAGCTTGGGTAGCCTGTGGTCCACATATTGGTTTACAGAAGACCAGGCCTGGGTTGCTCGAAGCATGGTTAACGCTAACCAGCGTTAAATACCATGGAAAATATAGCTTTTGATACCTCTTAACCAACGGTTAGCGCTAACCGGGCTTCGAGTAACCGGCCCCTGTTCAACTTACTGCTAGGGCGCTGCACAAGAAGAGGCAAAATCTTCGTCCAAAGTAGTCAGATACAGCTCCAAACATCAGAGAACCTGCCATCATACCAGCAACAAATAAGGACTGAACAGTAGCGGCGATGTTTGCTTTGTCGCAAATCAAGTTCCACTGAAACAGGATGACACGAATCGGCTTTAGTTAGTTAACATTGTCAGCTACTGCCGTCGGACTAATTTCACCGTATTGGTTTTCTGTCAGGGGAAAAGCAATGTATCTAAAAAAGATTAAGTTTACATAATCTGTCGGACATTTTTAACTCGTCACCGAGATGAGAGGGTTTGGCGTTTGCCCTTTTGGGTTTTGAATCATCCTTTTTTTATTCAGAGCGTTACCTTGACCACTGCTTAGTCACTCTTTCAACATCAAGGTTAAGTCTGCTACGAGTCTAGAAGGCCTATCAGGCCAGCGCCTTATTTCCGGTTTCTGTAGCATGAAGTGACAAGGAGTATTTCTACATGGATGGGATGCTAGTCCATCGCAGGGTTACCCCCAGCATTAAATTCGCCGGTACCCATTTAGAGAGGTACCCTGAGAGTAAAGTGTCTTGCACCAGAACACAATACATTGTTCCCGTCCAGGACCCGAACCCGGACCACTCGATCCGGAGTCGAGCACACTAACCATGAGGCCACCGCGCCTCCCACTTTTTCAACATCAAAGAAGCTCTAAAAGTTTTAATTAACCTACCTCAGTGACGGTGCTTGAAAATGAGCTTTGAAAACGATAACTGGTGCATTCTTCACAGCACTTATTCTCGTCACACGTTACATTTGGAGTCACGCATTGAAATCGAGGCGTACCAGTGGCAAAGACAAGTGAGGCTATCTGCAAAGCACTGGAAACGATGACCAGGAAACAGGACGAGAAATAAAGGAACTTTTGCCACCATCCGAACTCACCAACATATCGCAAAACATCATCAAAATGTTGAGTAGGATACTTAATTTGGGAAGCCATTCTGTAAGATATCGAAAAGACAAACAGATAAACTTGGTAGAGTGAAAGAACCATTCTCGCATTGACCAAAAACTAAAAGAGTTCAAGGCCTCAACGGTATTCGAACATTTGACAACGAAGCCGCTTAGCCTTAAATTAAACTGCGGAGGCATTTTCGGGTATCGTTTCTCCTTTTTTTTTTTTGGAACAGTTGGAAATACGTCAGCGTTCGCGTGCTTGCAGGAATCAGATTCAAAGAGAGCGGTATCATTTTTGTCGAAATAAAGGTTGAATTTCACTGCCGTGATCTTGTATTTTATGCTGTTCTTTTAGCTTTTAAGGATGTAATAGTTGAATTATGCATGTCTTTTAATGGATGATTACTGGAGCCCATGAGGAGGAACTTGCATCTCCCGTACAATCCCTAGGAGTCAACCTTTGCGCGTAACTTTCTATTTTTAGAACACCACGACTTCTTCGGCTCTCCACGCCCTGTTTAGAATGGCCAATCTGAGAAAAAAGTTATTGTCCAACGAAGATAAAAATAGAACAAACAATAGTAGTAGCAGTAGGCCAATTGTGCAGATCGATGCGAAATGATGTAAATGTGACTCTCCAACTGAAGCGTTAGTTCTAAAAATAGAAGGATTGCTCAAGGATATAGCGCATAGGGAGACTCCTAGTTGGTTTCGGTTTTCACGCGCCATTTTTTTGATGCGCGATTGCCATTGCTTTACAGTCAAAAGCCCCTTTACGCGGCTAATTTATAAGTAAAAAAAATATATGACGGTTATTTTTGATGGCAAAAGTTTATTTCATGTATAAAGGTCGTTTTGTTATGACAAGGTTAGATTGCCCCCGCAGGGCAAAACCCGAGGTCCGTCTGACCTTGTAGGTCAGTCGGTAGAGCAGCGGTGATCTAAGCCGATGGTCGTGGGTTCAATTCCCACCCTGGGGCCCGTTTCTCAAAAGTCTCGAAACTTTACGGGGCTTTTTCGGGTGTCACAATTCGGAGAGGATTTAATTCGTCAAACTTCACAGTTATTTTTCTTTTTGTTGCCTTGAAAACGTGTTAAAAGATCGGCTTTAATTCTAAAACAAGCGGTTGGCAATTTCACAAATGGCTTTTCGGGCCCGAAACGTTTTCGGGACTTTCGAGAAACGGGCCCCTGGTCAGAGTTTTTCTCTGTCCTTGAGTGGGTCCATTTCCATTAGTAGGGCTAACGCTCACATCGTTTACATGGGTAGAAAACAGCACTTCACATCACCTTCTCATAGTTAATTCTGTTGAAATATAAGTGCACACGGCCAACGTTTGCATAAACGTAATCCCTTGAACCTAAAAGTACCCATTCAGTAGCTGTTTTCCAAATAAATCTAAGTAAATTTTTTGAAGCATTAAAGTCACTGTAAAATCTCTCACATAAATGTCAGTGGCCTCAAAACTGACATGCTTACTAATCCATTTGTGGCATCTATTTTGTATCACGACCATTTTTTATATTGACAAGGTCACGTGACATGGTCATGCGAAGGGCCTATCGAACTGAGTTCGAGTGAGTTCGGTAATCAAACGCAGTCGAACACCGAACTTTGAGTGAGTTCGATTTCCGAACCAATCGAACTCAAGCGAACAAATTGAACTCAGTCGAACTCAATCCATTAGAATGAGATACATTAGTTTGACAACCGAACCCAATGGATTGCGTTCGATTGTATTCGGTGAGCATGATACTCGCTTTTACTACGCATTTAAAGCTTACAATCCAGAGCGCATCTGAAGCCATTTCCCTGGAATTTCTGCGTTTACCAAAAGCACGTGTTACACTCCCGGGTGTACTGTAGGAATTCGAGCCTCCAAGAACTTGGTGTTTATTTTCAACACCAGTTACAAAAATCATGAGTTCGAAAATCGAACGTCCAATTGAATTTGATCATACAATTTTTACGTGTGAGTTGGATTTTGTTCGATTGCAAAAATCTAATAGACTTTTTCGCTTGTACATACAGCTGCAGGTCATGTGATAATACTCAGGAGGTTTGGTCCTTTGTTTTGTTCATTAAAAAGAATGTATGCAAGCATGAATATATATGTCTGCATGCACTCTTTTTAATGAACAAAACAAAGGACCAAACCTCCTGAGTATTATCACATGACCAGTATTGGGAAAACAAAATGTACAAGCGAAAAAGTGCTATTGAGTGCGATTGAAATTCATTTCTATTGTGATCGATTTACCATGCCGGACTATGACATTTTAAATGAGACAAACAATCGTTCACTCGAGGCGAGCGTTTCTTAAGTCAATCGACTTGAAAAAAAAACTGGCGTTTTGGCTGACAACATAACTTATTGGCGCTCTCCCTCTCAGCCGCTTCGGAAGATTGCGTGACACGCTTGATTAGAAGCAGGCACGTCCGAAAAATTATTCAGAACGAAATTTTCTTCTGAAGTGCTTGTTTTTGGGAGTAACTGCAGAACATTAACCCAGTGCCAGTATTGTTTTCTTGCAGCGGCATCGTTTGAAGAACTAGGCATACATAGCAATACGTGTCATTCCTATTTATGCAAATAAGTGTCCGGGTAACAAAATATTGTTGTAGCTTGAGTACCAGGCCAGTATTGTGTTCCTTGATTTTATGTCGGAGACCACACAAAGTTTCTTAAGGATTCTCGCTTTGATAAAATCAAATAGAGAAAATTGAGCCCACAAAGACAAGAATAGGTCAACCTGGACTTTTTCCAGAATAAGTATTATAACTTTCCCCCTGATCCTAAAATTTTATAAATCCACGCTTCGAAAACATACACGGCTTTTCTTCATCAGACCTCATATCAACTTAAGACAAGGGCAAGCCGGACAAAAAAGCATTAAGGTGCCGGATAGTATCATGAATGATTTGATATTGTGATACTGATATTTTAATATGGTCATCACATTAACTCACGTCTTACGATTTGATATTTCGATGTTATCATGATATTATGATATTTTGAGCAAGGCGTGAATGCAAACTTAATACTATTTTATCTTACCAGTGAACTCTAATTGTACGTAGATTCAATGCAGATGAAGAAATCCTCACCCCAATCACTGCAAAATTGAATGTCACAGTTTTCCCGTAAAAATCATGAAAGCTCGCATAAAGAAGGTGTTGAAGCGACAAAAGGCGATACCTCCTCTATCATTATTTGACCTTAATTGGATTGTTTTCCCCCGCAGTGAAACAACAGCCTGATTGGCTCTAGGGGCTGAGAGGGTCACACCGCAAGCCTGGCAAGTGAAGACTGCAGAGCGACTGTAACATTGAACGAGAAGTCCTTTTCCTTTTGCTTTCTAAGTTAAGCTTCACCTGCTCCATATCTTTTAATAAGAAAAACATGAAATCAAATAATCACAAAAGTAAGTTTCATGAAAGATACAAAGCTTTCCCCGTGAGTCCATTGAATTTTTGAGGAGGCGGGGGGTGGGGCAATTGTTATTCTCAAGCGGCACGTAATTTGCCGATTATGTTACCAGTCATGGGTGGCAGGTCACTTTTCCAAGTGCTCGAACAGCGACGGAAAAATTGAGTGATTCAGAATCCACAAAGAATGAACCGGAGAAAAGAGATATGGGTAGAACTTAAGCGTGGCTGGCGGGATATTTTATCGCGGGAT
>NC_090869.1:9507835-9520335 GCF_036669935.1 Montipora foliosa | reverse complement strand
GTTTGAGAGATGATTACTCAAAACGTTCACACGTTGATAATTTTGCTGTGCACGACATCGTCTCAACGAAAAATCTTCTTTCAAATCCATCGTACATTTACATCATCAAAACTCAAGATTTCGAAGGAAAAATCGAGACCAAATAAACGAAAGTTTAGTCTTTCAAGAAGGGGTTGACCGAACAAGCAGAAGTATTAATGGACCACTTTAAAGGATAACGATGTTTCCCTTTATAACTGAAAGCTTTGTGTTGTAAAACTGATGGACATTGAAAATCCAGGAGCTCAGTAAAGCCCTCTAAGAGTTCAAACGTTAGCAGTGAGAAGTTTTTACCGTATTACAACGGTAACAATCAACAACTGTCAATTAAGATCGTTTTTCATATTAATATAGTAGCCAGATCTCTTTATTTTGTAACGGCTACGTTTGAGAAGGCACGGTTCTCTATTTCCGAATTCCCCCTGGGACATACTCAAACCCATTCAGCCAATCAGTTCCAGGTATTTGTGTGCTCTGTATCCCATAAACTATTTTAAATTATGTAGCGGAGCTTTGAAGCACAGGGAAATTGTGGGTAAAATAACCACTCATTAGCAAGCTCTATATAGAACACACTAATGATTTCTTTTGGTTTCCTATATTTAAAAGCGTATTTAGTACATTAATGATCTACGGGCTGCTAATTTAGACAAAAACAAGCTTTCGCCTATCACCAAAATAACAAAACCAAAATCGACTTCACAATTTTTAGAAAACAATTACACGAAAGATAGAGGTTTCCCATCATACCTATTCAACTCTACGTGGAAATGTCTCAGCAATCCAGTTGAAATTACATATAAGGAGTTCGTCGGGTACGGCTTGCCACCACCTTTCGTGACTTCCAATATGAATCTTGTAAGCCAGTAATTCACCTCTTCCACGGGGATGGTGCCCAAATTAACTGGAATGCACGTTATGTACTCATCTCCAAGGGTTTCAATGTGTGTGTTTCGGAATTTAGCCCAGGTTTGATAGACGTTTACCGACCACGCGATACTTTGTCGAGTTTTCTTTGGAATTCTGTCTCTTCCCCTTTGCTCAATCTCGTTCACTGTGGTAGGCTTTTGGAAACGTGCACTTATAGCGAATTTATCCGGCTTACACTAAACTAATTTGCGAAACGAAACGAATTACAGAACGAATTTTAGGCCTAATGTGAGGATTGGTAAACGGTTAGGGCTGTACCAAAGGAAAATTTCGATACGTTTTGCAAAGTAGCAAAGTGACCAAAATGGCCGACCAAAATTACTATTTTGCCAAAAGATTGAAATTTTCCGGGCAGGTATATTCGGGTATCATTTTGCTTCGTTTCGTTTCGTTCCGTTCCATTTCGCAATTTAGTGTAAACCTATTCATCCCCCATCAAGCACTTGGCTATGTCTACGCTCTCGAAAAAAAAAAAAAAATGGAACTCTTGAGTAGCAA
Source organism: Montipora foliosa (assembly GCF_036669935.1). Lineage (NCBI taxonomy): Eukaryota > Metazoa > Cnidaria > Anthozoa > Scleractinia > Acroporidae > Montipora > Montipora foliosa. The sequence continues at coordinate 9,518,868 of NC_090869.1, read as the reverse complement.
GGACGGCCTCAAGTTCCTCGAGCTCTGTATACTGGCTCATAGCCGAAGCAAATGAGCCTTCAAAACAACTACGAATAAAAAAGCTCCAAGGAAACAAAAGCATTGTTATTCGTAAAATTCTACCAACATTACGGCGACATCCAAAATAAAATAACAACAAAAAATATGGTTTCATTGCGGATGTCACCATGTTCTCAGAGATAAGAATGCTCGTGTCCTATGGGGTATCGCACCTCTCGCATTAGACAAAAGTGCCACTCGGGCCTTCTATGTATGCTCGAGGTACTATATCCTATAGAACACTTGAAAACAATGGGTTTCATACTTTTTTTATTTGGGAGGGGGTGGGGCAAACACGGATTTTAGCGCATATTGTTTGCGGTACTTTGCATAACAACGACTTGAAATCATCAAATATGAGGCTCTGACGACAACGTGGGCATGCAATACTGCAACTGAGAGAATCTTTCATTCTCAATTTTCACTCTGAAACCGCTCGTACCATTTTATACCAGAAGCTCGTGACCTTGAAGCCTTTAACCCTGGTTTAGAGCTGGGGTTTTTTGAGTTTAAATACTTCCTTATTTGGATGTAACGTACAGCACGTGCATTTTCCCCCGCGTGCAGCTTCGATCTTATTTTTGTCCATATTTGGGCATAAAATTGGTGTCCTAAAATCCCTAGCATTGTTCCAAGGAAAAGAGTTGCAAGTTAAGGCCTGGCCAAACGCTCGCAACATTTCAACGCAACATCTTGCAACATTGTTGCATGCTGTTGCGACATGTGTTGAACAGAGTGGCCAAACGCACGCAACATTTTCATCATTTTCTACACAACATGTCAATGTTCATGCGCCCAGGACCCTGAGAAGTGGACCTAACGCGCATGCCCTAGGGCAACAATGTTGCGTGAACGTGGCCAAACGAGTACAACATCATGCAACATCCAAAATGCTGCACGACAAATTTGACCGTTTTCAGATTTGATCAAACATCGTCCAACATGTTGCAACATATCGCAACAAGGTGGCCGAACGTATGCATCATGCTGTGCCCATCAATGTTGCAAGATGTTGCGCTGAAATGTTGCGAGCGTTTGGCCAGGCCTTTACACGCTTCAAGGTCGTGGGCTTCTGTACTTATATGATCAATAGTTTGCCCACATTGTAGGACGTGAAGGAAATGGAATAATTATAAATCGCGAAAGACTTCCAAAAGGTCCCAAGAAACATCTTGACGATGACGAGTCTTTCAACTAAGGTTTTAATTTAATCTGCGAGTAAAACAGAAAATGATATATTGCATGAAAAATGTACAAGGCACATCTAAATCGTTAGGACGTCTGCTGCTACTTCATGGCTGTGTTGGGTTTGAAGATCACTCAGTTTCTTTTTGAGAACGGAAAGGCCAGTTAATACGATGGTCTCAGGCTTCAGTGAACCACATGACTGCAACAAAAGAACAGAACGGTTATGACACCTCTGAATGGAACTTTACAAATATAAGCTTAAGTTACTAAAGAAAGGGATTTTTCAAAATTTAGTCTCTTCACGGGGGAGTCTAGGAAAGAAAAGATTGAAACGTGCTCGCTTTTAACTATAATATAGTCCTTTTCCTGAATCACTGTTTTCACTCAAAATGTCATTCTATCAGGAAACGAACGATCTTCTTTGTCAGCAGCTTTTCGCTGTTTCACAAATCGCTAAGAAACTATTGCAGAACCTGGAGATAAGGAACATACCTCGACATTGATGTAAAATTTGTCCGCTTTCGCATTTGGATCAAACGGTGCTTGATCTTGAGAAGAAAGAAAAAGAGTATTGATTTTTATTTCAAGACGGTAAAATTTGCCCCGACATGCCACCCACCTTCTAGCTGCATATGTATGTAGCGTCGTATTCGCTGGGGACCCTTGAAAGCCAATCCGTTTTTAGCGTCTTTCGCCAAATGGATCATGTCGCGCTTTGCTAATGTGTATGTGTATGGTCAGTCACTTAACATCCTCTTCTAACCGTCCCTTGTCCTTATTTAAGGATCAGTGCTAGTACCAAATCAGCAATCCCCACCAACCAAACGAGGCCCTAGAAGTGACCCTGTAACACACGTCCGACACAATACAAAAACGAATTGGGACATGAACGAACTGAGCGAGTTCATCGAGTCATATCTCTCGGTTGTCATGGTTTTTATTGCTAGTTCGCGCGCAAAAATCTTGGCACAACCCCGGTTGGTGAGTCAACCACACTTGCTGGCAGAGATGAAGAACTATTCACAAAAAAGGCCCCATCCACACTACTCTGGTCTTGACCCAGCACAGAAACAAATGGACTTATTTTGAGATACACTTTACGCGCGAAAACAAACAAAGAGCCGCCACTTCAACCAATCAGGAGAAGCCATGTCACGCATGACTGTTTCTGGCAAGTTCTTTTAGGGACAACTCTTTTTTTCGGTAACGCTTTGTGACTGTGCTGGAGAGCTCACCCAAGTCAAAGGAACACTCCTACCTAATTCACTCTTGCTATTTCAGGGGTCCTGACAGCACTTCCCTCCTTTGTTATTGCCAGATCCTTTGCATCAGTTCGGCCAGGATTGGCGAAACTTTTGGGGGAGATCATTTTTTTTTTAATTCGAGGATTTTCGGTGCGTTCTGGGTTAGAATGGAGAGGATGCTTGTTTTATGAGTCATTGAGTCATGAGTCGTAAGTCAACGAGACTCACAGTCAATATAGCAATAATTTATTGATTAAGCCTAAGCCCTCGTTTCAGTGATTAGGCCTAAGCACTCTCAAATTTTAGCTTTCATTTTATGGTTTGGTTAACTGCCCTAACTCATTGACTCATAAATACTTTACCTATTGATCGAGGAGACCAGTCCACCAAAGTAGAAAAAAACCCCTTTTCTATAAAAATTCAAACCGAATTTTTTGCCCAATTATCCCATACATAATAATTTATGTACTTAATTTTCAAACCTTTCAGCAATAACATTTTACTTACAAGCATCTTCATCCAATTCTGTGTATTCACTTTTAGGCCTGCAATCGGTAAAAAAAAGTTAACTCGATAAGAGTTATAATTATTATCCATGAACGACAATAATTTTTCTAAAACTGCTCTTTTTTAAAGGGGGACTGTCATGAGCTGCGCATGCTCGAGTTTGTTTGCTCCCGAGCCCACGGAAAATTCATGGATTCACGCGTGAGTCACGTATATTCGCCGGAGTTTCTCCTTTGTCCACCATGGCCCTCCCCAGTGGACACCATTTTGAATTCGTCAATTCAACTTGAAAAAAGTTAACCTAACACTTTTCAAGTTTTCACAAGATGCTAGCGCATGCGCTTCTCGTGACAGTTTCCCTTTAACAAAGTAGTTCTTCAACAAAGTTAGCCACTCTTCTATTAAATTCGACCTTTCAAGCCGAACATTATTATTTTTCTAAAAGAGGATATAGTTTTACAGTTAACATTCATGTTGTTAAACCTTTTGCCCCTAGATGGTAACGTGTAGATGAGTAAAATCTTCCAAAGGGAAAAAGATTATTTAATTTAATCAATGACTGACCAAAGGGCTGGTAATTTTATGAAAGGACTCAGGGTCCCCTAAGCTTTAAAAATACCCAACAACTACTAAGGCTTCTTGTTTTTGCATTTTGTGCCCTCCCAAACATGACCAAGGTGTTCCCGAAAGTGCAAAAAAACCTCTTATCTGCTATTAAAACAGCGTACATGCATAATAATACATGTAGGTCTTTATCCATGACAATGAAATTCAACAACCTCGATTACTTACAAAAGTAAAGGGGTTAAAACTAAAATTTTCTATATAAAACAATCATAAGATACTGTAAATGAAAATAAACATCTGTCAATAAAATATTTCTTAAAACGCTCCACATTAACATTTGGTAAAATCAGAAGCACATAATCTTGAAGCATGCGTAACTTGCGACAAGAAATGAAGGCGGCAATTTAATGGCACCACACATACATAACTCATAAGGGCAGAAACAAGAAATTATTTAATAAATGAAATATTAAGCAACCACCTAATTATATCAATAATTATTGTCCTCTTATTAATTGACGTCCAAACCGGCCAGACTTAGCATTTTACTCTGTCTAATGCCAGACTATTTTACTCGTCAAATGGGGAACCCCTGGGAGTCAATGGGTTAAATGCTGACATGCATTTTTTCACAAGCCAAAATTTGCAAAATCGTTGATAAATATAATGTATATTTTTCATTCCTTGTAAGAACTTTGGTTGCTTTTATAAGTTGCATGTATTTTATCACCGAGTGATTTTAAGTATTGGGCTCAAGGTGAAAGCACTTGGACTTAATAAAATAAAATGGAACTCTTTTAAAGAGAAATTCAGAGTTCCATATCAATAGAACACGAGGACATTTAACATAAATGCTTTGTTTGACAAAATTAAACAATACTTAAATTTTCTTCTTCCCATGCACATTGGTCGGTATTACTGACAACCACAGTATATATTTTATTGGTACATTATGTTCAAAATGATACATACTTAACAGCTTACATTGTATTACTCACTGCACAGTTTTGCTAACATTACCGATCTTTCCAACACAAACACTACTGACAAATTAGACAACACGTTTTTTCCTCAACATGTAATTCAATTTAAGTTTTTTCAACAATGATTACAATATATTAACCTTCCATTTCCTGTTTAGAAATTTGTGTTAATTATTGTCGTCGTCATTATCACCATCGTAATTATTGTCATCCTTGCTACCATTAACAGTACTAACCATTCCTCAGGCCTTGGGTAAGTAGTGTGCCTCAATGCATTATCAGGGTCATACTCAAATGCTACTCCAGCTGTTGGATTCCATTTGGCATGTTCCTTTGCAAAGCCCTGTAGCACAAAATAAAAGGAAATTAAAGAACACCACAAACTAATATAGTTACGTTCAAATCATATTGTGTGAGAACACTGATGTTCATTTCAAGATTTTTCACCTTTTTAGCAAATGCCCGAAGCTTTAGTTCCTGTTAGAACGTAAAAAAAAAAATTCAAAATTAAATTAAATTAGGATGTTAAGTGTTGTAATATTAAAAACAAAACACTGATACATAAGTAACATTAATAAAAGTATTGCCTACTTACTAAAGCTAGATTTTTTCAAGAATTTATCACCACTTGATTAATCGGAAATTATTTTTAAAAGACATCTCAAAAACTCATTAATAATTCATGTCTATAACAGCCTATCAAAACATCGATAAGACATCACATACACATCAACCTTTATACTTGGTAATCTATGATCATTCTGAAAAGCCCGGTGGGGCTGAATGTGCAGACAATGTAATTACATGACATTGTATCACTTAATATTCTCAAATGATCTTAGTTTATAATTATAAAGGTCACTAGTGATCTTTACATACATGTAAAGGTCACGAGTTCACCAGTGATCTTTATGAAATAGTCCTAATCATTTTCATCAAAATTTCAGCCATTACAAACTTCTGGGCAGATACTTTTACCCATCTTCCTTCCAAACTTCTTCAACCAAAAAATTCAACGTGCTGTCATGTTGACAATGTTTGTATCTATTTTGTCCATTCCAAATTGAAACCCTGCTTCTTGGTTAGCAGCTTATTTGTTCAGCCTTGCAATTCGCCACTCTGCGCAAATACTACTTAAAGACCAATTTGTAACATATCATGTTGATTTTGGAAATGATTTTTCCTACAAGGCTTTTTCTTCATTGGCAGATTTAAATTCTCTGAACTTTCTCTTACACAGCATTTTTAACCAACCTGCTTCAACCATCGACTGCAACAAAGAAAGGATTGAAGGAAAAAAAGGGTGCTTTTAAAATTACCATACTGCTTTTGGGTCCACTTGTTTTGCTTGTATGCTACTAATCTTAACCCTCACAAGTTGAACCCCTGTTCGGACTCCCAAGGGACACGATTTTTGTGGAATGTTTTTGAAGCTGTTCAAAACATTCGCAGCACATGTTTTATTGGGTCTAAAACACTTGGCTACCCCTTGTGTTTTTAAACCCAATAAAACACTTCTGCTCATTTTTTTAAACATTATATCAAGTGGCATAATACTATACTGTAAATTACCATAGGAATGAGGCTAATCAAAATTAATGCTGAATGATTTTTATTACATGTACCTGGTTCTTACGAAGTTTCACTATCAAGATGTCTGCAATACAAAATAATAAAAAAGAAAGCAAGTTAAGATACAGTAACTACTAATCTTGATTAATCACTTCGAGCTTCACAAGGGGTTTTTCCACAGGCCAGTGAAATGAATGTATTTATGTGTCATACAGAGTTAAGAATCCCATCTGGCAGTAGATTGGTACCCTATTATTTTACAAACAAAGCTTAAGATTTGAGCAAGGGTCAAGTTGTGATTTGAACTCTCCAAGGGCCTCAGGATTTAATGAATTCTGTCTTCCTGACCACTCAGCCGTAAGATTAATAAATGAGTAGTTACTGTAAATGTTGCAAATATATGAATACAGTGAGCAAGTTTATGTGTACCAGGTCCAGAAAAGAAAATACTCACCATCTTGTTCGCCATATTCACTGCTTTCGTCATCATGGTGTCTTGAAGTAACCTGCAGTAAAAAATAGATTACAAATCCAATAAATTATTATTACTTTGTAAATTTACACAAATAGGGAAATTCTTTAGAACAGCTCAGTTTTGAAAAGACACTGTTTCTAAAGCATTTGGCTAGAAAGATTAGAAATAAAAGATGACACAGATTGGTTGGCTGACATACAAGACAAACACAGTAATTCAATTTCAACAACCGTTATTTGAATCACTTGAAGATGAAGTCAAGATGACATCGTAATCTTTGTTACCAGCAGCTCAGTTACTTCAAGTTAAAATTTTGAACTGCATTGCACCATTAATCAATAATTGTTTTTTGTCTTTACAAGCTCATCTTAAGCAGTCTCTTAAGTCCAATTTCTTGAGTTGTAATTTTGCAATCCCAATTTCTCTCTCCCAAATTATTCCTATGCAAATTTAAACCACACAACTTCTTCTGATCAATGAAAAGACAAATTATTCTGCAGCTTCTGTTAAATACCGGAATAACTCTTGGGTCTGAGGAGATGAGATCTCTTGTTGTGACATGCCTTGTTTGATCATCCGAGCATTTGACTTCTAATGTCAACTCAACAGAGCAGTCTGGACAAAACTCATCACATGTACAGTCCTAAAAAAGATAACAACAGAGGTGTAACCTTCAATAAGTTATGTAGTTTTGGCAAGAAATTTTGGATTGTGACTCAGCCAATCCAGTATAAGAGCATCACTCTTCCCTTGTGAAGAAAATCAACTGTATGTCTCAAACCCTCCTTGCATTGTGAACATCGTTCTGGTCTGAGTTGTTCAAACGATGGATAGCGCTATCCGCCGGATAAATCACTATCCAATGGATAACTCAATTGGTTTTGCTAGTGTTTATCTGCTGGATAGTGATTTATCCCCGGACCGGTGGATAGCACTATCCATCGTTTGAACAACTGGGGCCAGAACTACATGTATTCAATCATATTTCATTTCATAAGAAGGAAAATAATATACAAAGGGCGTGTTCGATTGACCGTATTCCGGAATAGGAATACATGGGTAGAGGTTAGAAATCCTTCGTTTTTACGAAGATTCACATTAAAATTGTCAAACACCTCCTGAAAATTAATGCTATTTTAAACATATCTTTATTATCCTTGTTGCTTCAAAACATGACGTTTTAAATTACTCCACTGACGGACGTAATCTTATTCCGCACTAGGGTCAATCAAACGCACCCTAACTTGAATTCACACAATATCCCTTATTTCATTTCTTCTAATTTAAAGTAAGATCCTGCCAATTAACTTAATACTCGATTTCAAATTTATTACTTTTAATGCTTGATGTTTCTAACAATTTTATTTCGTCTAATCTCTCGGACTTTTTCACGCCTACAAATCAAATACAGAGCTACTACACCTGATCAGCTGTTGGTAACTATTTTATTAATTATTACTAGAAGAAAGCAACTTATATGGACTGGATAAAAAATCTGGAACAGCATCCCAGAAAATCTCAATTTTCTTCCAAAGGCAATTTTAAGAACCAGATACATGTAACTAGGACCTTATTCCAAAATCCTTCAAGATCCACCAGTCTGAGTTATTTTGACGTTAATAAACTAATAGGCCATTTGCAACAAACTGGTCACATGACTGATAATCAGTGAACTTAAAGCTCCGACTTTATAAACTCCAGAAATGGAAAGATCGTGTTTGTCTTAGCCACAATAAATATGTATACTTCGTGCCAGCATGACATATAGTCGCCTAACATATACTATAGTCGTCCATATGCTCAACTATGTATCATTACTAATCAACTGTCCATACCACTGTCCCTAACACAGAACAACTGACCCTACCACTGATCAACTGACCCTACCACTGATCAACTGACCCTACCACTGATCAACTGTCCTTACCACTTATCAACTGTCCCTACCACTGTTCCACTGTCCATCGCACTGATCAAGTATCCATAGCACAGATCAACTGTCCGTAGCACAGATCAACTGTCCCTTCCACTTATCACCTGTCCTAAGCACTGATCAACTGTCCATAGCACAGATCAGCTGTCCCAGCTATGATCAACTGTCGCTAGCTTCGACCAACTGTCCCTCGCTATGATGAACTGTCCCCACCACTTATCACCTGTCCCTAGGCCTAATACTGATCAACTGTGCATGTCTCTAGCTATGATCAAATGTCCCTACCACTGATCGTCTGTCCGTACATTGTAGCATCAGTGCTGGGGACAGTGAATCATTGCTAGGGACAGTTGATCTGTGCTATGGACTGTTGATCAGTGCTACGTACAGACGATCAGTGCTTGATTGAGGTTATAAGTGCCAGGGACAGTTGAGCAGTGCTAGGGACAGTGAATCATTGCTAGGACAGTTGATCTGTACCATGTACTGTTGATCTGTGCCAGGGACAGTTGATCCGTGCCAGGGACAGTTGATGAGTGCTAGGGACAGTTGAGCAGTGCTAGGGAGAGTTGATCAATGCCAGGGACAGTTGATCAGTGCTAGGGACAGTGGATCATTGCTAGGGACAGTTGATTTGTGCTATGGACAGTTGATCTGCACTAGGGACAGTGGATCAATGGCAGGGACAGTTGATCATAGCTTGGGATGGTTGATCTTTGCTATGGAGAGTTGATCAGTGCTATGGACTGTGGATCTGTGCAAGGGACAGTTGGTCAATGCCAGGGACAGTTGATCAGTGCTAGGGAGAGTTGATCAATGCAAGGGAGAGTTGATCAATGCAAGGGACAGTTGATCAGTGCCTGCGACAGTATACGTAGATGGGTGCCAGGGAGAGTTGATCAGCAGTAGGGACAGTTGATCTGTGCTGATCAGTAATGATACGTAGTAGGGCATACGGACGACTATATGGCATACTGGCATGAAGTATATACTAATTTTTCATACATGTAATAGACCACTTTCGATATATTAAAATTCAGTCCTAAACAAAAGGCATAATCTTGAGGCTCTAGTCTGGGGAATAAACTCATACAAATCCTTATATTTATTCCCCAGAGCCTTGAGATGATGTCTTTTGTTTAGGACTGAATTTTAATATATCGAAATTGGTCTATTACGCACCACAAACAGAGCTCAGATTCATATTTTTACCATGGGTCAAATAAGCGAGAATAAATGTGCAAGGGTGGAAATCTTCAGACTTTCATATTTCGAAGGAAGAATTTTATAGAAGTTTGAAACTTAGAAAAATACAAGGATTTGTATGAAAATCATTGAAGCGTGTGACTGGGTGGAAAAGCGTCCTTTTCAATACAAATCCTTATAAATTCTCTCAACTGTAACAACACCAGTTTAAATGACATACATGTACATGTACTTACGAAAATAGGCATGGTAGCATATTTTGAGCTGCTCTTTTTATTTCTGGAAAAATATTATTTCATGAAAACAGCAGAATCATTGTGTTTATGAAAAAGGTCATGTAACGAATTGTTGCAAAAGGCCTATTGTGTATAATTGATGTGATGTCCAAAGTACGTAAAGGGAAATAAGGTGTAATTTTGTATTATAATCCAGTGTCATTTTGTTCCAAACTTAAATTTTGTTATCTGGAGTTGTCATTCATAATTTGCCATTTTAATGTAATGTACAATGTAGTTTGTGTTTTAGTGTTGTCATTCAGCATCCCCACACCCGCTATTCTCGGGAAGTGTTTATGTCTACACCTATAATTTGCGGATTTTATAAAAATAAATAATAAATAAAATATACGTAATATTTAAGTTAAATGGCAACAATTGCCCCGCGTGCGTAATTTGTACTTCTTAAGATGTGCCCGTGTTGTTAGAATTATTTTGATTATTTTAGCATATTGTAAATGCATATAAAAAATTTATAGCTTATTTCTTATTTATAATTATTAGTTATCATAATATTTATTATTTATGTTATCTTTATGTTGTGTCCCCAATTAGCGCGAGCTAAATACATCGACACATGAATAAAGTTCATTATCATCATCATCATCATCATTAGTAAAACAGAGAAGCCTGTTATTTCTAGAATTGTTGAATTTCAGGCCACTTACACGTGAATAGGTCAAACGATCAACAACGTCATCACTGATCAAAGGTATTAAACCTAAGAAAGGGAGATAAATTGGCCCCGTCAGTAGAGAAAAATTGAGTTATGCACACAGAGAGATTCAGTTGACTCTCCAATGATCCACTTAGAGCCTTTCCGCATGGGCGACAAAATAATTATTGTCTTTTTTGAGGATGGATTGTCCCGACTTGACAACTTTTGGTCGAAGCGGACAAATTTTGTCCCAGGTAAAAACAGGACAAAAATTAGTGAAATGATAAAATAGAGTGATACAGGCACACAAATTAATGTGTATTTTGATGTGTCATGACCGGTCACAATACATTGAATAAGACATC
>NC_090869.1:9490335-9500335 GCF_036669935.1 Montipora foliosa | reverse complement strand
CTACTCTTTAACACTCATAAGGTATTCCTGATTTTTGTTAAAATCGTTTGTACATCATTACAGCAAACTGGAAAAAAATAGTAAACATTTTACTGTGAAAGTTTGAAAACTGTGAACACTAGAAATATTTATGAAATGTTATTGTGTTTCAAGTAAAAAGCCAATCACAAGAGAAAACTGCAACTACTTATTTGTTTGTGAGTTAATCGCTTCTGATTGGTGCACAATGGGAAATGTCAAAATCAAATCAAAGTGTTCACAGTTAAATTCGGATTTGCACAGTAAAACCAAAAACCAACAAACTATTTTGTATTTGCTTTGACTTGATTTTTTGAAGTTACATTGGCAAAAAAAGCTACCAATTAAATAATTAATTTTGGCTATTCTTTCAATGAAAGATGTTAATTAATGTTGTCTTAATTCTCCCAATTACTATTTTCAGAGCCAAACAATGATAGTCCTCTTAATGCTGAAGCTGCAAAATATTGGAATAAAGAAAGTCAGTATCCTTGCGGCTGATTAGTAAGGTTTAACACTAAAATATGTAAGAAGCAAGATTACCATTGAAATGCTACAATAACAATAAAGGAAGGAAAGAACGACTGTAACAAGTCTTATTTTGTCGCAACTCTTTTGTTGCTTTTTATTTTAAATAATAGTTATTTAGCTCTGGGACAGTAACAGAAATCAATCAATTTTCATGGTTATACTTCACCATACCCACTTCTTTGTATCTAAAGATTAAAATATCATATTTTACTAACCTTAAACACTTTTTTCTCAATTTCAGTTTACAAGAAAGAATTAGAGAAATTTGAAAGTATGATGGCAAAAAAATTATGAGATGTGTGCCCTGAGTGGTTATCCACTTTCAAGAAAAATATTGTTTTAGTTATGATCCTTTTATAACAGAGGCATCTATGTGTAGTTTTTAGTTATTACAATTTAATGTTATTACCACATCAATCATCGATTCAATTTCACCAAAAGATATTTTTAGGAAAGAAGTCAAGTTGGCTTCTCTCTGATTCTTCACTTTGTAAATAGTAAAATATTGATATTGTTGACTTCAAAAGTTACAAGTTGTGGAAATTTGAAATAAATACTTGCATTTGACAAGAATACAGGTCTTTGTGAAAGTTATATGGAAGTGTGTGTTTAATCTCTGCACAGTCCTGATTCGTCTGGTGTTAGTGTCACTATCATGACAGAAAAGGATAAAGGGAACGGTTCATGAGCGGACCAAGATGTTAAGATCTAAAAAAATCCCCATTCATGAGTAAAAATCGTCTGCTGTTAGGCAGTAAATTCAGTAAGTTTCACTCTCAGGAGGAAAGGGTTAAGGACTGTGCCTACTAATCAAAGGTATTTTTGCGCGGTTGTATGGCTATGCGGGAAAAGCAGATCTCAACAAGTGCTATAGCTATTAAATTCCAAAAAGAAAATTGGGGGTAACCATGCATTTTTCAAAGATAATTAATCAACAATATTAGAAAAAAGCTTTAAAATACAAAGCAATGTATGGCATTCCTTTCCAAATTAAAGCTTGATATCTCTGAAAAATGCATGGCTATCCTCAATTTTCTTTTTGGATAGCAAGAGCACTTGCTAAGTTCTGCCTTCTCTGAATAGTTTTAAACCGCACAAAAAAATAATATCCCTGCATTAGTAAGCACTACCGATAGGAAATCAAAGTCTCTGGAGAACGTATGCGCAATAATAGTAGGCACCGTTCTTAAGCTGTCTTCTCAGGGGCAAACAAGAGAAACTGCACTGTTCACTTGACTAAAAGGGCAGTTTGATTGACATGAACAAGACTTTGCCATTGAAGGTGAAGCCAGAATCAAACAAAGAATATTTGGCAAAGTCAGTTTACAGACCACTTTATTAATAAGTATACTAAAATGAAAAACCTGACCCCACTATTACAAACTTCCCAAGAATAAGACCAGATGAAAACAAGCTGTTCATACTGAGATACATTAAACGTTAGTAACTGACGAAATACGACAGTATAAATAAGTAATGTTAAAACATTTCGGGGGAAAAAAACTGACTGCGATTTATGCTTTCAAAAGGATTCTTCTGAAAGCATCGACTTGGGAAGCTTTGCAACAATTCACCTTTTAAGAATAAGTCTAATGTCAGAATGTATCTTGGAAGAAAAGAGAAGAACTAATCAGAAAAAAAAGGAAGTAGCTTTTTATTCAAAAAGTAAACTTGAGCCTCCCTTATCTTCATTCCACTGATGAAGGGCACAGTCCTGAAAAGTCTGGACATTTGTTAAAATTTTGGCACTTTCAGCAACATTCTCAACTTTTATTTTCTTATTGTAGTAACAAAAGCCATGCAGCATACGAAGTTTTTAGCTTCTTTCATTTTATTAAGTAAAAAGTGAGGCTGCAATATCTGAAAAACATTTGGAAATAAGCATCAAAAGGAGTAACTGAAGGTATTCTCTCTAAGAAGAGTTTCCTTTTGTTTTAGTAGCTGCATACTTCATAGTTTTTTGGTATTTTGGTTTTACAGTGTCTCATAAGATAAACCCAAGTTTTAATTTGCCTGACTACTCAATTACAGTAGATAGCCTTTTCCCCGTGATACAGAAACCTACAGATTGGTGATCAATATGAATGAATGTAACTTTACAAAAATTAACTTTAAATAAAAAACCTTGAGATCACCACCTTGCACGTTTTCCTCCCCTAATGCAGCAATTCTCTGTCAGCATTACAAAGTATAATAATTTCTTCTGGCTGGATCCACAGTGGAAAATCTGTGAATTTCTTTGTTCTGCATTGGCGTAAAAAATCTGAAATAATAGTGCCTGCAAAGTTGCCAAAATGGAACGAAACTATGACAGGCCACACTGAAGAACCAACCAGAGAAAATTAATAATATGCTAGGTGGTGACACAACATAATTATCATGGCATTAGGGAACAAGATGGTATTTTTATGCCATGTCTGTTATGCCATTCAAGGGAAAACCTGGAGAAATGTAATGCACCAAGATTCAAAATGTGAAAGGGTAGTTAAAGGACAATAATTACCGGGTATTGATTTTGAATGATATAAAAAGTACATTGTGAAATCTAAAGAGAACAAAAACAAATTCACCAACAACTTTTGAACACAGAAAGTTACCTTTTTCCAACTTGGTAGTTTTTCAAGTTTCCAAATAAAATTAAAACAAACCCATGATGCTTAGGACCCATTCCAACTGTTTTTCTTTTTTCCAATGTACAAAACAGTAAAACACTATGAAGTTTTGAAGCTGTGAACGTTGACAAATTTTGCAAGGAGGTATTTTTGCTATAAGACAGCAACAATGACACTAACTGATGCAAAATTTCATTAACATTGAAGGCCTGAATAATAGACTCTTCGGCTGAGGGGTTTTGAAAATTAAGGTCTCTTACTGTTTGTTTAAAGCACAGTTAGCACTAATCAATGACTTAAGTCCAGAAATGCACAAAATTAGATGCACACCTGATATCCAACATAAATGTTCCCTTCTTCCAATGTAAGTGTTGAAGTTAATGTAACAGTTATATTCAGGGGTAATTAATGCAGTTATTTGTCTGTATTCCTGAGCATGCATGCATCTAATCACTTGAGCATGTCTGGACATAATGGTTGCATGCATAACTGTCTTAAGGCCGACTAGCACTGCCAACTGTATTGCTAACGCCTTGCAGTATGTTAAGTTCCCTGCTATTAAGTTTTTCCAATATAGAATGTTCACAGGATATAAGAACAAGTTTTGATTGAACTATTCAACCTAATTAACTATTAGAGGTCAGTGGACTGAACATAGCCCATTGGTAAGGCCCTTTTGAACCAGGCCAAAAGCAAGATCTTTATTTTTCACACTACATGAAAATGAAGTAAACTTGGTGATAAAAGAAAATGGAGGGAAAAGAAGAGAAATTGCCATACATTACACTTCTACTTAAAAAACAAGAGGACAGGGTGTCAAGAAGAATACAAAAGGCAAAATTTATGGGAAAAAAGGACCTTTTTCGCAAAAAGTAGGAAGAAAATGCAATATCCTACATTCACCCACCCTTCCCCTCCCAACCAAAAAAAGCACCAACCAGAGAGAAACATGAAGTTATTTTTGTAAAATAACAGAGGCCAGGAAGGACTTGAAATAATAGGGAAAACAGAACTTAAAACTAAGCAATACCCTAACCTTGTAAACACAGAAGCAGACAGTTTCAAGAAGAACTGCCTTTTGGTGTATACTTACACACCATTCCTTATCTCTCCTGACATTAAAATTATCAACATAGTTAAGTGGAGGGAGTCAGTCAAAGATTGATCGTTCCTATGACTATTCTATGCCCTGTGAACTGGATGCAATGATATACAGTATGTAATAATTATTGTTAAAAATGTTTATGTACAATATTTAAGTTCTGTTTTTACATGTATTCTTCAACACTAGCAAAAGCACAAGCTCCTAATCCAATTTTAGACATGAGTTTCAAGCATTCCTGAGCTTGTCCCAAAATTAAGTCTAATGGAGGTTTTCTTGGCAGGTGATGAGAATCTGCAGATGAAAAAAGATGAAATGAATAAACAGGAAAAAACAGAATGCTATCAATTACTAAGCTTTCTTGAGATCTTCACCTATGTGTGTAGACATTTTGCATCCAATGTTTTTCTTACTTTTTTTTTTTCTGTTAAGAAATTGTATCTCTTTGGAATTTGTCAAGTTTCAAAATACTACTTCTGAAAAGAGGGTTGTTCAAGATATCATAAGCAAGAAATTTCAGGGCCACTGGTTTGTCAGCGTAAGCTGTTATAAATGTGTACACCCTCTTTAAATAAAGTTGATGATGATGATTATTATTATTATAGTCTACGTGTAGCCCTACCCTCACCCTGAAAGAAAATGGGAGGATGATACAGCTACACGTAGGCTAGGAATTTGAACCATAAGAAATGTATGCATTTCAACACTGCAATCTTGCTTGCCATAATAAAATCATACACAATGTTAATATAACATAAGACTGAAATGTGAATGGAAACGAGTTAACTGTATTAAAAAGCTGTTTCACAATTATAATAATAAATTATAATTGTGAAAAAAATGGCAAAACACTAGTTTTCTCCTAAAGTAGTGACCTACAGACAGTACATGAATAAAAGTTTGATTTCGCTTTGTCGCTGCTGTACACATATGCAGGCAGCTGTAATATTTATAAAATTATTGGACAACAATAGATCATTCTGTACTTGCCTAAAATAGCACTATTTAATGCAGAGCATATTGGTTCTCTCTGAACAGGATCTAGAAGATAACCAACAGGACTATTCCAAGGATCTGTGTATGCCAAGAGACTAAACGCTTCCTAGATGAGCAGTTAAAGAAAATTATTTAGAATCAACAAGATCCACTGGACTGGATGATCCTTTCCATAAGGGTTACCACCTGATTACAATATTCACATATCCGTTTAATTAAACAAAAAGGTACCTTCATAATTTAGCTTTGTTTCATAATTTGAGAATTCGTTATATCAAAACTGCATGGTTTGTGCTCTATGAGGTGATCCAGCACTTCAAAACAACCATTTCACTAAGCCAGTGGTCTTGTACAGCACTTTCACCCATTTCTCAGTCTCTGAATACCCCGAAGAAGCATTCACACTTGTTTTTGATATGTTATAAGAAGTGACTAGGAATAAATTATTGCTCTTGTCCACTGGACTGGATGATCTTTCTATAAGGGTTACTACCAACAGCAAATGATCCCCGGTGCACACACTCAAATATGAAAAAAGGGTACACAGAACTAGGAAAAAGGTTCTTGCCTACTAAATGTGGATAACACTGTGACAGTAAAGGAGGTAAAATTCAAATGACACACACCAGAGCCCAAGTCCAAGGACCAAGCTGGATTCCCATGCCGTTTGCAAATTAGAAACTTTTAACACAGCCACCTACAGTTACTACAGATTGTGTATTCTAGGAACCTTAAATGACAACCCAGATCAGGTACCTTGGAATTGTTACAACACGAGGTACGTGTAAATTTGAGTAAATCAAGTAAATCTGAGTACATGTATGTATGACTATTTTCAGGCTGTCCAAACATCAGTTCCTCTAAGAAAATTAACACTGTACAATCACCAAAATGATCAAACTCCATTAAAGTACAAAGTCATGTGTGTAATACATGTCATCCCTGATGTTATCAAAGTGATGATGCCAAACATTGCCAAACTTTTGCCTGAGCCATGCACAAGTCTTTTTTTTTTTCAATCTATAAATAATAAAAATTTATGTGCAATCAAAGGACTTCAGAAGTCAGATGACAAAAGTAAACTGTGCTTGTAAATGTAAAAATATCAGTAATAGAATTGTCAGCATTCATTTTCATGATTAATTTTAAAGTTGGCGAGGGAACATTCAACATTATACTGACCCGCAGTGCCTTCTTATTTGTTTCATTCTTGCCATGTTCTCTCCTCAGCTGAACACTCATATTTTGTAGATCCTTTCCAAAAGCTAAAATCTTTTCAAGAACAGTTCTATTTTGACAGCATGTTTGCCTGGAGTCAACTGCAACTCAAAAATATATATATATTGACACAAGTATATTGCAAACAAGTTACATGGCTTTTGCACACCACCTCTTAAAGTTGCAATTCAGAATTATAAAAAAATAATACGGTAATATTTTACAACTCTAGTACATTAAATATCTACATACATGTATAATTTATTTCTACAATAATTTAAAAATATGCATAGTCATGTAAATTATTTCACTTGAGATATTGTCAAAACTTCAAAATCATGCAGACCACAGATACCCTCCAACAAAAATTGTCCTCCTGGTTTGACTTAAACAATAAATACAGATGTTGGTTCTTACGTGGCAACAAGCCCTCTAAGTACTTAGGCTTTTCTCTGTTCATATACTTTCACTAAGAGCTAGTAATTTCAATTCAGTGTGAATTAATAAGACCAATTTTGATATATTAAAATTCAGGACCAACTAATAGGACCAATTTTGATATATTGAAATTCAGTCCTAAACAAAAGGCATCATCAGAGCTTTGAGATGATGCCTTTTGCTTTAATAGGACTGAATTTTAATATAATTTAATTATATTGAAATTCAGTCCTATTGAAAGTGGGCTATTAGGAAGACAAAACGACACCCTGTAGAGCATAGTTCTTTGCTACATGTACATGTTAAATCACTGATTATATAGAGTACATCTTTTGGACTTTATTTGAAATTTGCACATTATGGATTTCAATCTCTTCAAAACGTTTCTTGGTCAAAAAAATTATACTATAATGTACAACAAGTTTTGAATTATAAGTACCTCTGCTTGAACTGTGATCACTGTCATCTATATTTGCAGTCCCATTTAAAACTCCATGATTTGACAATTCTTCAAAATCCTCAACTTCCATTGGCATATTATCAGCATCAAAGCCATTGTCTATACATGTGCCATTGGAAATAAATCCATTGGTAGTTGATGATGAGCTACTTCCCACAGATCCTGCACTGTAAGAATGTGTAGGACTGACATTTGGGCTTGAGCGTGGACTGTGTGCAGCTGGACGGATATCGCTGTCACAGCCACCAACCATTTCTACAAACTGTCGGCATTTTAAAAGAAAAAGCAGGTTTGGATTTCTTTCTAAGAGTCCTGGGTATAATGTCTGTGTTGTTTCAATAGCTTCCCCTATTCTGCCAGCAAGACCTAACTTTTGTATCCCTGAAATGAAGAGAAAAGCACATGCACAAAGGTACTGTAAATTACAGTAACTGTATTAAATCATAAAGAATTCCTTAGCAGCTCATTTACTGTTATATTTGAGAAATGAGAAGAAAGGTATTAACAATGAATACAAGAAAGGCTCTGATGAAGGAGGTTAATGCTCCAAACACCATCTCTGAAATGTTTCCTATAGCAGTTCACTTACCCTTATTAACTTGTTTCATAAAACCAAAATATTCAAGCAACAAATACACCACCAACAAGCACCAATTAATTCAGGGGTTTCATTAAGTTTTAAATTAAAAGGGACCTTGTGATAGAGTAAGCGGGCACCCCTATATATAGTCTGGCTTTTGATCTTGAGACCTCCTTTGAGCAAAGGCGGGTACACTGTACTGTACTCAGCGTAGACAGGCGCTAGTACAGGTACCTGTGTCCCGGCTTCTAATAAAACCCCTGTTAATTGCATCCATTAAGTAAAACTTTTTTATAACAACAAATTATTCTAGACTACAGAAGGGAACTTCTGGTTTGCCACTGATCACTTTAAAAAGGCTCTACTCAAACTGTCCAGTCCCTCACCTGACTGGTGTGCAAAAACACTTTCTTAAGCTTGCTTGACAAAACCAAAAATAATAATAATTTATTAATAATATTATTATGGACTCACTTTGTCTGTTTTTAATTGAAGCAGTTTCCTCTGTAAATGACTGTCCTGTGCTCTTTGCAAAGGCCTCTGCAGTCGCACAATAACCATGATGGACCAAGTAGGTGGACACAATTCTACAAGCATGTAAAATGTAAGTGCAAACATTGCATGCCTGACATTGTAGTCTTCAAAAAAGAACCATGCGAATGTCAGCTGATTGATGTTTTAATACCTAGGGATCAAAGCATTGCCCTCAAGGAAGGGGAAAAATAGGCACGCATTGCATACATGTGGTAGTGCAGCAACTTGACAGTGCTTTATTTCATAACTGTCAACTAAGCTCTGTGTTTTGTTTTCCAGGATATTTATAAGTTGTCTTTGTGAAATATGTAGCTCTAAAATTAACAATGCACATGACATTGTTTTGGTATCGTAAATCATTATAGTGCCATGGAAGATGTCTTAGGTAAATAGTCCCCGGAGAAGACATGTAGTTACTAGTAAATACTCCAGAAAGATTGAAGAATCAAAGTAAAAGGGAATCGAGAAACATTGGCCTTGAGGCTGACACGAAGTTTGCTTCAACTTCTTGTTCACAGCAACTTTAAAGTGCACTATGATCAAATTTTTACCTCTTCATTTTTTAGGCGTATCACAAAGAATTCTATGAAAGAATGAAAATGCCATTTATCGCTTGCAAATACCTATATGCAAATGAGATGACTGATGATGTCATACACTCAACCCAATATTACATCAAGTATATAAATAGAGCTATCTTCGCCAATTTTGCAACGTAGACCATTGAAACTTGGTAGAAAACACACCTACGGCTATAAAACATTTTGTTCCCATGGCAACTCACTCTTTTCCAGTCCCCACCCACTTGATTTCAATATGTAAGTGATTTTCAGCTCGAAAAACCTTAAACAAGGCCACAAACTCAAGCTAACATAATTTATTTATATGCTTATTGGATCATGTATATGATGCACCATTTGCAAATATGAAAATAGAACAAAGGTGGCCAGAAATGCCTTTAATATTGGAAAGGTCTGGAACCCAGTATGTTGCCATGGTAACGAAACTGTTAAGCTCAAATTGTGGAGCACATTTAGTAGAATCTTACTGCAAAGAATCAAACATTTCTGATGCAAATTGGCTGAGATATCCTTTTTCATCATATTCGATCAAAATTGGGTTGAGTGTATGACGTCATTACTTGGCTAATTTGCATATTTGAACAACTTGAATATCTCTGGAACAAAAAGAGATATTTGAAAATAGTAAAGAGCATTTTCTTCTCATGCAGTCTACGTATTTATGTCTTAAAATGGCTTTGATAGAAAAGATGCGATTTTCATCATAGTGGCACTTTAAGCATGTCCTCTAAGCACCTAGAAAAAATTGCAAACTACCTCTGAGGGAAAGGTGGAGGTTGCAAGGATGTGGAAGCTGCCTGCATGTACCAGTTGTGATTGGGGCATTAATAATTAATTTTTATGATGCATGACGTACCTGAGCACTGTAAAACGTAACATACAGTACATGTACAATAGTTCAAGACTTACAGATTTAAGAGCGGTTTGAGA
>NC_090869.1:9475335-9482835 GCF_036669935.1 Montipora foliosa | reverse complement strand
GTTGTTTCCCATGGAGTGCATTACATTCTTAATACCGTACAAGTCCTACCCTTAGGAAACTAGTATCAGGTCCCTATCTTACCTAAGGTCAAATGATTATTCTCTATCTCCACCAAGTCTTTAGCGGTGGTTATTCTAGCAACATGCTGATGGGGGAAGTAAAGACTGATAGAGTCAAAAAACAAAACCCAACGAGTGTCAATGAGTTCCTTAAATAGGTTTACTTAGTGTTTAGGCTATCACTGATCGAGAGTGTAAGTTGGCAGTGTTCATAGTTCCAGCAAGCCCTTTTTGTAGTAATCCACTGGCCATTGGTTTCTTTGCTTGACTCGCAGGTGGTGGATCAGCAACAGCCAATAGCTGAATGGTCAGGGTCGGGGATGACAGAGTGCTGCTGTGCCCAGGACTGTGGCTAGGTGTTCCGAATGCAACTGAGCCTGCCGTCAATTGTGCTGGGATTGGTACCAGTGGAGGGGCTGCAGATGGCTGCCTAGAGGATAGAGGTGGAGTTAGCAGAGAGGAAGGTTCAGGTGGTGAAGGAGCCATGGGTGGTGTTGGAATGTTAGGCAGATCGTCATCAATGGCGAACATGGTTGACGGTTTTCACAGTTCGACAGATAAAAAGCTGGGGTGTAGTGGCTGCAGTTAACTCAGGGCTGCCATCGGTGGCACACTCATCAGGGATACCAAATGTTGTGAATGTGGGCTGGAGGCAGTCACCCAGGCCCTTGGATCCCTCTTGTGCCCTTTCAATGGTAGGCCAATTGGAATAGCGGTCCACAACAACGAGGTAGTTCATTCCATTGCAGTGGAAGAAGTCAGTACACACACACTGAAAGGGGTATGCTAGGGAGACAGGTGGATAGGGTGGGGCACTGGGATGCAGGGTGCCATGCGGTTGCAATTCTCCTGCAAGGCTCCGATGGCTGCCATGATGCCTGGCCAAAATACTGTTGTTTCTGCACATGTAGTCATTATATTGAGGTCACACCTTGGTGTACTGAGTGGAGTATAGTAGTACACTACCATACAGTCCTTGTAAAGGATGACACCATCGACCGTGTAGCGGCGTTCCCAGAACTGATGGTACTCTTGGATGGCAGGTGGGAGCTTGTGGCAAAAATCTGGGGAAGCCAGTTTTAGTGATAGATACCAGCTGGGTCATTGCCATTGTCACTTGTGGTTGCAAGATGGACTCTTATTGGTTGGTTGTCAATGGTGATAGCTGAGAGGCTGATAGAGGCTCTGCATAGTGAGTGCCAACTGGTCTAGAAGGAGTGTCCAAAGTGGTCAAGAGGGAGGGGGACTGTCGAAGTCCTGGTGCACACCACATCGTCAGGTAAGACCATCATGTCTACGGACTAGCTGGATGGCACGAAATGGCATCGGCAGCCTTGTGTCAATTGTGGTCTACCACAATGATAAAGCCCCCACAACCAAGCACAAAGAATCTGGCTTTGTCAAGGGCACCAGCCACAGCGAGAGCCTCTCCCTCCACTGGTGCACAAGTGTTATCTTCCAACCTGTATGGCAGGGCTCAGCAGGGCCCAGCAGATGGACATTGACAGTGGTTTTGAAAAAGCCAGTACGCGATACCACTCATGACCAGTCAGTGACCAGGCAGGTCATTTTGGATGCAGACACCTTCCTTGATTTCACTGATAATCATGGATTTAGATTTCTCAAAGAGTTCATTTAGCTTACAGTCCCAGCAGAATGGTGTGTGTGTGGTGTGAGGAGCTGCTGAAATGTTAGCATGCGCTTGGTGGCAGCAACGGCATGTGATACCTGGTCGACGAGGCTGAATCCAGATCCCATGTCCGTTACAGTGGTTCAGGTTGAAAAGTTGACAATGTCAGCTCCAAAGACAAACTTGTCAGGGTTTAGGACAACGCCATGGTGGCTGCACAAGTCAAGCCAGTCCACCACTCAATAGAGGCTCTTGGTGAGGTTGTCCGACGAAAGAAGTGTACCATCAGTGCACTTTGTTTTCTTGGGGACATGGGAGACTACCTTATCAGAGTCTCAAATAGCCATCACCTGAGGCTACGTAGCCCTGAGATGCAGCTTTGTATCAATACCTCCCCCAAGGGATGATGAAGGTGGTAAGTTGGCCGTCATCTGGGTAGAGAGGAACCCTGTTATATCATTCAGTTTCAGCAGTCAAAGACTGTCTTCTTGGTGCATCTTGGTACAGAGCGTGCTTGGTGAAAGGGAATTTGTGTGTGGTGAGCAGTCAAAGACTGTCTTCTTGGTGCATCTTGGTACAGAGCGTGCTTGGTGAAAGGGAATTTGTGTGTGGTGAGTCTCGCGTATGACATGACAGTTAAGTGCCTGGAAGTCCACAGTACTGCAGGGTTTGCCATTCTTCTTGGCACATACCACCATACGGTGGCAACAGGTGACGAGTTCACCCACTGGGATTGGTTCTAGGACACCCAGTGAGACATCATAGTCCAGTGATCAAACTGTTTTTCTTCTCCACAAGTCCTCTGGACGAGTAAAGTTATCACTCCCTAACTTAAAGAAATACATGTAATTTTTTTCGTATCATAACAAAAAGTGCTAAAAGCCTTGAAACAAATGAAGAATTGGCGCCAAAGGCAAATGTTTCGAAGACGAAAAGGAAAAAAGTGATACCCATTTTTTTGCCGAATAAAAGTCTGGTTTCTCCTTGAAACAAAATGCACTGTGGGATATAATATTGTGGCTTTTCAGGTCCGATTGTGATTGTATCTATTTTCCTTTGGTAAATTAATTAATTTAAAACGTGAGCAAAAGTATGTCAAAACAGAAACAAGTGTAAGGCTCACTGTCACTCTTTCTTTGGAGGAAAGCGATCATCAGATGATAAAAAAATTAACACAACATCTGAAACACCTGCTCCAACCGGAAAAAAACGAGCAAGTTCCAGGAGTCATGGAAGGATAAATACAAATGGCTGAGGTTTGAAGGAAAGGAAAATGAGATGTGCTGCGAGTTTTGTAGAGAATTTCCGAACAAAAAATTAATGGCATGCATTCACGAGTGACCAGTAGTTTCGCTGATGCACCAGCGAATTTTAACCCTACTGGTCCTGTGGAAGACCAGACCCAAAAGTTTATTTTGAGCACATAGTAGGGGCCAGCCTTCACATCTGTCTCCTGGTACTGAGACCTGACTATATAGTGGGAACAGGCTCTGCGTCAGGTCAACCATAAGCCTCAAGGGGGATCCCCTCATCAAGGGTAATGCACTTGAGTTAAATGTGCTGGATCTGTAGTAACAGGGCTTCCGGAATTAAGCGCCAATGCGAAATCGCATACAGTGCCGCTCGGAGATAAGCGAACAACGCAGACGCAAAATGAACGCACGCGACACGCGTATACATGTTTTTTTTGACGCGTCTAAAATTGCGTATCGTATACGCATTTGTGCCTTTTTTATTCATAACCATAATTTTGCTTTTCCTGTATTGTTTGCGGAGACAAAAGAATTAATTGCGTGACTGCCTACAAGTCGAAAATTTGCACACGGTATGTGGCTTTGATTACTGTCAATTTCGATCCGCAAATGCCGACGATGAAAACATCCACAGGGCATTATTTTGAAGTTTAATACCCTTTACATGCAGCAAAGGTCTCGAGAGACGAGCGAAATTAAATCAGCAAATCATGACCCGAAAAACCGAAGACATGATTTTTTTCAGTGTTTGCCGTGACGCGGTATTTACAGTCATTTCATGATGTTTTGCCGACGCGTGCAAAGTCCAATAATTCCTTGTAGAAAAATCAAATAAATTCGATTGGCATATCATAGAAAGTTTTTAAAACATCTTTTCTTTGTACTGAGAGCATTTCACTGTTTGAATCAGCGAATTATGTCCCGAATCACATCACGATGGCCTCCCGCCGGCGCGTGCCCAAAATTAACCCAATAATTTTCCTTGGAGAAAAATCAAATAAATGTGATCAGCGCATCATTGAGCCTTTGAAGAAAAAAATTGTGTCTGAAGTGAAAGCATTGTACCCGTTGAAATCAGAAAATCGTACCCAACTGGACTGGAGATGTGGATATTACATGAATTAAAATCGCATTGTCACGTACCGGCAAAACGTGTGTGATTTCACTATCGGGCTGAAAATCCACGGCAAAAAATCATTCTTTACTGCTGAATTTACAACAAAACAACTCAAGCTGCAAAATTCTCAGCCTTAAATGAGGAATTTCTGTACAAAACTGCTGATGATGAGCTCCTTGCTAAAGAGATGTGTTGTTAAGTTTAACGAGTGACAGACGCAACGGCCTTGGACCCGAAAGTTGTTTGTATTTTTTCACCATCGGTGAGCGTCACGCCTTACTTAAGTATTCACATCCAAAACGACAGAAGGAGTTAAATACTCAACTTTAAATGATGATTGGCTGTACAAAACTGCTAATGACGAGCCCTATGCTTACGAGTAGTGTTTTTTAATTTACGTCTAAACGGAAGCACCGGCAAGAAGTTTGTTTTGAGGATATCGCTCTCAACGCTTTCATGTAAATTTCGATGTTAAAAAGGTTCTTGTGTGCAGTTTGTCGCTAGGTTTATATTTCTCCAAAAGGAAACTTGATGAATTTTTTTTTTGGGCTTTGAAACACAAATATCCAGCAGAAGGACTTTGCGCCATTAGAATAAGCATATGTTGAGATTTCTTGCGCACCGACCAGAGAACACGCAAATTATTTTCACGTTCACCACACCGCAAACGACTGAGACTAAACAAAGACAAGGCGACAAAAGAAAGACAAAAGGAGAGCTCATAAATACTAATGAGCCTTTTTGCGTATGTGTTGACGCGCATCCGCGTTTTTTTTGACGCGTTTACGCGTTTTGCGTATGCGCGTTTTTTGCGTATATTTTGGTTCGCTTTTCTCCGCGAGCTGCGCTGTAAGTCAGCTCTGAGCGCATAATTCGCATAATCCCGAAAAAAATGCATAATGGCGCATGATGTTGCAAAATTTTGAAAAATCTTTTTATAAGCTATGTTTTTTTCATACCTTGAGAGATGCATGGAAATTTTTTTCCCATAAATACGGTACATTTTCCCAGCAAATAGCCACCGCTTTGTTGCAAAAAGCGTTCAACTAAACAAGGCATTCCAGGCGTTCTATGCTGCTGGCCATTTGGGGCATTTGCTCTAGTTTTTATATAACACGCACCCTGATTGGAAGAAAAAAACCAATAACAGCTTGGAAAAGGAAAAAAGCGCCCGCTTTGATTTGGCGGCAAAACAAATTTCTTTTTCGCGTTTTCGCTTTGAAAATGGATAAAACCAAAGAAAAAGCCATGTAGTATTACACCACAAGAGCGGGCTAAGCAATATCCCAGGAAGTTCCATGCAGATGACAATCTCCTATTTTGTTCAACTTGTAATGTTGTTGTGGCTCACCACCGAAAGTCAGTTCTTGACAATCACCTTTCAGCTGTTTCACGCATCAAGTGAATGAATGAATCCTCTTCGAAGTGAGCGAAACAACAGACATTGAAGACTTCTTTCAAGTGCTAAAGCACACATGCTGATAAGGTTAATAAATTAAAACATTCAAATTTTTTTTCGCTTAAAAATATTGCGCAATTTGCATAATTCGTGCATAATTCAGGATTTTGGGTGCACAATTCGCCACAAATAGTGCATAATTTGCTGAAAAAAATGCATAATCCAGGAAGCCCAGTAGTAATAAATTCAGGAGCCACTTCTGTAGGTGCTGTCAGCTGCTGGGAATGGAAACTGGGTGGGTTTTGGTGGTGGTGGTGGCTGGTGATGTGGGCACACATTAAGAGCTGAGTGCACTGTCAGGTGTGTGTCGTTCAGTGGCTGGTTGGGTTTGCTGTTCTATACATATCAGTTCTGGGCCAATTGCTGTCGTGGAGTGGAAGGCTTTGCTCAAAGTGGGGAAGTCTGAAGATATCACTCCTAGAGCTGTGCATGTCTCTTGACTCAAAAATAGCTTGTCGGCATCCCTGGTGATGACAACAAGTGTGACAACAAGTGAGGAAGACCATTCCTCACTTGATCCTGCGTCAGATACCATGGGGCGACGTTGGCTGTGGTAGAAGGATTCAGTGCAGCAGTGGCCACTGGAGTGATGTGGTGTGTGGTGTGAGTGCAAGACAAGTCGACCAAAACTAATTAGCACGATGGTCAGAGCATCTTCGACATCCGTCAATTTGCACTCACATTCAGGGAATGGGCATCTATGCTTTGGCATTGTTGCTCTCCTGGAGTGGGCACATGGAAGCTGAGATTTTCTTTCTTTTGGCGACGGGGTGCAAAGTGTTACAAGGACAATATAGCAGCCCGTCCGTTGTTGTTCTTTGCTGTTTTCTTAGGCCACTGTTCTCTGATTTCTTATCACGAATAAGAGCCCATCCATTTCACACAGATATTGGTTTTTAAAATTGGTCTCAACACAGATCACCTTGTGTTGCATGCGCACAGAATGATTAAGTGAAATGTAACAAACATGGGCTGACTTGTGCCAGGTCCCCATCTCAGCAAACTAGTAACATGTACCTGTCAAACCAATTATGCTCTAAACCCAGAACTAGACGCTCCATACAGCGTACACTGGGTTGCCTGTAGTACATGTTTACACAAAAAAGGAAGGCACTGAATTGGGTGGTATTGAAGCGTACTGCAGCGTTCCAGTTAATTTTTTCAAGTAGGGGGCATTAATACTTTTTGAGGGGTCACCCACGTCGCGCCAGCAGAGTCCCTCATTTAATTATCATTTAATTATTTTGTAATGTCCTGTCCCATTTTGAGGTCTTTTAGTTTTGTAAGCTTTGGTAATAAATTCAGTTTAAAAATAAGATCAGAGTGCCCTAAACAGAAGTTATAGACCCATGCAATTCAAAGGACTGGTAGGAGCTATACCAAAACAATCCTCATTGTTTTAAAAAATGTTGGGACCATTGCACTCAGTTTTACCCCTTTGACAGCGTTGGGTTTAATTTTTAGGGTGCAAAAGACTTCCCCATGAAGTTAAAAATAAGTGGGGCAGTGAGGTGTTATTTGAGAGTTCGAGATTGCATAAAATAATTATCCAAAACAGTTGTTCAAATGCAGCATTCTTGTAAATGCAGTGATTTTTTAAATATAGTTAGTCCATTGCATTACCAAGGTTTACTCCATTCTTGGTGTAAAAGCATGTATTATCGATGAGATTAACACCACATCCTATAACATCACCAGTTGTGAAGGTTGGACCATATGCCTTGCCATTCCCAGATGAACAAAATGAGTGGCCATCATCTCCATGGTAACCATAGGAGTTTTTCTCCCAACCTTAAAATAATGATAAGAACCAGTTACAGTATAAGTATTTAGGAGAGAAGGATTGACTGGTTTAATAACATGAACAAAATCAATCATCCAATTGCTAAGTCTAAGACATTATGATTATACAGGGACCTTACATTGCATTGGCTGGATCTGATTGTCCATTTAAAGTAACTTTAGAACTTAAAATAAATAA
>NC_090869.1:9462835-9470335 GCF_036669935.1 Montipora foliosa | reverse complement strand
AAGACCTATCAGGGAAAATTTGTCCTTAGCAGACCAAGATCTCGGTAGAGGGGTTTCAGATTCGTCTACTTTGGGATATAACAGGGCTATTCGATCGACTTGTTGGTTTGTATCTGAGTTAGAAGACGAAGAGCTTCTGCCCGCCGCCATCTTGCTATTTTATTCGCGCTGCTCATTGCGTCATCAGGGTCTGCAAGGCTGCCTGGGATTTTACCTGCCAATAATTTACAAATTTTGACTTCTTGTTGATTCAATGAACGGAAAAAGGTCAAATCTTTTTTTTTTATCACTTATGTTGAATTTAGGAAACATATAGTGTATTTTTGCAAGTCATACTCTGAAAATCCCTGAAGAAACAGAAGTTATAGTTAAATTAACTTTATCTAATTTGTAAATATGAACAATTAATTTGCAGAAAAGTGGAGCCACTATTAGCAACGACAAGTCAGTTTCAAGAAAAGAAAGGAAACATATTTTCAAGAATTTTCATGTTTTAGTTTGAAATTTCAAAGTGTTCATTTTCATTTGGGCATACATGAAGCCCTGATTAAGTTTGTAATCAATATTAAATTTGAACCACCGTCCATTTTATGCTAAATTATTGCGATGAGTTTTGTCACAACGATTGTTTTCATCCTTTTCGGATTGTATGTAGCTAATAGCGTCTATGTTATTTATCATCTTTTTCACGTGCCGGCATGTGACGGAAATTCTAGGAAGTGTCTTCGAGCACATTCTGTTGTAGACAATAAGTTAGAGGTGAGTTGATAACCTGATAGCTCTTACAACATTTTGCACGTGTCTCTTATTTTGTGAAACTCTCCTAATATTCCGTAGTCCTCAAGCCACCGTTATTTTACAGATCTCAATTTATACATCACCTCACCAATACAAGACACATGAGAGAAACTACCATTTCCTTTGGAAAAGTGATAACTTCAGCTTGTTCCGTTCATTTGGAACGTGAGTTTGATTTACATATATTAGGGAGCTTAAGCAAGCGCGTTTTTGAGACGCAGTGGGCAACCGGAAGTGAGCTGTTTTCCCTTTTAACTTGTCTTCACACAACCACATTTACATCACTAACTATCTTTTTTCCATTAGAGATGATAATGTAAAAATCTGGGAGACACCACGCTCCTGGCTCACAAAATGATCTTTTCCGGTTGCCGTCCGCTTCTCAAAAACGCGCATGCATAAGGTCTTTACGCTTTGATAGCTCCTGACGTCTCTGCGGCCATGTTGGAATGAACAATTAACGAAAATGTCTTTTGGCAATTGGACTAAATTATTATACAAAACTTAAGATACATTTTTCTATTGTTTTGGCACCAACATGGCTGTCTCATCATGTGAGTGCAATCAACGAATACATGCATGCATGTACACAATATACATGGATTTTAATTCGTTTCTTTGAAATACCCTCTGAAATATACATGTACCTTACAGGGTCACAGCCAAAACATGTTAAAGTATGAAAAGGATAGAATACAAGTTGCTTGGCAACAGGCAAATGGACAAGTGAAAAAGCAGAGTCCTTGGCAGGATTGAAACCTACATTTATGACCTCCGTAACACTGGTCGGATGCTCTACCCGTTGAGCTACTAGAACTCACTGGAGAGCTAGGTAGTTTATCTAGTTCCTGAATGGAAAATGTGTCCTACTGGTGTGTGGGCTTTACAATACCGGCATGAGGCACCCCCTTGGCTAGGTGCCGACTGACCCTCATCTGGTAGTCCGTACGGGCAGTGGGTATTATCCATGCCTTGCCAATATATTTCCCTCTCCCCTTTGTTTACACCCATTTTTGTGTTTTCCCACCTTATTGATCAACATATTATCACCCGTACATTCCCTTCCCCCCTGGTTTACACCAATGTGTGTCTGTTGCCTTTAACTTACTGCACACCCAAGCATTTATACAAATACATGTAGAGATGTCTCATTCTTCAAATGGTGCTGTTTTAAAGAGGCATTCTCACTAATTAAGGTTACTGTATAGTACATGTGTCCATTGAAGCTACATATATTGGAGACATCCTAGAATAGTTAATTCCTGTTGTTCCGTATGGAACATAGGTCGTCCACCAGAGTTTGCCATCCTCCCCTGTCCAGGACCTTCTGCTCGAGGTGTCCCCATGTCAGGCCAGCGACCTTCGCCTTGGCGCTTTCCTTGGGGTGTTCACCGTAGCCCTCTTCGTGTGACATTGTCTGCAGGTTTCCTCAGTGTGTGTCCAAGCAGGCGCCACTTGCGTCTCCTGATCTGTTGCTCGATTGGCTCTTGGGATGTGCTTCTCCACAGCTCTTCATTTCTCAGCCTGTCGTACCACCACACTCCAAGGATCTGGCGGAGGCAGCGGTTCACAAAGACTTGTATCTTGGCCATCGATGACTTCAGCACTCTCCAAGTTTCACAGCCGTATAAAAAGACGCTTTTCACATTGGAGTTGTAGATACTAAGCTTTGTGTTGAGGGACAGCTTTGTTGATCGCCAGATGGGTCGAAGGGTATTGAAGATTCCTGCAGCTTTTCCTATCCGAATGCGGATGTCCTGATCAGTTCCACCTTCTGTGGACACAGTGCTGCCCAGGTAGGCAAAGTCTTCCTCGATGGTGTCCTGCCGGATGGTGAATGTAGCTACACTTGTGTGGTTGAGCCTCAAACTCTTCGTTTTTTTTCACGTTGATCTTCAGTCCCGTCTTGCCTGGCTTCTTCGTCAAGCTTGAGTAGCTTCTCCTTCATGTCTGTGTGGCGTTGGAATAGTTGTCTTTTATTGTGCCTCTAGCATTATCATGCCAAGCATTCCAGCTGTTTTACAACCTCATTGATAAAAATAATATTGCCAGTATATGTTCCCTCCCCCTTTGTTTACACCCATTTTTGTGTCTGTTGTCTTAAACTTACTGCACACCCAAGTATTAACATACAAATAGAGATGTCTCATTCTTCAAGTGGTTCTTTAAAGAGACATTCTGGACATGGAATATTCTGAAGTTGCTGTTATAAAATTTTCTACAGTGTAGGGAGCAATTTCAGAATACCCTGCCAGTATTGTTTTCTTAAGATGGCATCGTTTGAAGATCGATACATCTAGTACAAATTGTATTTAGAATGCAAATTAGTGTCTGGATTTAGTCCAATGTATTTAGAATTTGTAGCGAAGATTGCTACCAGATGCAGTTCACTTGCATAGTGACACAGTAGTTCTCTTACTGAACATCAACTTGGGGACTGGGTTTTAGACCTTGATGAAAGCTCATTCAACACTTTTAATGGGTATTATGTTAAAAAACTCAATATATGTATATATAATACAATAACTGTAAAAGTAGGAGAAAAAAAATGTGTTCTAGATAGTTGTTGTAATACTGTATTACTGATGGGGGACCCCTGCCAGTTTGTGGGTCCCTGATTGTTTTCAAGGTTCACCCTGAAACCTCAGGCAGCCACGTTCATTATTGTGCTTTTTTGAGGTATGAGCCTGATTAATTAAACATGAGTAATATTTATTGTAGTTGAATTCACAATGTACAGGACTTTTTGTTGACAAGGAAAAGGAAAATGCTTGTGTTAATTGATAAATAAAATTATTACAAATACTGCTACTAAAAAATCACCTTGTCTCATAGAAGCAAGTCATTGCTTACCACCGGGTCCATTCCCTCCCCCCTCCCCTTCCTCCTTTAAAAAGGCAATCTCTAAGAGCAATATGAAACTTCCATTTATTTTTGTTTCATTACAGAACACTTAATGTCAGTTTGCCACAACAAACAAGAGAAAATGGTTCACTATATGCACATGTGTTTGTTTATCCAACTGGAGTATCTCCCTTTAGCAGTCAGTATGCTTCGCACGCTATTGCTCCACTGACAGTCTATTCTTTACGTCAAGACGAATCTGTTAATCTACTGAACTCTGATAAAAATCTTAAAGAGGTTAGTCCGCCTTGAAGTTTAGATATCCACTTCACTAATTAAGGACCGAAGTACATGTATCCATTGAAGCTACAGGTAGTGGATATCGGAGACATCCTGGAATAGTTGTCTTTGCTTGTGCCTCTGGCCACTGATGCCTCTTTTGCCAAGCATTCCAAAGCTTTATTTTTCCCTCGTTTTTAATCAAAATAAGAATAATATCTACGTATAAGAAAAATTAACTCATTTGGATCCTCACCTATGCTCCTGGAATTTATAGAAGGTACATGAACTAGTGAACCCAGTGTAGTATACATCTATTTTCATGCTGAAAGCCACATCAGAGGCATTGTATAGATAAGTTAAGTGGACTGTGGCTGAGAGTCTGCTGCCAGTTACTTTTCATCTCCCGAAGGAGACCTTTAATTCACTGTCCCCAAAAATTAACCAAAACACAGAGGTTTAGTTAGTTTTTTAAATCTCCCTGTCCAAAGTGAAACTGAGATACTCGCCTTGTAGGCCTTGAGTTGCCCCAGGTTTTCCAGTTTTACATCCTTGATGGATATGTTTGGTCCATTTTTGTCTAGATATACGCTTTGAATATTTCCTGTATCATCATCATCGTCATCATCATCATCATCATCATCATCATTATCCTCATCATCAGTCAGTCAATCAATCATTTCAACTACTAACAGTAAACACAATTTGATGCAAAGAAGTAGTTCAATGCTAGTCTGTCCTTGTGATACATGTATATCATGGTTAGGAGGGTAAATGCTCAGAGATACTAGTTACACCAAGCTACTCTAAAATCCAAGGGTAAATAAAGATACGATGATGATGATGATGATGATGATGATGATGAGTTTCTGTATTCTTTTATTATCTTTTGCTAGGAATAAATTCTGACTTGTTGTTATTGTTGTTTCCCAGAAAACAACGTTGACCACCAGCAGTCTTCCAGTAACACACTGGAAGCCAACACTCAACTTTCATGTCTTAAGTGAAAAAGTTGACTTTCAACGTCAAGCCATTCCTGGGGAGATTTTTCAATTCATCAGGTGTGGTCTATTTTTCTGGCGTCCATCTGCAAATCCTTCCAGACTATACTAGTCTACCTAGCTACATTGTACTGAATTTCAAGTACAATTTTTGCAACAATTGCATTATGTTTTGACCACAAAACATGCTGACAATTTGTTCTTTTCACTACATGTAGCTTAGCCCCAAACAATGAATATCTTCCAGTGCTGTACATAGACCAACTAGGAGTTGTTTACAGATACCTTAAGGTAAATGTAAAATAGTTTCCCATCAGTGAGATAATAGTAAAATTAATCAAATTTTTATTGACAATTATATTAATTTAAGGAGGTCTTGATCATCCATTACAGAAAAATTAATTAAATATCATGACTCACAACAATACAAAGTTCACCCTCTTAATTTAGTTCCAACATACAATAGCAGTCTTTTTGGAATGTCAAAGATTATGTGAGGTCATTGCATGTTCATTTTTGATCATCTACCATTATATATCATATAATATAATTTTTGTTCTTGATTTGCTTATAGCCCATAAATGCAAATAGCACAGAGATGGAACTCAAAATCAAATATTCACCAATATCCCTTGGGAAACTTCGTATTTGGGCTTCGGTCCATCATTCCTTCACGTCTATGAAGAATTTAGGTGAGAAATTTTGGAGTTAATGTGGTTCAAATTTTTTCCTGGTTCCAAAAATTTCAGTTTATGAAAGACAACTCAAAATTTTCAAATCAAGAAAAAATTAGGCAGGTACAAAAGTCGGGGTGGATCAACTTGGATCACTCACCTCCGATCGACATAAAAGAAAAAATGATAAGGCTTTGAGAAATCATGCTTAGCTAGCCATAATCTGTAAGCTAACCTTTGTGAAATTGGTGCAAAGTCCAACAGTTTTGGCTTACAAAACTGTTTTTTGCTAGATCCAAGGTGAGCGATCTGAGTTGATCCGAGTTGATCCGGTCTGACTTTTGTACCCGCCCGAAAAAGTTTGAACCATAATCATTATGTTTACAGGTGTACATTCCATCTGACAGAAGGTCTTTACCTATACGTGGACAAGCGTCTGTTACGTTTAGCTTGTTTCTTAGTACATGGAGAACAAACAACTGGAAAACAATGATTGAAGACCCACCAACCAAGGTCCCCATAGGAAATATACACTTAATTTATCAAGCAGTAATTAAAAAGCAAAACACATTGAATTCCTCTTGCTTTCCTTTTATTTATAAATGCTGGCTGGTGAGTCATTTCAGGTTAATTACCACTGTCTACAGTCTTGGTCTTCATTTTTACACACCAAGGTGAGTTGTTGGAAATTAAAAGGAAACAAAAACAAATACATTAGATATAGAACCCCAGAGAATTCACCTGAAATGGTTCAGCACCTACATGGATTGTAAATTAACAACAGGAAAACAACAGAAGAATGTGTTTTGAACTTTATTGTTTGATATGTTATTTTTCTTGGGGTCTTCATTTTCAGGGTCTTCGATCTTTATTCTCCATGTCTTTTATTTTCCGCACACCTGCTTGGATGTCTGAAGGTTGTGATGATTGCAAATATTATTGTTCAACATACATGATTGTACACCAGCATACGAAATTGTGTCAAAAATTAGTCTGTGATAAAATTCTCACCATTATATTTGTATAACATTTAGTTTACAACATTGTACGAATTAATGTAGTTTTTGATAAAAAGATAAATCTGGCTTATTCCTGTAAAAATTTCAGGATTCTCTGACAAGGACTTGGATGAGATTAGAGGTATTTTCACAGACACTAATCTCTTCCTCCTGGCTGTCACATTTGGGATAACTGTGCTTCATGTAAGTCACATAGCTGCAGCAGTTTAGTTGAATTACTTACCGACAGGTTTTTGTAATCAGAGAGCAATCAGAGAAGTTTACAACTGAACTTTGGTTACTTAATACATCTTTTTATGGTGAAGAGGCTTGACATTTTGTAACTTGTTGACATCTGGTGAAATTATAATATAATTGCAAACTTTTTTTGATCCTCAAGCGTAACGGAAGTTGTAATAATTATGGCAAGGAAACAAAATGTCTTTTAAGTTGGAAAGATAGTGTGCATTGTTTTCAAAAGTGTTGCAGTAGGAAAAGTAAATATTTACAGTGGAACTTTATTAATGTGACCACCTCTTAAACCTTATTAATATTACCATAATATTTAATATCATTTTAAGGTGAAGTCACTTCTTTGTACCCACAATAAATGACTATCCATCGGCAAGTGCTGCATTTTGGGCAGTGTCAATTGGAAGTTCAGTGATCTGTTGTCATCAGTTTTACAATTTACAGCAAACCATTATCATAATTACCAGTTCAATTCATTTTTGAAGTTATTTTCAAATGACAATTTGCAGCAAATAAAATTGGGGAGATATCATTCATATCTCCGTACATAAGAATTCCAAAACCAAGTGTTTTGAAAGTAGCTAATACTGCAAACTTTGCTTATGACGATTCTTGTTTTCTTGCAGCTCCTGTTTGATTTTTTAGCTTTTAAAA
>NC_090869.1:9452835-9460335 GCF_036669935.1 Montipora foliosa | reverse complement strand
TTCAAATTTTCCAACTAAAGGAACACCTTTTGTTTCGACAGCCAGTGAGACTCTGGTTGGCAAATTAATGACAATAGGTGACATCAGTGATACCTTTGCTATAATTATCTTGCTAGACATTGTATATTGATAGTCTTTGTTTCAGTACCAATTGTGTTGCTGTTTCATGATTATCGAAGCAGTTTGGACAAATTGTATTGTATCTTATTTACAGTACCTCGTGTAGTCTTTGTTAATCCACCCATGCATTGCTTGATTTTTCATGATCAATTTTGTAAATATTTTATCTTCTCCTCTCTATTAAATTTTTGTCTTCTCATGCAGATGTGGAAAGTTACCAGGGCATTTAAAGTGAACATCAAATGGGAGAAAGGTTCAAGACCAACCTTACAGGTGAAATAATGATTTCAAAACAGAGTGCCAAAGAAGCCAAAAGGCCTAACTGATTGCTCTATCAAATCACAGCAGATGCAGACTACCGCAGCTCTAGCCAAATCTAGAAGCTGTGATACACGCAGCCAGTGCCAAGAGCAAGGATTGTGCCTGGGTGGTCAAGGCACTTAACATTATTATTGATTATGCTCAAATTGCTTCTGGTTGGCTCAAAATTTGGCATGAGATTAGAACTGTGGCCATTTACACATTTTAGCTATAGAAAATCAAAGTGATCATGAAAGTACATGTATCATCAACACTCAATTGGAAACCACTCTCCCAGAACGTTTAAGTGATGAGCTTCAAATTGGCTACATTTGCTCAGTGTGTTGGTCATGGGTTAGATTCAAGTTTGCACCTGGGTATTTTTTTCAACCTTCTTTGATTTACAAGTGCTTGAGGCTCGTACTTCATTCTAACGTTAAACAATTTTGTTTCATGGCATGTCCTTGTCAAGCTTGGTCAACGAACAAATGAAGAAAAAGAGACTGAAGAGTTTGACAGTGAGGTAAGGCATGCTCTTCCTCCACTGCACACTGCAGGTCATTCGAGCCCTTGAAAACAACAACAACAACAACAACAACAACAGCAACTTTATTCTACCCTTATATTTTGCCAAAAATTTACATTGGATAGAATTAAATATATGAAAGGGTATTGGCCTTCTAAAATAAGTAAAA
Source organism: Montipora foliosa (assembly GCF_036669935.1). Lineage (NCBI taxonomy): Eukaryota > Metazoa > Cnidaria > Anthozoa > Scleractinia > Acroporidae > Montipora > Montipora foliosa. The sequence goes on along the minus strand of NC_090869.1, from coordinate 9,459,220 downwards.
GGTTAACGATCAAGGAAGCCAATTTACATATATGGAAACATACACATACCTCACACACACGCACAACACAAATCTGCCAAGAAAAACAATGGCCATGTACAGAGTTTAAGGCGATTGGTGCTGTCCTCTCCTCCCCAAGCTATTTCATCCCTAATGTGGTTGACTTGTCTCATTTCTTCAAACAGGGGCACTTGGTTTTTGCAATTGTTACTTAGATTTCAAATTTCAAGATGTGAACGACTGTGGCTTAAAGCTAAATCTTTAGACCTGTATAAATTTCCGCCTGGACCTTTTAAGTGTTGATATCAGGTAGGATTTGAAACACTCAAGTCAGCCTACATGAAGACGACGTGAAAGTGGGCAAGTATAGCTTGTCGACGAGATTGTCAGCTACCACCTGTCTCTGTGTTCTCTTTGTATTTAACAAATAGATTCCATGTTGCCATAGGTCTGTTCAGTAATAGATCACATATGATGTCAAAATGTGGTAAGAACAAAAAAGTGGCACACGAGGCGATAGCCGAGTGTGTCTCTCACTGATATTCTTACCACAATTTGACGTTTTCTGTGATCTATTACTAAACAGACGTACGACAGCATGGAATCTATTTGTTTTATATAATAAATAATTAAACTTTATTCGCATAAAAGCTGATGGTGACGTCAATTGTGCGTCTGTCCTCTAATAGATCATAGGCAAGAACCAATCAAAATGCGGCAATAACTTTCAAGAGTTATTATATAATGTAAGATATTGTTTAACTGTATATAATATTATTTCAGGCCATGCGTTACCTGTCCTATGCTTTGTATCCCTTGTTGATCGCTGGAGCAGTTTACTCTCTCATATATTATCCCCACAAGAGGTACTTTGTCTCAATCAAACATTTTATACGATTTTATTTGAACTCCCAAATTCAGGTTAATTTATGGAATTGCTAAATAATATACCTGTATGATATTTTTGCAGTTGGTATTCATGGATTGTTCGAAGCCTAGTAAATGGTAAGCCAACTCTGCTAACTTTCAAATCATTATCACCGTTATCATAAAAAAAGAAAACGGTAATTGGAGAAGAGGTAGGGCAGCCCCACCCCGCCCATTTCAGTTTCAAGCATAGCATATTATACAAAAATGTTAAGAAGGGAAACTCTTCATTTTCACGTGACGTCAGAAAAAACTAAAATTAAAAATTTGGAGTTTTACCTTCATCGGGTAAAAGACATTTTAAAGATATATCTGCTGACTTGTTTTTAGCTCGGTAGCATGCTTTGTTTTGAAAATAGAGCATTTTGAATTTCAATTTTTTTTAAAATGCGTGACACCTGGATTGCTTCTGGGAAACATATGTCACGTTCACGAAAATATCGATTCGCCTTGTGTTTTCGAGTTCTGAATAACCAATATGTTAAGAGAACTGTCTATGCGAATGTTTTCAAGTTTAGACGAGAAAAAAATGTTTTGAGAGAGCCAAAGTAAACTCCAGGTGTTTCCACTGGTTTGCGGCCGCCAAGTTGGTGTCCCTCAGAGGGACACCAGCATGGAATCTCCATACTTGATCATGAGTGGTACCCTTTGCCGAATAACTCGAGTTTGGAATATCGCGCAGCCCCAAAACTCTGACACGCTGTTTATTTATTACCGTTCTACATTATCTCAATTTCTTGACTTAATTTATTGAATGGTAAGCGATTTTATTTTTTCTTTGCGTGATACTTGCTTGACGTGAAAACCAAGAATAAATACAAACTGATAGATCATTATCATTCGACCGCACCCCTAATTGATGATACACATGGCTATCCCAGTCTTGCCGCATTTTTTCGCGAATGTCAAATACTTCTCGACTGCGAATTAAGAATGGGGAGCACGACGAAAAGTTGATAGAGCATTTTTTTCCTCAGGTGTGTACGCTTTCGGTTTTCTCTTCATGCTGCCTCAGCTGTTTGTAAATTACAAGGTGAGCTTTTTTTTTAAGAAAAAACAACAGCTTGTAAGCTCGGGTTACATCGTAATCGTGAGGAGTTAGGTCGTGTCTTTTGAAAGTTGTAAAGACAACAGTCTATAAATCCGCCTGTCCGGCGCTGCGATGAGGAGATCAAGGGTTAGATTTCCTGCTGGAACACCGTTCCGGGGCATTAGAATGACTGGAAAGGTAGTGAAAATTTCTCCGAAACCTGCAATTGGTTCAACTGGACCGTTTTGCACCTTCGATACCTGATAGAATTGCACAAGTTTCCTGACTTGCGCCTATCTACATGTAAGAAGCTGAGAGTTGTTTCCTTCAATGTGCGCTCGACAGGTGCATGGTAAAAAGCTGAGGTAATGGCTCGCCTCGAAATCCGCTCCATTTCCCCTCGTTCTTGTCTTGTTCAAATCTCGTTTTAGAAAAAAAAAACTGCTATAGCCTGTATGCGGACTAACTTGTCCCCGATACCTGGGTTGTGTGTCTATTGCGAATTGTTGGACAACTTGCGTTGGTGCAAGATGTCTGAGTTCTGCTTTTTGACATTTGAGGTTAAAATAAATATGGTCGATGTTGCCCTTTTCTTCTTTCAGCTCAAATCAGTTGCACATTTGCCGTGGAGAGCTTTCATGTACAAGGTAAGCATTTTTTCGTTTGTACGTCGGTTTCCTTCCATAGCCGGGCACGAGCAGTTCAGAGGCAGCTGACAAAGCTCAGTTCTTGCCAACTCCAGAATATGGCATGTTTCAATATAACCCGGCATAGTAAATCTGTAGAGATGGAAAAGGGTGTCAGATTTAACCAAGATCAGTCGAGCATAATTTTAGGCATAATGCTGTTGTTTTGAGGGTGACGCTTAAAAGCATAATGCTCAAATTTTTGAGCATACCGTATTTACTCGAATAAGCGCCGCATCTGGGACAAAAAAGTTAATATAAGCGCCGCCCTCTAATAAGCGCCGCACCGCCGATGCGGCGCTTATTCGAGGAATTTCGTATAACCAGGAAAAACACTATAAATTGTTCCAAAACGACAAATTTTCGCTCTCATTATCATGAAACTCTCGGGGTTTTTTTCACCGCGTGAATTTCTCTCGTTATTCTGGAAAATTGGAAGCAAATTACTAACCGTCACACAGATCGACAGCCAACGGAGTGATATAACAGCTGAAGGCTTTTACTTCGTGTAGAAGACACACATGACGTAAAACAATTGAACAAAAATCGTGAAACAATACCTAATCAGAATTCGAAATCCCTAAAGACGCCTAAAGCTTTTGTTACGTCATGTGCGTCTTCTACACGAAGTAAAAGCCCAGCTGAATGATTGTGAAAACTATCTTACGAACAAAATCCGCGAATCTTTTAAATTCATCGAGGACAATTAACAATGAGTTGGAGAGGAAAAGGTGTACAAGCGCCAGAATATAAGACATCAGGGAACATCTCACTGTCATGATAAAAATAATAAATAGTAAATTCAACAGTATCTTTTTTTCTCAGGTCAAAATCAAAGTAAACAAGAGAATGATACAGTAGATTGATTTCTTGAGTGTCCAGGGTACCGTTTCTCGAAAGTCCCGAAACTTTACGGGCCATTTCGGGTGTCACAATTCCCTTTGTAACTCAAGAACGGAGAGCATTTAATTCGTCAAACTTCACAGTTATTTTTCCTTTTGTTACCTTGAAAACATATTAAAAGATCTGCTTTCCAAAACAAGTGGTTGGCAATTTCTCAGATGGCTTTTCGGGACTTTCCAGAAACTGGCCCCAGGCCCCAGTTGTTCAAACGATGGATAAATCACTATTACTATTCAGCGGATAAGTAATTCTTTGATTGCACGTGACGTCACGGCAGCCATGTTGGTGGAAAGAACAATAGCAAAAAAGTCTTTTGGGAATTTGACTCTATTATTATTATGCAAAACTTAAGCTGCATTTTTCTATTGTTTTGGCACCAACATGGTGCAATCAAAGAATAGCCGAAACCAATTGCGCTATCCAATGGAAAGTGATTTATCCGGTGGATAGCGTTATCCACCTTTTACAACTCGGGCCTGGATTATATTTTCCCGCGCTATTAAGAATGTACTGCTTGAAGATGAGGAGTCATTGTTTTTGTCGTAAAATGCAGAGCTCGTTGAAATCTCTGGTAATCCAGTTAACGTTGAAGGTGACCTAACTGTCTACGCTTGTTTGCTGCAGCACACATTTCCGTGCATTTCTTTGCCGTAGGCTCGACAAAATAACAACGTGAAATCACCAAAGTTGAGCAAATAACAATGAGCCAGGGGCGTAGCCTGAGATTTTGTAGGTGTGCGCACATGAAGTAGGTTTCGAGAGCCAAATTATGAGGTTCTGGGGACATGCTCCCCAAGAAACTTTTGAAATTTAGGGTCTCGCAAATACTTTTTGGGACTATATGCGAAGGAAAATGCAGTAGTTAGTTGCTTATTTTACCCATCTGTTGAACTTTCAGCAAGCTACAACACAAACAGGGGGTTTACAAACAAAGGGAAAGAGGTCGCAAACCCTGTCATGCATCATCATCATAACCTTTCTTTCAAAAATAACCAGGAACTGGGGACTGGTGATGAGACTGACACTGTGTATGGGCCTCGGAGGGCTTTTACTTAAACAGGGAATCTTTTAAAAAAATCCTACCAATTTCTCAAGTACGCACGTACGTATTTGTGTAAAGGACGCTACGCCATTAAAAGCCATTCATTTTCTATTTTTACTTTATCAGCGTTCGCTCCCAGCCAGCGTGGCCCAGCAGCGTACAACGTGAACACCAGGTGATCTGGTGACGTAATTTGGAGGACTGGGAAGAAAAAAAATTCAACGCCGTATCCCACAATCGCGCGCGGGGCCTTACGTGTTGTTTCCAAATTTCCTGCAGTATTTCCATCGCAAAAACTCGACAGATAATCCCGTGTCTCCCACATTTTCTGTTACTGAATGAACATTCAAGTAGAACCGACGAGATTTAACCTCGCCTCTGCCATGTTGAATTCGAAAATAACATTTAAGGCCGCGCGTGCTTGTGGGATACGGCGTTAAGATTTTTCTCCCCAGTCCTCCGAATTACGTCACCAGATCACCTGGAAGGCGGAATAATCGCAAAATACTTGCGATGGCGCTAGGTTGTATGCCTGGAGTGACGTTTTCGTCGACGTTGTCTTTGCTTTAACTCCCTAATCACTTTGTCGTAACGTCCCGAAACCAACCAGGTGAAACCTTTCTATCTCCTTTGTTTTTCCAGGCATTCAACACGTTTATTGACGATGTGTTTGCCTTCATCATCGTAATGCCGACTGCTCATCGCCTGGCCTGTTTTCGGGATGATGTTGTGTTCGTTATGTATTTGTATCAGAGGTGGTAAGTATCGTATTAATTCCAAATCAAGAAGCCAGTCCATTCGTCTCTGTAGCCTCTTTTTCAAAAGTGAGATCAAAGAGCAGGTTGAACCCCAAGTCTGAGTCGGACAGCTTTTAAAATCTTTTAACCACCGACCGTTTTCATCTACTATCATCATTCAATTATAGTTTTCTCGTTTGATCTCCCACTTATTCCACGAGCGCGCTTTGGTTATGAGATGATAGATAGCGCGACGAGTTGGCGCCGATAATCATCTCATAACCAACAAGAGCGAGTGGAACAATTGTTTTATTGAAAACGGGCACAAATTATGGATAAATCTTTGCTAATTAACTTTGCTAAACGCAAAAAACTGATGCGTACAGTTACTGATATTTGTAGAGCATGGTATAATAGCTAGCTCGTAGACCACGATGGCTAACTAATAATCTAGTTTTAATAATCAATGATAGTTTTTGGAAGTGCAAAACCGACGTTTCACTAGGGCTTTGAATATGATGAAAACAATTTTTTTTTACAGAAGAAAGTTGAAGAGCTAAGTCCAGTCAGATAATTTCAGTAGCTAACTCGATTGGTATTTTCGACGTTTTTTTGATGATTAAATTTTTGACCCTCGATCTTACATACTTTATTTTACGTCTTAGGTTGTACCCTGTGGACATGAAAAGAGTCAATGAGTTCGGAGTGTCCTTTGAGGAACAAGCGAAACAAGAAAAGCCACACAAAGATTAAAATCTTAATTAGACGAAACCAATTTAACAATGAGAATCTATGAGCAAAATGAAATAAAATAGGACTTAACATATAGATTTTGCCAAGCCTAAAAGCGGAGCTCCCGGGTTATTTATTGTTAAGCCCTGGCTACACGTTGTAACATTGTTAGAAGCACACGTTCCAACATTGTTGTAAGAACGCTTCTAACAATGTTGGATGTTGGAAACTCGTCACGTTGTGAATCCGCCGCAGCCCGAACTTCTGGACTTGTCAATCTTGTTTCCTCTCGTCAAACTGGTTTTTCCAGTGCGAGCATCTGTTTAGT
>NC_090869.1:9447835-9450335 GCF_036669935.1 Montipora foliosa | reverse complement strand
CCAATGATGGCGGGCTGTAGTAGTGGTAGCTCAAAACGCTTCTGTTGCGATAAAGGTCCCCGCCAGGAACATTGCAAAACCCAACGCCGAAATCATCCCATGTTACACCTTCGAAGAAGATACAATGGTGTTCATCGTGCTGTCTGATCGCTTCGCTCAAGACTTCGTAAACTGGTGCTAGATTCTTACTGTCCAGGGGCACCCAACGACCAATTTGTTGTAAAATGTATTATTATACCCCAGTTAATGAAAATAAATGTTATTATGGCATTTTCAGGTGTTTTTCAGTGTTGCTGGGAAAACATTATCTGTTCCTTTTTCCCAGCAAGACACACAAGAAATTTCCCAGCCAGCTAGATAAAATTGGTTGGTTTCCCAGCCAGCTGATCAAATTTATTTTCCAGCCAGGAATTCCGCGCGCTTTCAAATCCCTCGATCCAAAACGACCGAACAAAAGCGACAAAACCGGTACAAAACAGATTTTTTCCGCAAGCGCAATCACTCTGACCAGCCGTCGTATGTTTGTGACTACTCTCTGGGAGAGGGAAGGGGTTCTCTTTTTTTTTTTTTTTAGTCGTCCTCAGTCGTCAGAGTTTCTACAGCCAGCTCGGGTTGAAATGCTAGAAAAAGTCAGTAATTCCCAGGCAAAACCTCTATCAATAACAAAATTTCCCAGCCAGCTCATCGAAACACCTGTATTTTTGCCAGCCAGGAAGATTCCTCTAGGGAACAGATAATGTGAGGAACAGATTCGTTGGGTGCCCCTGACTGTCAGCGACTCCAGGCACGAGGAGCAATGGATCTGAGTAAACGTCCCCAGCCCAGGGTTCATTAATCAGTTCATAGCCAATAACATTAGGGAAATCTTTAAAGCCCGAAGCTGTCTTTGCCCAGAAGTCGGCCCAACTATGTAACAAGCCATTGGTATTGTTGTACAGGTTTTGAAAAGCTGCACTAGACGCTTCAGTGAGATAGTAAGACGACCTAGGGAATTTGGCACAGTCCTCATCCGTTGGTAACCCTGTTTTAGGGTCAGGGACAAAAGGCGCGTGAAGCGGGTCAGGAAAGCCTTTAGCGCTTCCGGTATTGACTGCCCAGGCTGGTAAACCTTCCACACACAGCACCCTGGAGAAGGCATCTTGATGCATATCCAGAAGGATGTAAATCCCGTATTTCTCGGAAAGGGAGACAATTTTCTGCATAACTTGCGTGTAAGTTTCGTTGTAGTTTCCTCTTGTCGGCTCTAATCCAGGCCACATAAATCCAAGCCGGACAACATTAAGGCCGAGCGATTTCAAAAGTTTCATGTCTTGTTCTGAGAAAGTTCCATCTGAAAATCCCTCAGTTTCTGGGTGCCAGGGAAACTGTTTCACCACAACGTTTGTCCCATGGAAGTAAACTTCCCGTCCTAAGCTGTCAACCAATCTTTGTCTCTCTGGGTTAACAGAGATTGGTAGAAGACTGCCGTGGGAAAATGTGGTGGAAAAGCCTAGTAAAATCGCCAATCCCAACAGCATTGTTAATGAAACCCCGACGCCTGTTGAATCAGTACAACAATGTCACACCATAGTGCACACACAACTGTCCTTGCGCTGGGTATATTCTAGTTAAGAAAGCAAACACAGCATTCAATGATGTAAGGCCCGTTACTGTGCTTCGCAATTTTCCGGCAGTAGCGATGCAAAACAATTAAATATAAAATGTTGTCTGCACGATCAGGTGAAAAATATTGCGAAACCTGAAGTCACGAGTAGGTAGGGTGGTTTTGTCTTACAAATGTTTTCTAGAATCTTCGTCCCGTCCCGGGAAAAGAAACGGGACGGGAAAAGAAACGGGACACAAAAACGGGTGATTTTTCCCGTGATTTAATTCTCCTTTATCCCTACCCGTGTCTTTTAGGAGGAGCCGAGGTTTTATTACCTGATCGTTCCTTTGTCACGCTTGCTTACGAGTGGAATGCTGTGTGCCTGGTGTAGAGCATGTTTCATCCTTTGCTCTTTATCGGGAACTAGGGGTCGTACCTGTGAGCCGCATTGAGGACACAAAAGACCAGCCAGTCAAAAGCTTGTCCAGTGTGATTACTGGACCAGTTGCATAGTATTCTTTACTCAGTTATAGATTGTTTTAACAATCAAGAATTAAAATTCTCATTATTTTAACCATCTATTTTAAGAATTAAAATTTTATTTTAACCATCTATATCTACGAATGCGCGGCTAAACGTGCAGGAATGTATTGTAATCATAATAGCAAAATAAAGACACTGAGATCTAAACAGAAACGCGAGCAGGTAAATTTAGGGCATTATCGCCGTTTTCCTTTAACTTATAGAACACAATGGTCAGTTTAGGAAAAACAGGTAACATCTTAACTTTAACCGTTGCTTCACTTTAGTTACGTAACAAAATCTCGGATCAACTTGAAGTTCTTCTGGATTTCTTAGTACACATCTTTTTTTGCAACTCTAGGGCAGTAAGTTGCACGGTCGAAGGTGCCTTTT
>NC_090869.1:9417835-9435335 GCF_036669935.1 Montipora foliosa | reverse complement strand
AAGCATTTTCAGCGTTTATCACACTACTTTGTAGAACTGGGGTTCCTGTAAAGACGAAAAAACAAGCAGTTCGGGTTTGTTAGGTTTCACCATAAGAGGGGGTGACACTACGGAGCAGGTGAGCTATGAATAGACCACACAGCTACCTTTGAAAAGAAGGGGCTGTGACTTAGAGCTTAAGCTTAGTACTCTCTGGCGGCTCAGGCATATGCACAAACAGCATACGCAGACACATCGTATATAGTACCCAAAATGCAATTAATTCGATTCACGCCCAATGTTTAATTAATATCCAACACTAAGTGTCCCGGCCTTGGTCCATCAATTTAAGGGTACCAGTTGTTTGTTCGTGGGCTCCTGCAGAAACTCCATGCTCAACTCTTCATTAACAGGGTCAATCAAGAATGCTGCATTCAGACAGCACCTTCAGTTTTCAGGTAAACTAGATGGTCTAACAAATTTCATTTATCATTACAGAGGCAGCAACCAATTAAATTCAACCACAGGGAACTCTTTGGCGGCACAGCGTGTCATAATATAAAATGTAAGGAGTTTTACTTATTGAGTCTCCTTCAACGAGGAGGATAGATACTTCTTTCAGGTTAAAATTGGCTAGCGATTGTCCTCCTCCTTACTATGAAGTACATTTATAGCTTATAGAATGATGTGATCTCAGGAGAATTTGAGTTTTCTTCACTAGATCATGTCTGCGTAGTCTCGGTAAAGTCACTCACAGGTGAAAAAAAACCTCGAAGATTGGGATTGATGAATTTGTCTCATTACAGCATTGCTGCTTCCCTTAATTAAATGCTCAAAAGTAACTCCAAATTTACAGAACTTTTTAATTAACTCAAAAGCCGTACCTGTGATGACAAGTAGCAAGCAGTATACAGCCAGATTCATTATATTTGTCCCCTCTGGAGAACCTAGAAATGTAGCGATCTCTTCCAAATGTTTTCTAGAAACTAAAAGAAATACCGGTCATGTGATCTGTTATGGGAAATGTGTCAGCTAGCTGCTTTGGGGCTTTCATTCGGAATTACTAATGGAATTTGACACTCAGGATTGACAACAGGATAGTGCAAATCAATTCCAAGTGACATTTTCGGAGTATCTTTAAAAAGGGTTTAAAACAATTTCCAAAACCTTAGAAAAAAAATCACGTTATCGTTTTAAAATGCTATAGACCCGGGGGGGGGGGGGGGGAGATATTGTGAATGACCCATCTCTTTGCGAATAAGGGCGCGCATTCCGAGAACATGGCGAATTTTGTTGTTTCGATCTACGATAATCGAGATAGACAGGTACTTCGGTGTTCTACTCTTAAACGAGCACTGTGATCTATATTTTGTATTGCATAATTTTGGTGTACAATTTCTCCCCTTTAAATGAAAAAAATTAAAGAATATCGGAAGAAAAAAAAGATCTAGCTAAAAGCTCTTACCAGGGGATGTAACTTATGATCTTGAAAACAACGACTCGAGAAACGTTTTGAGTGGACGTCGTTCTGAGTTGAGTGATTTTTCCATAAGCTGCATAAGAGTGTTCCATATCATCTAGACTTTCTACCTATCAGGTGTTTTTTCAAGTGTTACTTTAAAAACCCTCTGGTTTAGCTACTGCAAAAAGTACCCTGAGCCGACAAAGTAATGAGCGTGATTATCATCAGTACAGGCACTAACAGGGTAACATCACGGTGGCTTATCTTTTTTATTGTAGTTCTCTAAACAGGGATTAGTAGGGAACATTCCGGGAAAGTTTCAAGAAAATCGTTCGACGACTTTTTTTCCTGAGGAATCATCTTAAAGGTTAAAAACGTTAAGCTTTAATTTAACTTTATTTGTTGAAATTCTCTTAGTCTTTTGAATTGAATAAACCTTTTTAATAATAAGCTCAGAGCGCGTTGTGATTCTTGTAACTTCAGATTGTTTTAAAACTCCCGAGGCACATAAATTAAGATTGTCACAATTTAATCGTGTACTCACGGTAGAAGCTATTACTAACTTTCTCGATGTGGCGTTGAGCCTGGATCTCGCGGTAAATAGATCACAAACAAACACAGACAACGTCGTACATACCTTACAATGTGTTACTGATCAAATGAATTTCGCTTATGATCAGTCCTTAAATTAGTGAGTTTTCGAAGACAAATTAAAGGTTGTCTACATTACGTGAAGCGTTCGATCGTTCAAAGTTTTAACATGTGTAACTAGTGAAGCTGTCCACCTGTCTACCGCCTACTGTGGGATCTATGTGCCCCTTAAATGAGGCTCTGGTCAGCTTAGTTACTGACTGAAAAAGACAGAAGTCCCTGAACTACAACAAATGTAAATGAACTGACGGCCTCGGTGAAGCACTAATTGAAGCAGCCTGTGTGGAGAAAAACCCCTGAGGGAAAGAATTTTTGGACCAGTTCTCAGTTCCTGGTCATATGCTATTTTTGGTTCACACTAAAGTGTCTCCAATTAACGGGTAAAATCGTCTGGCGTTAAGCAGAGAAATCCTGAAGTCTCGTTTTCACGAGGAGAAGGGTTAAATGACATCACCGTCGGCCTGGCAACATGCCCTTGAAGATCTTGAACCGAAAGTTCTCAACGTGCACTCACTAATATTGATAAATCTGCGGTCTCTCAAACAACTTTTAAATGCGTGCATAGCCGCTTGTATATATCATCCAAGAAATGGCAGCCTTATAAGGATGGCACGACCGACAAATTCCTCACGAAGGACATGACATATTCTTCATTGTCCTGCGAAAGCCCAGACATTTGAAGATATGTCTTTTCTTTGATTATGACATGGGAATATTCGCCTAAAATCCGCGAGTGCTCCTTTGCATGCAGGCATTAAGTCAAACCGGCGAACCTCTTCCAAATGTCCCTGCGTCGCATCCCATCGTACCCATCGAAAAAAAGAACATCTTTATTAAATTCACCAAATTATTTAGACTGGTAAAAGACCGGTCAGTCAATCAACTTCATTGACTTGTATAAATCGGTGACCAGTATAAAAAAGGCAAGCATTGCGTACGTGTGGTAGTGCAGTTACTAGTGCTTTATTCCATAACTTCCAAGTGAGATGTTTTTTTTTCAGGAGATTCAAGTTGTCTTTGCGTAATATGTAGATCTAATAGTACACAATATTGTTTTGGTGTCGTACTCCATTATAGTGCTATGGGAAATGTCTTAGGTAAATATGAATAGCCCCCGAGAGGACATGCATTCAAAAGTAAAATACTAAACCCAGAAAGATTGAAGAAAATAGAAGGGAACCGAGAAATAGTGGCTTCAAGGCAGACATGAAGTTTGCTTCAACTTCTTTTTCAAAGCAAGTATAAGCATGTACTCTGCGCGTCTGACGGTTTTCCAAGACAAAAGTTCACTGAAGTTGAGTGCTGTCCGCCGGGGTTAGTGTCTGGATTGGAGAACTAAAAAAATACGATTAGCTGTCAGAAACATAGCACCGAAAATTCTATTATAACGCTCAAAATTGCGAACTAAGCAAGGTACAGATTTTGCTAGCCTGCTTTGTGCCAAGCAAATGTTGATGCAAAAGTAAAAAGTATATTGATTCACAGTTTTCAGGAAGAGCAGAAGGAAGTGTCGATCGAGAATAAAAAAAATTGCAATCAGCAACAAAATTTGTGACATCAAAACAGCGTAAATTTCGTGCCGCGAATATAAAAGTTACCATTAGTAAAAAACAACTTGGGAGATATTTGATACGTTCAATTTGTCTATTGTACTTGTGGCTGCACAAATAAATCGCAAAATCGAAAGTGACATCGATTTCAGCGGCCGCCTGTGATCAAGTGAACGTTAGCTTGCGTGTTACTACCAATACATCTGTGACAAAATGTCGGCAAGACACCGGGCTTTTTTTGTTAGTTTGTTTTTCTTTCTTTCCAGTGTTATAAAGTTCGACAAGAAATGTGCGAATTCAACTACAAAGATCACAATCGTTCATCTCTCGAGGTTGACCATTGTTTCTGCAAAGTCGAAAATTCACTCTCCTAGACGAGGTTATTTATCACCAGGTAATTCCATCCTTTTGGAAATAGAAGCTGGTTTGTTATTCATCAGCGTCACAAATTCTTGCCGATTCTGGGGCTCATTTGTTGAAATTCAAGCGCGCTTTCTACAGACCTTCTTATTTTCGTGATTTTTGCACGCGCTGTGGGCTTATTTGCCACCACGGACTTGCACTTACTCAATCATCACTCACTCTTCCAACCCGGTGACATAGTGTGTAGTGCACTCATAAAGTGCACTACACAAATCATTGCCTCCTTCATTGTTGCATTTGAAAAATTAAGTTTTATAGCTGTTACAGTACTTAGCAATATGAAGTCTGTTAAAAGTCAGTGGGAAACCTTGCTAATGTTTAAGTTACCCTTTTTATGCTTTTTGTATTGTTTTGGATAATAATTATTTTTATGCAGTCTTGAGCTCTCAATTAACACCTTACTCCCCCACTTATTTTTAACTTCATGGGGAAGTCTTTTGCACCCTAAAAATATAGAATTAACAACAAAGACGATAAGAAAGTAGAAGAATGAATGAAAAGGTTTAAGAAAACCTAAATCTAAATACTACAAAAATGGTGCTATATCTAAAGATTACAAATATCAATATCAATAATATCAATAGAAAAGTTAAGAAATCTTAAGACTACAAATATGATTGGCGATATCTGTGTCCATCAAGTAAGTCAATGTTCTTTGCTTGAACTGCGCAAGTGTCTTTTGCTCTCGTAACTCTCTTGGCAGTGTGTTCCAGTCCCTGGCAGCCGAGAATTTGAATGAGGTCTTTCCACACGTAGTTTTAACTAACGGTAGATCTAATAAAATTGAGTCTCTGAGAGATCGACAATGTCTTTGTGATCGTTTGGAGAGTGGTAATTACTGTTTACACCTTCCGTCTGAAAGTTCACCAAGAGATTTTGTAAGACAATTTTTTAAGTGGAGCTACAAAACCCAAATTCGCTAAAAGCGTCGAAACTACCTTTGTAACCCCTATTTTTTTGGCCTTAAGAAGATTATAATTCTGGACAAATATCATGTAATGTCAAAGTTTAGGAAATGTTCACTGAAGGAAATGGTAGAAAAACAAAATAAAAGAAAAATAAACACTGTAAACAACCCATCTTTAGAGAGTGATACTTTCTAGTAAAACCCCGTTAATTTAACAGTGATGGTTGAAAAGAGTAGTTCTGTATTTTAGAAGCCTTTTCGATAGACTTGAGAGAGATGCGATTAAGAGCAACGGGAAAATTCCCGTGGATAGTGGGTACTAGTGCGCGCCAAATGAAGGCGAATAACTGTATGGAGCCACCTTAAGTGAGCCCACACTACGTGAAGTATCAAGTGAGGATTAAGTCGCTAAGTAACCACCGCGCATACTCAACACAATGAGTTTCGACCCATGGCAGAGGTCTCTTTTGAGTCTTTTCCCGTGTCAGCCCAGCCAAAGCAAAAAGAAAAGAGACCTCTGCTAGCAGGGAATTTCGAAACGAAAGACGTCACGGAACTGGAAACTTGGGGGTACACATTTTGTACCGTCCCTGCCCAAGACCTGTTAAAATCTCCCTTCAATTTCACGCACGAACCGTCGTTAAATTACCGAAAGCATAATTGAACATCTCCCTTCCCCTCTGCAGCATTTCAACCATTTAGGTTAACTAATTAATTTTTATTGAGCAATAGAGTTCTCTTCTATGTCGACCGCGATACTCACTGAATTTTCAAAATCAATGATTAAATGCATTGCCTCTGAGTTAAAATAAAATGACAAACAAAAGACCGAGCAGGGGCATAGCCAGGATTTTTCAAAAGGGGGGTCACACTGTGTCAAACAGAGGGTACTCGCCAGATTGTTAAGTTTTCGCCACCTGAATATTGTAGGCTATTGGCTTAAAACAAGGCTTGCAAAGGGGGGGTCACGGGCACCCAAGGATCCCCCTCTAGCTACGCCCCTGCCAAGCTAGTTACAACTGAATAATGATCGGTGATGGTCATATCCTTTATTTTAGGGAAATGTTCTTAGTTGTTTCGTTTCTTGCCTCAGTGAGAGCAGAATTTCCATTTTTATCGAATAACTTCTTTCTCTTGTTGGACCGCCTGGCTACAATAGGCTTCCGCGTTATAATCTCCTTTTAGTACGTTTTGTTTGAATCTTCCGATGACGTTGCCGGCTGGTTTATATCTGGCAACAATGTATCCACATGGGTTTCCATACTTATCGTTTGTCACAGCTCTCCCAATGCCGAGTTTGATGCTCTCTCTCCAGACCACTTGAGTGAAATGGCCTGTGCCACTTTCTATTGGTCCGTCTATAAAATCATATCCCGGGTAGCAAACTTCAAAGTACCTAAAATAAAATACAATCACTACATTTTATACTCGGTAATATTAAATACTTGCATACGGAATGAGGTCAATCGAACGCACCCTTTAATGGCCTTTACAAGGAACGAGTTTTCTTACTGTTGTATCTACGGGCCGCCTAAAAGATACACTCCAAGTTTACATTTCCCCACAGGTGAGAATGGCTCGCCCTTGACAAGCAAACCTATAATCAATGCTTCGTCTTGGTGCATTATATGAAAGGTGAATGATGTTAATGGAGTAAATATGGTGGAAGTAACCAGTGGGATTTCCATATGGTAAAAAAGTACCGGAAGTACATGCCCTGCTACCATTAGAAAATTTGCATTATATCAGATATTGCATCTCACGTTGCATCAGGAAACGACGACAAAAACTGCTCCCCGTTCGGCAGATAACCTGACCACACTTTGCATCTCTTATTTTCACTCCGGTTGTCCCCTTCTTCGGTCGACCAGGCCACGTGGCTGCGTCTACCTGGTACCCATTCCCCTATGACGTCGTACCCACACCCCACTCATTGTTCCGGATATACTGTATTTCACACTGGCCGCAATGTTCGGAGAGGCATTTTTTTTTTGTTATTAACTTTTAATTTCTCCCTTCTTTTTTCTCTTCCATAATATTTGTTCCCGAGATTTTTAAACCTGTTAATCTAGTTCTTCCTGCCGGAAGCACTCGGATTTTTCCAGAGTATCTCTGTGTGATAAGTACAACTCTATATCTCACCACCCTCTCACAGCTTTCTTTGTTGACGCAGCTTTTCCCGGTTGACATCCATAGTAGAGATTTTCTCCTTGATCGGTCAGTGACGCGTGAGTAAGATTCTTCCAGCTCGCAAGTTTCTCCGCGTAGGCTTTGGCCTCGTTGCACATTTGTCTGTCGAGTGTCATAATTGGAACTTTGTGAACCATTCGAAAGAGATTATGCTTGTTTAGCCCGTCTATTTCCTCCGTGGTAAAATCTACAAGTGAGAACCACGCATGAACAATGCTTTAACAAGGAAATATTTATCTTAGCTGACTTGCTACCCAGTCGGTAACCACTTATTTCCATTATTCAAATTGGCATTAGACGATACGAGACTGTAATCAAGTTATTATCGGACATCTCCTGACATTTTTAAATGTCAAAACGATTAAATGTTCCAACCTCAATGGGATACAAACATATCCCGTCAGTATCACGGTACAGACAAAATTAACAAAATACAGCAGATAGATGATCGACCGTAGAAAGGTCTAAGCACACATTTGAAAAGGTATTAGATTCCGGTTATCAGATTGTAATGAATATATTTCTGTATAAACGTTCTAATTGTTGTAGCTATAATCGAAAACCAAACCATTTGCCGTTTACCTGAAAGTGTCCCGGTGGTGACTATCAGAAAACACGTCATTAAACACAGCAATTTCATGCCTTTTAGTCACCACTGCAACAAGGAACAACAGAAGACAAACACAATAGGCCTTTTGCAACTAACGATCACATGGTACCAAATCCGCTATGCTGGAGGGCAAGCTCATTATTATTCCCCCACTGGGGCATTAAAACAAAGAGACCTGAACCAGTCAAGCTTGACTTGCTTTTGTTTTAATGTCCAAGTGGGGGAATAATAATGAGCTTGCCCTCCAGCATGGCGGATTTTGTACCATGTGATCGTTAGTTGCAAAAGGCCTATTACGTGAACAAAACATGATTGATAAACAAGGAATAACTATGTAGAGCTTCGTTGAAAGCAATGGTATACTCCACATTGATCCTAAAACTGAGCTTAACTTTAGCATTGCAAGCTCATGAACTCACAGAAGCGGGCAAATTAAAGACCTATAAATGGATTCCTTACATGCAAGAGCCATAATAAGACAGAGAGGGAGACTGCCAGTCTTGCCCTTGGGATATCTTAACTTCAAAAAGTCTATTTTTAGTAACATTTGCGGACGCATCGGGGAACAATAATTTCGGGTGATGAAGAGGTGCGCTTTTAACAGGTTGCATCAGCAACCCGTCCTCGCTAAAAATGGCAGCTTACAGTTGCAAAAATGTTGCAATTTCGGAACGACAACGCAGACGGAGTCTAAGAGGATTCCCATAATTTTTCCGTCGGAAACATTAGTAACAAACGACGTATACCTGATTACGAACAAGAAGTTGATGTCCGCGAAAGTACTCACGAATTACAACGGAGCGAACAGGCGGCGCAAGCGGGGAAAGGGAAGATCTAAAAGCTTTTATTTCCAACAGGACACAAGCTATAGCGATAAAGCATAAAACACGCTGAAGAACTGAACTCATTATCCACACACACAATATTCCCCCCGTCTACCTTCTAATGGACCTCTTTAGCTTGTACGTTGTCTTTTCCCATTTCAGACCACTTGATGTTACTCTAGGGAACAGCTTCTTTCAAATATCGTCTTATGCACGTGCATATGTATGCATAACTTATGAAAAAGCAAAAGAAAAATTCCCTTGGGGACATCACGTGGTCTGAAATGGGAAATGACAAAGCGTACAAGCTAAAGAGATCCATTAGTGAATGTTTTAGTCAGTAGAGAGAAGCTCCTTAGCTTGTAAGGTGGATTCTTATCTCAACACCAATTAGGAAAGCCACAAAGGTTGCTAGTGTAACTGCTGCCTCGTGTATTACTATTAAATAATCTTTACAAAATCTGAAAAAGAGGATCTAGATTGAGGTTGATGAATCCCTCCACTGTGAAGTCGAAGTTATAACAGGCCATCCGACTATTGCTGTCTTCTGTGTTTTCCCAACCAAAGAGAAGAGCTTTGATGAGCGTCTTCGGAGCTTTCGGCCCGTCCTTCGGGTCAATATATTGATTTCAAATTTTCATACACAATACGGTCGAAGAATGAGACGTAGACATTCAGGGTTCTGCTGAACTTCTTAACTGTTCCGGTTACGTCCTCTGTCCTGGTGTACTAGATTACCAGGACATCGCGACGTGATTTGCTTGTGAAGCCATCAAAATTGGTAATTATTGCTAATTTCGACTGTCAATGTAACAAAGGGAACAATCAGGGTTCATTTAAATGTCAACTTCTGTATCACTGAGGAATCACCTCTATTTATGACAAAAGATGTTTTGCGCACCAACCTCTCCCTCTCCCCCCTCCCGCTAATCGAGTTAATGAACTACACCAGACACTCGGCAAAAAGATCGACTGAAGGTAATACTGAATCCGAGGTGAGGAAAAAGGTGCTTTCCTAGATAACAAACCCATGGCTAGAATTGATAAAGGCGATGCTTACCGCAAAATATCGCGCTCCTTTGTGTTTGTTTTCTTAATATGAACACGACTTGACTTTTCCATCACGTTTGAAAAACCTTTCCGGCACGCAAAGAAATTGTGATAAGTTGCTTAAATTGTGTACTTTTTCGCTGCGTAGTCGCAGTTGTACGTTCAACGTGTTGTACGTTCTGCCAAGGATAACCTCGCACTGGAGTTCTCTATGGATGTGGACCATATCAATCAAATTATTTTAATTTGTTTTCGAAGAAATGGTTTTTGTTTTGATTCGCATGACTAAACCTTTTATCTCAAGAAGCAAACCAGATTGTAAACAACTATAATTCCTTGAATTTCTTTTTTTTAAAAAATTCCTGATTTTCCGTCCCGTCGGCCCGAGTCACTCATACATTCGCTGATTCACAATATTAGATTGGTTGCATAAAATTCAAGACACGAAGAAGATAAGGTTGTGGATTTGTGTTCTTCCGTCCTTTTAAACTACTAAATGATTTACTTATTCCAGCTTGTTTCACGAGACAGGGAAAAAGAGCTTAAAAACTGAAAAGGCATTTTCGAGTTAATCGTGTTTGATACATTGCTGTTATGATGCCTGATGCATGTTTCGTTAAAAAAAGGGAAATCAAAGAAAAAAATGTATAAAAGAACCGTAAGTGACAAATGTACCTGTCGAGCCTGCCACACGTAGTTTGTGGCAATTCTATCTTGACCCTCATTCAGGTTAAGAATGCGCCATGTGCTTGTTACAAAAGAATTAAATAAAGGAAATGCAAAATCAAAATAATCACCTCTAATCTTGAGAGAGGCAGGCTTAATTGTTGAGGCCAGTTCACTATTTGTTGATAGTCAGAGTCCTGATCTGTCAAACTCCTACAGGGCTGTGATTAATGTTTGACATTTGTGACATTGCTAGCTCAGTGATTACAAGAAAAACAAGGGACGCAGGCCCACTACAATCCATAATGAGGTTATAATTGATGCATAATATTCAGTAAATAGTAATGCAATGCGCTTGCAAACTAGATACAATTACGTTCGATTCTGTTATGAGCTGTGCTGTCAGTCGTTATTTGACTTTGTAGGTCTTTGTGGAACTGCACGCTTCAGTATGCAGTTGGAGTCAAAGACCCACATTTCACCCTTGCTCACCAAAGATCTCCGGTAGCTCAGTGGTTAAGTCATCGGACTAGGTCATGGAGGGTCGTGGGCTCAAATCCGGATTTTTGCCGAGTTTCCAATGGATGCAATTTCAACAAGATGTATATGATACTCATTCATTGTGTGACTACGGTTTCATGGCTAGTCGCGTTGTGTTTCCATCATGATGTGGTGAGATCTTCTTTTGACCTGCTGTGTTTACATTTTATGCGGTGAGGTTATTTTATGACGTCGAGTTTCTCCCTTCATGTGATTATAAACACAGCAGATCAAAAGCTTAAGAAGACCCCCGGGAGAAGACCTCAACACATCATGATGGAAACACAACACGTAACCAGCAAATCTCGTCACATAATGACAAAACCTCACCACATGATGACAAAACCACACCAGATATTAATGTTGCCACATGACAAAACTTATTTTATGACGTCGAGTTTCTCCCTTCATGTGATTATAAACACAGCACATCAAAAGAAGACCTCAACAAATCATGATGGAAGCACAACACGTAACCAGCAAACCTCGTCACATAATGACAAAACCTCACCACATGACAAAACCACACCACATATTAATGTTGCCACATGACAAAACTCCAAAAAATCAAGGCAAAACTTCAAGACCAAGAAACTAAAGATTACAAAAAAAGTTATGGCTTTCCATAACTTGACCACTATATTGGGATTTGTAAACTGACGTTTCGAGCGTTACGTATACCCCTTTCATCACTGAGAGCGGACTAAACGGAAATATATGGTAGGATACGTGGTTTTATATTATGTGGGGAAGCAATTTTATTAGTCGGAGCATAGAAACGCAAAAAAAAAAAAAGATGAATTGATGAAAACAGCTGCGTTTTTTTTGTGGGGAAAGATCCAGACGATTTGCTCTAAATATTTGCAGCTTTTTGTACCCACATTGAAGCCGAGAAAGAGACCAGACCGTAGACAGGTTTTTTTTGCCAGAGTAATCCGGGAGAATGGAATTGTTCGGTGCTGGATTTGCTGAGTCTTCGTCATTGGAGGTGTTTGCGGAGATAGTCTCTAAGGACGCTTTCCATTTGACAGAACTGACCTGCCAGACCGGGCATTTGGAAGGGTTAATTCCCCAACGCCTTCAAATTAACACACTTCGAGGATGATATATACTCCTCCAGAAGAATGTGAGGGATTATCATGCAAGTGTTCCTACAAAGTGTTGCATTTTCTTTGCAAACTGACGGATCTGGCCGACCAGTTCTGACAAAAGGAAAGCGCCATAAGTTTTCTTCCCATTTTGCATATGTTGATGTTGCTGGATAGACCGTATTCATAAATGGTGGCAATAAATTATTCCTCTGCCTTTGTGCTAATGAAACCAACTAGCCTCGTTTGCAGGGACAGAATGCAAAAGAAATGTTGCTTTGGAGCCAGGGCAGCTGGTCTCATTATCACAACGACAAAAGAATAATATGTTGGCCGCCATTTATAATTGCACTGCATGGTGTGCAAACTATGTAGTACGTGGAGGCGCACGTGAACGTATCTTAGCGACCGCTTACGCTACTGTTTCCACGTGTGTAGGAAAATGGACAATAGAATCGATGCTTCGGTCATTTGTCATGTTGCTTTTTGTAATGAGCGATTGCACGAGACCCTCTTAGCAACATTGTACGATAAACGAAAAAATATACTTCGCCACGATGATCAAGCAAAAGCTATTTCACAAAAATCAAATCATATTTTCAGATGAGGTTTTTTTTAAAGTTGTCTTTGCTTAATTTCCCTACTGAATTCGACGGGAAAAAGGAAAGGAAATGAAAGAAACTTTATTTAAGTGTCTAGTCGTTCTAGCGCTGGAGCACTAATTGGAGACACTGTAAACTGAAATTAACAATCAACGTAAATCAAGTCAAATGTTGGTTTTTGAGGAGAGGTGAAAACCGGAGTACCCGGAGGTAAAACCTCTCGGTGCAGAGAAGAGAACCAATAAACTCAACCAACACATGACGCCGAGTCTGGGAATCGAACCCGGGCCACATCGGTCGGAACCGAGGTGCTCTCACCACTGCTCCACGGGATATCTCACTCATACTGATATTAATATTGTGACGACTAGTTTACGATATTTTCCTCTGAAAGCCAGGTATTTTCTTTTCTGTAAGAAAACTAGAACGCCTGAAGCAGACTTACCTTACGGTTACCACAACTCACGCCCGCGGTTTACCGTATCTTAGGCATGCGCAGCTACATACCACCCGTACAGCTGCAGCCATAGCAAGCTGTTTCAAGCATGGCCAGTCTTATTGTGCCTTATTAGGCCGTGTTTCACAGTGCAGAATATATCATTTATTACCTGCATTTAGTATAATTACTTAGGTGATTATTGGAAATTTTCTGCCCGTATTGGTTACAATGGAGGTGATTGTTACGCAATAAACACCGGAGTCATTTTTTCAAAATGGTCGCCAGCAGTTTTGTCGAGGTGAAAGACGAAGAAATTAATCATTTTAAAGACAATGTGTATTTTTTCAAATAATCTCTTATGTAATTAAACTCCACACCTTCGCCGAATAATTGTTAAACATGGAAATAGGTTTTTTCCCACGGAAAAAGAAAGTGGATTGCCATCAATTTTGCATTTACTTGTTGAAGGTAGGAGATTTAAGGTGGTACATAATACCCAGTGACTGGCCTTGTTTTTATTACTCCTGTACAGTATCAATTTTGTGGCGTGATTTTTGTTATTTGGCACGAGTTGCTTGCCTTTAATTGAAAGCACTGAACACAACACCTGAGTTATTGCAAAGGTGAGAAAGACTGTCAGGAATAGCCTGAACGGAATGACCCGCAAACGAACAAGGAGGACGCCGTTACCCGGAAACTCCATCTTCCGGATCCGCATTAACCCTCTGAGACAACCCTTTTCCGTATCTTTCTATTTTCAGAGGCACCTCGCAGGGGGGCTTAAGTGGGTGTTTTCACAATAGCCAAT
Source organism: Montipora foliosa (assembly GCF_036669935.1). Classification (NCBI taxonomy): domain Eukaryota; kingdom Metazoa; phylum Cnidaria; class Anthozoa; order Scleractinia; family Acroporidae; genus Montipora; species Montipora foliosa. The sequence continues at coordinate 9,421,546 of NC_090869.1, read as the reverse complement.
CATGAGAGACCTACGGTCAGCCATTTATTGCGTCATATACGTATGTGACGTATGTGAACCACTTCACGTATTTTCTCCGTCACATACGTCACATACGTCAAAATATAGTAGTTCTTAAAAAAGGAAGATTTTGGAAAGGGTTGCCTCGAACGTACGATAAAGATGGAAGCTCCGGGCAAGGGGCTTCGGATTTAAGACAGGGTAAAAGTACAACTTTACTACTAAGTCGTCGCATCAAAGTAACTGAGTCTATTAAATTTTTATTGCGAGTTTCAGAGGTGTTACGTTTTACTCCACGAAAAGGGTGAGTAAGTAACAAACACACCAAGATGGCGGAACGACGTGTTTATTCTGCTCTACAAGTCACGTGGCCAACACAGGATACCCTACACAAAATACCCTACACAAAATAGGAAATACACCACAAAAGGTGTATTAGAAAGATAACAAAATTAGTGTTTTTCGTTCACCTGTTTTTGAATCCATTCCACAGCTACATACAAAGATGCCATCATTACACATAACATGAGAGTTTTATTCCATAAAACTCATTTGTACAAATCTATATTCTTTATTTTCACATGTGAAAAAAGCCTATACAGCCAATCAGAATGGCATACGGCTTTCACGTACGTGTGGAAGTATAACCAATCAACGATAGCGTAAATTCCTTTCCAAGCCAATCACTCGTGCATCTCGTGTGTCTCGTACAAATCGTACTTTGTTATTGAATTAAATTAAATTTGCATTTGGTTCTATTGTTAGCGAATTTTTGTTTCTAATTTGCGTTCAGAAAACTACTTCAATGAAAATTCTCGTCTTATGTGTAATAAACAGCTCACGACATAGAAAGTGCTTTGTACGGGGTTGTATTCACTTGCTGCCGTTTTGTGTCAAAAACCCTCACTCGCTCGTACCTCGCCCGTTCGGGGTTGTTGACACAAAAAACTCGTGAATGAAACCCCGTACGCCGCATTTTCTATGTAGTAAACTATATTTGTTGGATAAAGGTAACTTTGACTTGAGATACTTCATTAAAAGATGTGAGTCAAAGGAGACCTTAGAATTACTTTATTTGCTTGACCAAGCTAAGATATAAATAAAAAGAAACACAAATTACAGTTTTGAAGAAAAAACAAAGCCTTTCTTTTTCTTCTTGTTGAGAATTTCTGTAAACGGGGTGTAGATATATACTGCCTTGCCATTCTGATCGAAATACTTTTTTCGTTTAGATTGGATTGAATTGCAATACGATTGGTCGAAATTCCCCTTGGGCACGTTCTTGAGAAAGTCTCCTATCATATTACCGGCTGGTTTATATCTGGCAACAAAGTACGCACACTTCAACTGGGAATCTGATGTTGCCTCCGCTTTTCCGAACCCGAGCGTCGTGCTTTCTTTCCATACCACTTGGGTGAAGTGATTTGTGCCTGGTTGGATAGACTCTGTATTAAAGTCGTATCCAGGTTGGCAAACTTCATTGTACCTATCAAAATCAATCAATCAATCAATCAATCAATCAATCAATCAATCAATCAATCAATCAATCAATCAATCAATCGTTAGTTTGTCAAAAGAATAAAAACGAAAGCTCAAGGACCATGTTTTTAACGGTATGTTGTTTTGCCTCTCTAAATGTAAGATACTCCGTTGTCTATTGATAAAACCATAATCTTATCTTCTCCTTACCTATACCTGTCACAATTGACAAAAATTCACGTTGATGGTTAAGTGTTCCTTCACTTTGTCTACTCCACCCTTCACTAGCACATCTTGACCTCTTATTCTTCGGCCATTTCAACTTGAGTAAAAATAACAAACAAACTGCGGTTATAAACATAACGAGACAACGCATGTTGTAAGACTTTTTATGAACTAGACGTTTCGTATTCTCCAAAATACATCTTCAGAAGTAACGGTTACCTAAATTACATTTTCATTAAGCACTGGTTAAAACCAGCGTGTTAAAACCAGGGCTTAATGAAAATATTGGCAGTGAGAAACTTCTTCTCTATACTAGCCATTTATATTCTTTCAAGCAGATTTATCTAGGTCTGTTTATTTTCATTTATTTTTTTCATTGTCTTTACTTTCCTTATTTGGCTTTAGTCTTCGTGTTTAAATTCTTAGGTAACCGTTACTTCTGAAGATGTGATGTTGGAGCATACGAAATGTCAAGAAAAAAAACGTTTTACAACATGCGTTGTCTCGGTATGTTTATAACCGCAGTTTGTTTGTTATTTTTACATCTTGATCTTCAATTTGTATATCACTCAGGTTGTTGGTGATTGATATAGTCAGATGGAACTCAGGCTTTATTCAAGAAAAACTGTTACACAGATAAGAAACAACAAACATTGCGGCCGTATAACAGAACACCGCTGACAGCAAGTAACAACAAATCAACTCGGAATCGTATGACAACTTTCAAAATAGTCCTGCTGACAATCACTATAACAGACCTTATTTACGATGGCCGCCATGTTGGATTTGCTATTATCATGCAAATTAGCTACACAGTTCTTAGGGGGCAAACAACACAAGTTCGAGAGGTTATAACGAACATCTTAGCCACAAAGATGATTTGTTTTACGTTCATTGAATATTTATCACCTAAGCAGTAAAATGCAATCATTACACAAGTTACTTCGACGTTTTTTTAGTAAAAAATGAGCAGATAACGAAGTAGAAAGTCAAAATGTCAAAGGCAATCAAAAGATATAAAATTTTTATAAAAGGTACTTAATTCTAAATACTAAAATGGACTTTTTGCAATGTTATTTCAATATTGCGACGAGCCGATTTTCCACAATTTGCTGTTGTATATGCCTCTTGCAAAATGGACATAACTTGAAGGATACTATGTCAAGGGGTGGGGTGGGTCAATTAGAAGAAATGCTGAATGCCAAATAGTTATTTCGCTTTAAAAAAAAAAGGCTAATTGATTTGATTGATACAAACCGTGGACTTCGTTTTGCTATTACGATGGCTGCCCACTATGATATGGTGTCATGGAGACAAATCACTCTTTTCCAACTTACCAGGCTACCACGGCTCTCTCTGTGGGTTCTGGAACAACCGAAGCACAACTGGAGAAAAGGTTCTCTCCTTGTCCATTCCTCTCTTCCGAAGACGCGTGCGTCAAATTTCCATTCGCGGCGAGTATCTCGGCGTACGCTTTGGCCTGGTCGCACATCTCTCTGTCAAGGGTCATTAATGGCACTTGGTGTAACCGACGAAATTCATTATGTTTGGCTAAGGCCATTTGTTCGTCTTCGGTAAACGCTGTAAATAAGAAATGGATATCATAGAAATTCAATAATCGATACACGAGGCGCGATTGGACAAGGATATTATAATTCCATTGAGAGAAAAGTAGATTGGGGGAATCTTTATCTGCACAGTTTTGAAAAAAGGTTTCGTCTTCCCTCTTTTTGCCGCCTCGTTGCTCCTTATTCTATCTGAGGAAAGGCCTACATTACACACCTTTTCCTCTAGCTCCTCTTAATATGTAGGGACCCATACAATTGATCATACCCTCCTTTCCTCTTTCTTGTGCTCCCCAGCGTCCCTTCCCATTATCGACAAGGCTGCAGCAGTTAAAAGCGTTATCTCACCATATGCTTGAGTTGGTTTCCCTGTTGTTGGAGTCACTCCAAATGTTGTTATTGCCACGGTGGTTGGTCCCCCAGTTGTTGGTGCTTTTGTGCT
>NC_090869.1:9392835-9405335 GCF_036669935.1 Montipora foliosa | reverse complement strand
TTGCTCGGGATGAAACGAGCTTCGTAAGACTAACCACGAACATTATATAATTATTGTTTTAATAAAATCCATGAAAAACCTACTTGATTCTGATTGGCTAAGAGTAGTGCAGTTCAGGTGTAACATCAGTGCACAAAAGTGTAATACCTGGGATATGATTAGCTAATAAACAATAGGCTTTGGTCAGAACCAATCAAGTCTTTTGTTTTCAAATCAAGTGCCCTTCCTGGATGGCGCAATTTATGGCGCAATGTTTCCCAAATTTCCCTGATTGCGTCATACGCGTGCGTTTTTTCTGCTTGACCATCTCGAATTTTTTCAAGTTTATTGTTGCAGTTTGAGTGCAATTTGGAATAAATAAGAACTTGTAATTTTTTTCAGACTACAAATTGCACTTGCCTTACGGGCTCGCGCAATTTTGGTCATCTTTGAAAAAAATTACTCGTGCTTATTTATTCCAAATTGCACTTAAACTGAAATTGCAAATCATGTGATTGTCCATTTAAGTGCGAGGATCACTTCTCCCTTTCGCTTATATTCCGCACTGCAACCATAGACATTTATCAAGTTTCATTCAAAATCATTTGGCTTTTTGTGTTTTCTCGAAAACATATTAAAATAATAACTTATCAAAGCCAGTGGAAAGTGCAGTCTCTGGCACGAAATATTTTCGGGACTTGCAAAAAACAAGCCTCAGGCCCTCTGTTTTGATTTTAGAGCGCAAGGCTGCACTCTGTCCACATTTCGACCTAAAGGCTCGTGCAATTTTGTTGGTCTCGACGCACGGGCTGGTACATTTGTTTTAGTGTAAAAAATCTACGCGTGCTTATTTATATCAAATTGCATTCCAAATAATAGTTGTGGTTATACCAGCCATCTTAACCATGGGGGAAATAGCGTTTGCCCACGGGCAACGACGTTTTTGTGTGTAACCGCTTTCCCTGGACCGAAACTGCCTTAGACGTATTTCCATGGATACGTCAAAAAGAAAAAAAGAACTACCCATGCCAGTTCCTGAACTGAAAAGTACGGTTTATCTGCTCCCTGAGGTGGCTTCGCCAATCATAAAGCAGAAATAATTATATTTTACCCTGAGGGGAGTCTTTTACTGTGTAAACGCATCCCCAAGGCATCCTCGGAGACCCAGGGGCAGTCAGTCGAAACGGGACGAGAAAATCATGAGCAAAATCGGGACTGGCGGTGAGTTTCAAGTAATGAAACTTAACGCCAGTCCCGATTTTGCTCATGATTTTCTAGTCCTGTCTCGACTGACTGCCCTTGGGTCTCCGAGGATGCCCCAAGGGTAACATAAAAACCTGAGATGAACCAAAGCTAACCTGCGATCAGGCGTTCTTTTCATTGGACAGTCACAGTGCGAGCAAAGATATGCAGTTGCCTGCTGATTTATCCAGCTTTATCGTAAACAAATTCTTCTCTGCTACCAGCGACTGATTCCAATATTTCCACTGATGAATAAAACTGGACGGCATTTACCTCTTTGTCGAACGCAAATATCTCATGAGTCTCTTAAGTAGAGTGTGCATGCCTGAAGCGCGTTGACTCTAACACATTTTGGCGGTTAATTGCAGAAGATTTGGTGGCTGACAAACTCATATGCTCAAATGCACCCAATTGTAATGCGTTACAAGCCCTAACCTGCAAGATGTTTACTTCAGTAATTTTTAACTCTGACAGTGTCAATCACCATACCCTCCTTCCCCTGTGATAACTTGGGGCCACGTCCAGCTTTGTCTGGTGACTGGGAAATACACAAACCACAGTAAATGGCATTTCCCATCGAAAGGAACAGTGGAAATTTCCTTACCATTTGCTAAATTTTCCAATTTCCAGTCTCTCATCAGCCGAAAACAATTGCAAATCGTAAGCGCCATCTCCTTGGGCTGGTTTGATGATTTAGAAAAAAACTGTAACCATTATTCACCGGTCATCCCAACCGGTTTATTCTGACGAATGGTAAGCACCCCTAATTTCCTCGAAACTAGGAGTCCAAACATGTCTCTTCCCTAACCGCTTTCTCGTCCGCAGCTTGAGGATTCTGCGGAATGTTTACTCGACATTTATCACTATAACATGACAAAATGTATTACATTTACTGTAATGCTAATCATCAACGTTTGTTGGACTGAAATCCCACACAAGTACGCATTGCGGACCTATTTTTTAAAGGTGATATGACAAAGAAATGTATCATGCCCTCTTCCCGTGAAAAAAATAGAGATAAGAGAGGAAATAGAGGACAATAGGCTAAACCAAACCCAAGCCATTTACCCTCTTGAAGGCCCCAAAGCCAAGGTGTGTGTAACCACAGCAAATGTGTGACATCACGTCGTAAATAAAGATATTTGAATCGATGATTAAAAAAAACATTTGGTCTATTTCAACTGAGCTTAGGTCAACAATACTTTTAAACAGACCTGCAGCCTCTACAATTGTTTCGTGATCTTCGTTGAAAATAAACATGCTCTTTGGGAATAACAAACAACATTTACACAGCGAGATTCCTATGCGATACCAGTTGTATCATGTCAGGCTAGGAAAACAGACGGGTTGCAACTTGTATAGGAAAACAAGCTCATAACTTTATAAATTCGTATTATTAACACAAAAGAACCACAAAAGTTGCCATAAACGTGTAAACGCTGCACGTTGCTTTAAGAAAAGGCGTTTAAACAAGACCAACATTGAAAATAACCAAAGCATTAAGTAACACACCCATCACGGAAAACAACACCTAAAATCTCTTAACTTGTTTGCCGTGAAGTCTGTTTATGTAACGTTTGCTTGCGTTCGGTTAACAACCTGTGAGAAGGACAAATGCAACGAATCGAACGTGATATCATAATGCATCTGAGTTGAAAGAGACGTAATCAGTTCTGAATTTGTGTTACAACAGGTAAATTACGATATTCTATTGCTATGTGTCATTGACTATTTCAACGTGTCGTTTTTCATTCACCTTTAACGGTGGCCTTTATTTTATTTCTACTTTCGTTTCTTTGTTCTTGCAATGAGATTCACAAATATATCGTTGTTATCACCCCCTTTCAGTAAAGGCAAAACAGTATGCCCTATTATGCAATTGCTATTTTTTTAACCCCGGAGAAGTTCCGAATCAAAATATATAGCGAAGATGAACCTGAGGAATGCGTCTGAAAATAAGAAGGCAGTGAGAATTTCTATCTGTTAAAGACATTTTTTTGGTCAGTTTTTTTTAAATGTTTATTCCAACTAATGTGGCGCGATGTGTTAATAAATCACTTGTAGCCGAGAAGAGATGGAAACATTATGTTATTCCTCACTGTTCAAAGTACTAGCTTTGAGAAAATATTCACAGGCCTTAACATAACGTTTCCCAATACTACATTAGTAGAAATCCATTCACAAATTATCACGAATCACGTAATCTGATTGGCTCGCTATCTATTGAGAGACAGATATTGAGTAGCAAAAAGCCGGCGTTCTGAACAAAAACGAAACAAAAGCAATAAAAATTGAAATAAATTCAAAGGTAGTATGTGAGTGGCTTTCTTCTAAAACAATTCAGACGATTCGTTTTCTACTAGTCATTAGTCAACTCGGGGCTACTCGCCTCGTCGACTATCTGTTGGCTCACATAAAGCTCGAACTCGAAGCCAAGTCTAATTGTTAAATAGGCAAAAACGCTGGTTATTAACGCTCGGATCTTTTGTGACCAACGTCTTTGGTGATTGTTATACCACGCACCGCGAGGTCTAAATGAATATCAGAAAGGGAAGAAATAGAATTTTCCATTAATTTCTTCGATTTTAGATCATGTGTCGCCTTCCAGTGTTTTTATTTCTCACTCTTCTGTCAAGAGCAGGTTAGTTGCTTAGCATGTCTCAATCCAAAGTCTAAACACGAGTGCTTATATAAATGAGTCTGGGGATGAAAGGGGATAGGGGTTGCATTTCTCACTGAGCCATCCCTACTTGAAAACAGCTCACCAGAAAAGATAGTAATGCAACAGTCATGATATGCGATTCTATTTCTCATTTTTTTGTGATGTGGCAAGATGTTACAATTTCAAGAAGAAAGCTAATGTCCATGCTCTTAAGAATAACTGTCCTATTGAAGATCGAAAATCTGTATATCATTTTACACCTACGAGGCAGGCGTAACTCAGTGGGTTAGTGCATGCGCGGCCCTCTTGAGCTGGATGTCGCAAGTTCGTCCCCGTTTGTTTCGACTTTTCTCTGATCCGTGTAGCTTTAGCTCTGCAGCTCCTCCCCCACCCAATGGTACTTCATATGAATTACATTGCTTTCTTATCATGGGGGAGTTCTGACAGCCTTTTTGATTATATTTACATAAGCACCAGATTGAATTGGTTCTCATATACGTTGTAAGTCAAATCTGGTCTCAGGTGGATCCGTTTTCACCTAAGTTAAATTGGTGATCCTTATTTATTTGGGACGTTTGCCTTTAATTTGCCTTGCCTTGACGTTATTGCATTTGCAGATTCACCATTATTATTAAATTTTCGACCTTGGATATTGCTTTTCTAGTTTTCTGATTGGTTAAAATCATTCTCGGTTATCAGTTCATATACCGTATGTCCTAATATGGAAACTGATTGCGTCAAGTGTTGCCAAGCTGGGAACTGATTGGCTTTAATTGACAAGTATCCAAGCCTTCAGAATCTGATGAAAATCTAAGAAAACAATCATTCCTTCCGCGCTTGTTGGATACGAGACTGGTTTTCGCCAACTCGGCGCTTACGCGCCTCGTTGGCTAAATACCATCTCATATCCAACGCGCTCTGGTGGAGTAATTGTTAATTATAGAGAAGATAGCTAGGTAAGTAAGATTTAGAGTATACACGCTATGACGACAATAGGTACCAAATCTAAAAACAAATATCGATCAAACTTCATCTGTCTTACATGCGTTTCTGGTTCCACTCAGTTGTCATTAATTAACCCCTTTCCTGACGAGTAAAATCGTTTGGACCTCGTTGACGAGTAAAATCGTCTGGCGTTAGACAGAGTAAACTCTGTGAGTGTCACTCTTGGGCAGGAATATAACGGGCAGTGTCAGAACCTAGATGTTGTTAACCCTTTCCTAACACGAGGCGGGCCCTCAGTTGACGAATAAAATTGTCTGGCGTTAGATATAGACATAGTAAAACTGATCAGAAAGTATCCCTTTTGGGCGGGATCTGAAAGGGTTTAAACCCCACTCAAATAAAAATAGTTAAGTTGTGACTGGAGAAGCCTTTTGGAGTCTAATTTAAAATATGACGTTAATACCTAATTTCAACTAATATTATACAGTTATGATTCTTAGATAACCGAGAAGACTGCAGTAACTCCTCTGCGTCGTTTAATTAATATGTATTTTTTGAGTTTTAGATTCCAACGGATTGAGAGAAAGAGGTATCAATCATGATGAGCACTCCGAACATGGAAAACACGCAGACTGGATTTCTAACACAATCAAAGGTAACTGATAGTAAATTTGTTGATATTACATGTGGCCAAAGAAATTTGAATCACGAGTCAATCCTGCAAGCTAGTATAAATTCTTTCAGGACCTCGTTTCAGATGATGCCTAGATGGACTGGTGGTCAAATTCTGGAAACTTCATAAACGAGAATAGTGACATCGCGCTTCATATTATCTTGACCGTGACCACGTGCAATTGTTTGTCCTCGATTCAACACTGAGTTTTGATTAAAATAATCAAAACTTTTGATTGGCTGTCTCTTAGAACAAAGGGTGTGGTTTGTGCAAGGTCAGGGACAAAGCAGCAAACAAAAACATATGAACAAGAGAAACCTGAGGGATATAAACCCTGAGCCTATTTAGTGAACGGCTGGCAACATTCTGACACAGAATGATTCTCTAAGACGAAAGAGCAACATGAGCAGACTTCATCAATAGTCAGGTTTGACCCTGACGCTGAGAGCCACACCCCATTGGAGCCTGGATTTCTAATATGCCCTGTCAGGACTAGGGATGCCACATCATAACACCGCGACCTCCGTGCCATTTCTTTTTGCAAACGGTTTGTGCGTGGTTTTGCATTGCACAGAGTCAATCAACAAACATTCTCTGAAGGGGTCTACGACCCAGAAAAGAAAGAGCTACTAAATTCCAGGCGTAACTACAACGGAAGCAGCTTCTCCTCAGTTATTTTCAGACCCTGAGTGTTATTCAGTCGAAGTTGAACTCTCATCCCTCAGCACGCACATCAAATGCTTAACCAAATGCGCCAACCCGGACTGGCGATTCAAAGCGTTGCTCATTATCAATTTGCGGTCTTGCATCAGCACAGTCACGAAGGCAACCTCGTTCCCAGGTTCTCTCTCCTACCCGTCGCTCCGTGGGGACGAGTAGGAGAGAACCCTGGGAACGAGGTTGCTGAGCAATGACCAGTGTTACAAAACAGAAGCACCGGATCCAGGTGAAGGCCCTTATCAGCGATTTAAATATTATAAAAAGCAAAAAAGAGCAAGGCTGATAAAACATTTAAGGAAGATATTCTTAAATATTCTTTACCTTTATATAATTTCAGTTCTAATTCCCATCATTATTATTATTATTGTACCATATCTGTTAAGTCCTTTAAAATCCTTATCTTTAGTGCTGTATCAAATCACACGCCATATCGATCACTATCCAAATTGTAACGTCTTTGTTAACCGTAGTCATTGCTTGTAAAACCCTGATGAAGAAAGGCAGTGCCTTTCAAAAAAACTGGCTTTCTCTTATATATTCCTTCACCGTTATATCAGCCTTACTATTATTAGCTTTTTATACCATTGTAAATGCAGTTTGTTTATCGAAAGAATATCAAGACGTACAGAGGTAGAATTACTTGTGAAAAATGCTTTTAATAAAATAATGAGCGCAGGTAACTTAGAGGGAGCCGAGGACGACAACGAAAGCCTACGAGCTCTAGTGTTGATCTCTCTTCCTCATCGGTCCAGTTTTCAAGTCGTTGCAATCTATTTTGTGCCGCAAGATCGTAATAGAGGCCCCACTAAAAGGGACTAGTGTTGTTTAATGAACAATTAAAAAAGGGTTTCCCTTCTTAAATCTACTGCTAACAATTGTTTTTGCTCTGCTCGGATCCAGGTCCACTTCTCTTTAAAATGATAGGTCATGGCAAATTTTCTGTGGATAAAAAAGTTGCGAATCTTCAGCTAAAGATTATTTTTGAAAACCAACGGCGTACAACAACGAAAGCACCTTGGTGGTATCCAACTACTGAACCAGCCACCACAAAAAGCCCTAAAACAGCAACAACAAGCTATTGGTGGCTTCCAACCATCAACCAAGCAACCACTAAAAACCCAACTAGTGAACCAGTCACCAATCCGAGTCCAAGCACATCGGCAACAGGAACACCAGCCACCACAGTACCCCTAACACCCTCAGTGCCATCACAGGCTACCAGGACATCAGGAGGTATTCAACCTTTCATTCTATATTTGTACCCCAGTAGGATGTAAATATTCCAAAAGTTTAAATCATTCGAAAAACTATGAAATATATAACAATACCGAAGCACTATAACATTTCATATCAGTGAATGGTCCGTTGAAATTGTGAGTTTCAAGACAGTCTTATATGGAAACCTTCTTTTTTCATTGCAAGTGCGGACCTCACCGTCACCCAAGTTAAATCCCTTGAGATGAGGTTGCTACTTGGACTGGACTGACGTTATTCTATCACTAAAACCGACCGCCTTACAGTGTGACGCGCCTTACCGTGGCCACCTGACAAAGTTTTTTACAAATTGTCCACCAATCAGGATGTGTAAATAGACCTTATTCACGATGGCCGCCATGTCGGATTTGCTATTATCATGTAAATTAGCTACGCACTTCTGAGGGGGCAAACAACACAAGTTCGAGAGGTTTTAACGAACATCTTAGCCGCCACACAGACGATTTTTTTCACGTTCATTGAATGTTTTTCACTTAAGTAGTAAAATAGAATGATTACACAAGTTACTTCGATGTTTTTTTTTAGTGAAAAATGAGGAGATAACGAACCTTGCATACGGCGAGAGCTACTGAAATTTAAACTGACCAATCAGAATTCAGCGAGCGGGAAAAACAGTGAAAATGTCAAAGGAAATCAAATATATAGAATTATCATAAATGGAACTTAATTCTAAATTCTAAAATGTACTTTTAGAAATGTTGTTTCAATATTTCGACGAGCCGATTTTCCGCAATTTGTCTTTTTTCCAATGTTTGCCCCCCAGCATAACACATGGCTAATTTGCGTGACAATTTGAAAACCAACATGGCAGCTATCGCGAATAAGGCCTGTTTGATTGACACAGTCAGGCCTCGTTGCAAAGTTCGCACAGTTGTAAGTTGAACACCGTTGAATGGGTTGTTGAGTTGACGTCTTTATACGTAATTGTCTTCTTGCCGAAAAAATTACACAATGCCCAAATGTGTAATCGTTGCAATTGAGAGATTCTCAGTTAAATTACAAGAAAAACAAAAGGCTTTACAATTGTCGTCTTTACTGAAACAATGATTTTCATACCGCGCAGACTATATGTACTCAATTGACAAGTCCACTCAATCTTGTTAAAATCAGAAAGTTATTAAAAGAAAAAAGTTTTCCATCCGTGGCGCTGTCCGAAAATATTTATGATCTTGTCCATACTGTTAACAATTACTTTATTGCCATAAGAGCGCTCAATTCACACGATAGCGGGACTATTGAGGTATTTTAAGCGCCGGAGTCCGCTGAACGAGCGCTTCATCAAATCCAGAATCAGCTGTGAAATTTGCAACGCGCTTACGTTGAGAGTTACCGTGTAGCTTTTACTCGAGTAAATAGTGGGTGTAAAGTCCAACTTGTAAATAGACCAATTTCGATATATTAAAATTTAGTCCAAAACAAAAGGCATCATCTCGAGGCTCTGGGGAATAAACTTATACAAATCCTCATATTTATTCCCCAGAGCCTCGAGATGATGTCTTTTGTTTAGGACTGAATTTTAATATATCGAAATTGGTCTATTCATGAATTCAATTTTCTATTTTCGAATTCCCCATAATACACTTTGTTTGCCCCCCAAATTTTGCAACTGTTGTTTTCAAATGCTCTTGGGGACACTGCATATTACCAAGAGCATTTCAAAACAATGGTTTATGCAAAATTTGGGGGGCAAACAAAGTGTATTATGGGAAATTCGAGAATAGAGAATGAAAGATTTTTCTACACTGGAATTCACACGTGTAGCCCGAGTCACGATACAATTAGCCGATATCAAAAATACCGTAATACTCTTTGTTTGTCCCTCCAAAATTTTGCGTAACCATTGTTTTTATTTTCTCTTGGGACTTACAACGGTCCCAAGAGAAACTGGAAACAATGCTTATGCAAAATTTTGGAGGGACAAACAAAGAGCATTATGGTATTTTTGATATCGGCTAATTGTAATATACAACTGTATCTTTATTATTGTAACTTAACTTGAATACGCTTGTAGACTTCATTTGTAAGTTTCAATTGCACGAGGTTTATTTGTTGACCCACTGCTGGAATACCTTGACAGAGAAAATTCACGTGGATTTTCAATGTCAAGCAACCGCCTTTCCTCAAAATTTCTAGGCTGCCGAATGAATCTCTGTCCCAATAGTTCTTCAAGTTTTTCTTCGCTCGACGAGAACACATCAAAATTTCGAAAGAAGCTTCCTTCAAGTCGTATACATCCATCTTATTCGATGGTTTAACTTATAATACGCGCGGATATTTTGGGAAAATACGAGCAATGAGCAAAATGTCCGCGAGTATTATATGTTAAACCATCGAATAAGAGATTTATTATTCCACTACAAAAAGCTGTTATTTTGATTCAATTTTATCTGGTAAGAGTGTTTCTAAAAAAATGCATCTGTCCTTCAGAGCGCTTGCAAACGATGTAAACAGCACAGAAATCCAGCCAAATGTCCTTTATTTGATTGTATATACGAAATGACGAGTGACAAGCGATGACAAGCTAAATTCTCAGCCTTAGCATCGTGTTGAAAACAATTTCTTTCATTGAAGAACTCCCGTTCCGTCCGTATTTGTATTTGCTCTGTTCTAAACCGGTCAAACCGGGACAGTACCGTGTATTACCGTCTCATATTTTGCGCGTTCTCTTGACCAAATATGGTAAAATGTCATAATAGTGGAATAATAATTGCCTTTTAGTATAAATACAAAGGTGACTCCTCTAAAATTTTTATTGAATTGTGTACGTAGCGCTACACCTATAATTACATTTCGGAGTCTTGTAAAAACGACCTTTAACGATGTTTATTAACTCATTTATGTGTGCACATGTAAAAACATGGGTTCAACTTGTAAACTAGACGTGTATCCTTTCTGCTGAATTGACCCCAGATTTAAAGTTTTAGATAAACCCGTTAAAGATTACACCCAAGAAAAAAATTAAAAGCACTTGGGCAAGAACCGAGAGATTATCTCAAGCATTTTTTCAAATATTTATCGCAAGGCTTTTGTAGAAGCTGACAAAATGCTTTGACTTTACTACCAAATAATTATCTTTCGTCTTGTCGAACCGGGCTGACCTTTAGTCACTTTCCTCTTGATCTGATCCTGAATTCCTGTCTTCTTGACCGCTAACAACGTTTAATTTGACTCCACGAAGGCCTCAATTTAAACTTTACTTCATGTGATATGAAAAGCAGCGATTTCATAAAACGTACGCGTTCTCCCGCCTACTGCGAATTGGCGGCAAAGACGTTCGGCGAAAACTGCAACAAATGCCAGCGATCGGCAGATTGGTGGCAGAGCCATTGAAACTTTTCAAGATGGACCCTTTGGTCGCGTTGTAGAAGCCGGACTTTATAAATAATTTATCCCATGTTCTTTTGCCCGAATCATAAGCATTTGCCAGAAAAATTTCAAAACTGGAACTCTTATCTAAGGGATGTAAGATTGCTTGAAAGATATTTGAAAACGGAGGTAGGAATTAAAATAGAGGATCAAAATTTCCCAGAACTTCTATTTTTGTAACACGTACCACAGGAAACCCAGTTTACGCTCATGGAGCGTCTAGTTAGAACTCATTATCATTACACATGCGTACGATGACATCACTGCTGCATTTTCCCATAACATGACACAAATGAATCCTCGAGTTTGCAGTGCGTGACTTTTTAGTAAAAGATCATAAGCACGATACCTGGGTTAAGGTGATTCCTTAGTAATAGAAGTTGTCGTAAGATTTTTTTAAAACTTTTCTCGATTGTTCCCTATATTATGGTGACTCGAAATGTGCAATCAAAAAAGTAGGTCACCAAGCTCGTTTGAGAGACATAACTTGCTCAAGTTACTCATTTAAGCATTGCGCCTTCATCTATCAAGAACAAGTTTATTCCATCGGTTCAGGCTACGTTTTGCAAGAACAGGAAGCACAGCTTTGACGTAATTCTTGAAATAACAAAACAGGTGAATTGTGTTGCTCAAAAGGAATAATTTAATGTTTGTTTTATGGCACAGGCACAAGTCTTGAAAAGGCACTGACTACAAATGTTCTTCGGGTGCGTGATCTCGAGGAGACAATTTTGTGTCCACGAGTGATGGCTACGAATACTATCTTCCCAGTAACTTTTTTTTCTGACGTAAATTTTTTGTAATTTTTTTACAGCGCAAAGAAGATCAGTAAGAGAATAAAATTATGCCAAAAAAAAGATAGGTCACCAACCTCGTTTAGGAGAAAACAGAAAGCAAATCAAGCTCGACCCCTCGACAACACGTCTCCCCGATAGCGCGGTTTCACTTTCACTGTCGGACTTAAATGTTCTTTAGCATCATCAAGGCTATCACTCGACTTTTTGTTTTGTGAGAGTTGAAAAAGTTTCTTGTTTTGCTCTTTACTGCTGTGCTCTGAAAACGGCCATTCTTCTTTATAGCGAGCTTTCCCTCGCGAAAGGTCGCCATTTTGAAATGTTTTTGGCCACGTTCGATATATCAATATTCACACATGGGTACGAGTCTTTATGGTTTAATTTAAACATTTTTTTGTTTAGAATATCCGTTGAGACTTGTGAGACAAAGAGCCATGAAATTTGACCATAAAGCCTCTTAGCCATGCCTGAATACGAACGGGGCTTACGCTGTGTTATGCGCAGAACAGGATGCGCAGTGCAATACTAGGGAATCACCTTAATAGACCTCTTTAGCTTGCACGTTTTCTTTTCCCATTTCAGACCACGTTGTTATGCTACTGAACAGTTTCTTTCAAATGCCGTCTTATGCACGTGCATATGTATGCATAATATATGAAAAACCAAAGGAAAATTCCCATGGGAATATCACGTGGTTTGAAGTGGCAAAACAAAACGAACAAGCTAAAGCAGTCCATTTTGCATTCAGTACCGGAGAATCCTTTTCTCTCTTGCTCCGGTTTCCCAGTTGAAAATACCAAATTTGCTTTAATTTAGATGATGGATTTCATTGTGTGAAGAATCA
>NC_090869.1:9387835-9390335 GCF_036669935.1 Montipora foliosa | reverse complement strand
TCGGCAAACCAAAGGGGTGTAACAAGAATCCTGGACCAATAGATCTGCTAAAATCAGCGGGTTAGTCACCTTTTGGTGAATACATTACTTTTAACTCGGGTAAGGTGCGTATCTGCAACACATTATTATACCAAAGCACTTGGCCACAGAATGGTTTTATTTTAGAGTAATGTGCGATACTCTAAGGATTCTATCAAAAAGAATCTCGATGACAGAGTACACTCATAAAGAGACCATATCATTGTAAGCTGTGTTTGACATATTGGTGTTTTTGATTTTATGAGGATAACATATATAAATCCAACTGCATGTATGTTTAATGAAGTGAAACACCTAAGCTGATTTAATTTTGGTGGGTACATTAAATTTCGAGCTGTGTGTGTTGCTGGTAAAATCCATTCTCAGGTTGAATACGTTTTTACCTAGGTTAAATTGGTGATCCACATTTTACCTAGGTTGAATACGCACTCAGATGAATTGAAGCAACTAACTTTTCTGAAGCCTAAATTAAGCCCAGAGAAAAATCAGTGTCCGATTAGGAATAGTTTTGGTTATTATACATGGATATTAATTGACTTATTATAGAAAAGTAAACAATGAAATGAACTGTGCTTGGTTGAGAATGTTCGTCGTTGTAGTGTAGTGGTGAAGACACGGAGGAGGATCTGGAGGGTCCGAGTGTGAGTACTGGTAAGTACATAGCACAGTTGGGACTGAATGTTGGGACTGAATGCGTAAGTCTCGGGGAAAGAAGGTGTGTTGAGATGTGAAAGACAAAGCTTGAGGAAAGGTGTTGGTGCTTTCAGCCCTTTTTAGGTGGTTGATAGCTCATTTAAACTAAATAGAGTGCATATTCAACCTACGTAAAATGAGGATAACCAATGTAACCTAGGTAAAAAAGGATTCAACCTGCGACCGGATTTGACCGACAACATGTAAACAAAGTCTAGTTGTGAGCTACGCTGCAAAGAGTTCCTTGTCGTTTGAAGCGACCAAACTGCTTTTCATATTCAGTTGAACACTTCTCAGTTAACATCCATGACATATTTGTTGCTTGCTTGCAACATGACCATTGTACTATCAAAAGTTACCAAAAGTGAATTAGATAAGAGTGTTGTTATAGCATGAGTGGGCTCGCTAGCAAAGTCACAAATGAGTCTATTTTTAGAATAACCGTTCCCTCGAAAATCAGTTGTCATGTACCTGAAAAAACATGGCAGAAGCAGTCACGCGTGACATGGCTTCTTCTGATTGGTTAAAGTTGGCGGCCTTTTGTTTGTTTCGCGCGCAAAGTATATCTAAAATAAATCCATTTGTGACTGTGCTGGGCAAGGCCGCAAAGCGATTGATCAACACTCTTATCTAATTAATTCACCCTCGAAGCTACGCATCTCATTTACAATGAAACGTTGAAGACAGGCTGACACCGATGATTATAATCAACCTATTGAACTACGTAATTAGAGATTCCATGCGTCAAAAAAGAACAGGTTGACCAGAATGGTAGGCCAATGAAGAAGAAATTTAAGGAAAGGTCAGAACGTACAAGAACGATACACGAGCTATTTGAGACACTGAGGCCTACCACGGACATGTTCTGAAATGAATGTAAGATATAACATAAGGCTAAACGTGGGCTTTCCTGTAAAAATATAATAAACCTATTATGTAATTGTGAGGTTAAAGTCCGCAAGAATGCCAAGGAAGGTCAGGTATCTCAATCTAGTCCACAAGAGAGGAGAGTGAACACGTGGTTTACCCACTTTAAAAATCTAATCGGCAACCACCCATCAACAGACGAAAACGAGGCCATTCCTGCTATCTTCTCTGACCTCGACATTAACGATGGCCCATTCACACATTCGTAATATGTCAAAGTTAAAAGGTCTTTAAAAGAAGGAGTGGCCCTGATGGCATTCCACGAGAGGTATTAAAGAACTGTGATCTAGACAACATAGCGTTATATTTATTCAATCATGCTTAATTAATGGTAAACAAGAATCCCGATCAATGGTCACACTCTTACATAATCTCTGTACCTAAATCAGGCAACCTGAAAGTGACTGACAACTACAGAGGCATTAGTGTAACATGTATTGTGGCGAAAGGTTAAACAGGATGATCCTAAATCGTTTAAGACTTGCCATTGACCCACTCCTGTGGAACAATCAGAACGGTTCAAAGTTCAACAATATATCTGCAGTCATCACATTCATTGATTTTAAGAAGGTTTTTGACGCGATATGATCCGAATACTAGAGGCCTATGGAGTTCCTCCGCTTTTTTTAAAGTCCTGCTATGACCAAAAAAATCAATTATCATTTTTTCTTTACAGCTCAAAACTATGTTAACTAAACACTAAGTGACCCAAGCTTTTTTAATCCTTGATTTAAAAAAGATACCTCTTTATTTTAACTGGAATTTTCCTATTTAATGGTCCGCCATTACTAACTTTGAAGTCTTAAGAGGGCTGAATAGAGGAGAAAATGACATCAAAGAC
>NC_090869.1:9375335-9382835 GCF_036669935.1 Montipora foliosa | reverse complement strand
CATATTAAAACAGTCATGTGGTGTTATGTTTTCTTCTTCGCTATTGGAACAAGCATTGTACAAGCCGGTAAATTCTCTCTTGTTAACCAACATTCAATTAACGTAGATAGTAAATAGAGCCTCTCGCTTACCAAATTTTTAAATTACAAAAATCTTCGTATGTCCGTCACTTGGTTCGCGAAAAAATATGGAAGGCAGCAAAAATATTGAGTGCTGTCTCTTCCTGGAGATAGCAGGGGGTCGAGGTTAATGTACATTGTGAACGGATCATACAAAGTACAAGAAACGCGTGTGCTTCATTGTAAAAAAATTGGTGCGCTTATGGTTTTGTAAGACTGAGATATAGACATCTCTTGATGTTTCATTGTACTCAAGATTAAGTCGCTTCATTAAGGCAGCAAGTGAAAATCCCTTGTTTGCACCGTGATGAATTGTATTAAGTCCGTATTTTTTCAGTTTTTAAAGAAAAAGTCTTTCACTCGAGTTTTTGGTAGCTGTGTGAGTTGCCAATTGGCTCGTAAATTTTGATTTACATTATTCCCTCATCTTGAGTTCTGGTTCACACGAGGGAGGCAAACCCAAGCGCAAAAAACTTCACACGTCCAACACAAACGCAAGCACATTGAAATACAGCACAATGAAATAAGCCCCGGGATTCTTTTTTTTTTCAAATGCTCTTTTTCAGTGGCTTATTTGTGGAGGGGCTATGGGTAAGAAAATATGGTAACCCATCTGTGCGAGAAAATCAGTTTGGTTTTGGTCACCGTACGACCGTACGACCGGACGGTCGACCGGACGAACGTACGAAAGTCTAGCCCTCCATGTATGCCAGTTTAACAAGTATCACGTGACCATATCACGGACTGAAGTCTAGTACTCATCAGTTGACCATTGACCAGGTACTGGGTTTCGGTTGGATCAAAGGGTCAAGCCAGGTTAAGAACAGGAGCCCATTTCACGGAGCCTCCATCTTGCATATTAACCCTATGAGTTTTCCCGTATCTTCCTATTTTTAGAAGCACCTACCACGGGGGTTTAATTTAGTGGGTGTTTTCACAATGGCCAATCATAAGAGACCCATAGTATGCGTACGTATGTAAGGTATGTGAACCACTTCACGTATGTTCTCATTCACAAACGTTACGCCAAACTAAAGTAGTTCCAAAAATAGAAAGATACAGGAAAAGGTTGACTCAATACAATACGTATGGAAGCTCTCGGTAATGGGCTCCTGGTAAGAATAAATAACCAGGGAGTTCCGCTTTTAGGCTTGGCTAAATCCACATATTATTCGAAAGGGCTAATAATAATAATAACAATAATAATAATAATCATCATCATCATCATCATCATCATCATCATCTTCTTCTTATATAGTGCTGTTTCTCTGCTGAACCAACAGCGCTTTACAACAACGAGTGTTCAAAATAATTTCTAAAATGGTATGTCTTAAAAGTGGACGTAAACGATTCTGCTAATTTTCAACGTTTCATACTCAATGGGAAGGTATTCCACAGTTTTGGAGCAATAAAGGAGAAAGCTCGCTCTCCATACGTTTTAAGATGACAGCGGGGTTGTACTAGTAGTTCTTTATCAGATGAACGCAATGTCCTTTAATGGTCGAGAGTGAATTAAAAGGTCATTTAAATAGAATGGCGCTAGTTGATTACGACATTGAAAAGTCATTAGCAAACTTTTAAAACGAATACGTTCATGAACGGGTAACCAATGCAGATCTCTTAGCACAGGTGTAATATGCTCGTGTTTACATGACGTCGGGCTGCTGAATTCTGCACATACTGGAGTTTTCGGACTTGATCCTGCCTAAGACCCCAGCGTAGTATATTATATTGGTCAGTCTTGGATGTTACGAATGCGTGGATCAAAGTTTCACAGTGACGAAAAGAGAGATGTTTTCTGATTTGATCAATGTTACGTAGGTATTAGAAAGCGGACTGACATATGCTGTTTATTTGTTTGTCCATAGACATGACAGTGCTGAACTACGTACCGATGTTCTTTGCTGAGTTCGATGAGTAGATAACATCTTAGCAAACAAGAATAGATTATAGCGGGGGTTCTGGTAGATGACGGGTGTGCAAAACAAGGAGCTCAGTTTTGTCGTGGTTGAGCATCAGCCTATCGGCTGACATCCAATTATTAACATCATGAATACATGACTCAATGCGTTGTTTGGATGTAGTTGGTTCGCCAGCAGCACTAGGCTTGAAAGACACATAAATTTGGCTATCATCAGCATAAAAATGCTGGTTCATGTTGTGTTTACCGATGATGTCTGTGAGAGGTGATGTGTACATGGAGTACAGGATGGGACCGAGTACTGAGCCCTGAAAAGAAAGGTAAAGTCTCTGTCACGAATCGGAAGGCTTATCAGGCCGGCGCTTATCTCCGGTTTCTTGTAGCACGAAGCGACTAGGAGTATTTCTACTCCCCCTGGATGGGATGCTAGTCTATCACAGGATTACCTCCAGCATTAAATTCGCCGGTATCCATTTGTACACCTGGGTGGAGTGAAGCCTTATGAGATTAAAGTGTCTTGCCCAAGAACACAACACAATGTCCCCGGCCAGGATGCGAACCCAGACCACTAGATCCGGAATAGAGCACTCTAACCATGAGGCCACCACACCACTAAACCCTGAGGAACACCACAAATGAGATTCCGGCTTGATGGGCGCTCAGTTCCATTCTTTGAGAAACTGGGTCCTCCCCGATAGATAAGACTGTATCCAATGTAAGGCTTTTCCAGTAATTCCGAAACGATATTCTAGCCCGGTAATTGGACTATCATGGTCATGTTATACATGTAGGGAAATGTTGCTTTGTTTTGTTTTGTATTTGAGGATTTTTTTTGTACAAGTCCCCGGGGGTTTATATTCTGAGGGTTTTTTGCGTGACGAAGTCAATTGGTCTTTCTCGGCTTTTACTTGGGGTAGAAGAGGGCAGAACGCGTCATCAGAATGGAATAAGTAGAATTATTCACTTTAGAGCAAATTTGGAAATAACATTTATGTGTTCAATAGCTAAGTTTCCAAGCTTGGAAGTCTGGAAATTTGGAAATGTGGAAATATTCCCAGACTTCAAAGCTTCCCACCCCTTTGTCCTTGTGTGGGCCCATTTCTATTAGTAGCGCTAACTCTCATATGGGTGGAAAACTAGCACTTCACATTACGCTCTAATAGTTAACTATTTAACTATTCAAGACATATTTCCAAATTTCCAGACTTCCAAGCTTGGAAACTTAAGGACGCTTTGCGTTTGCGTTCTGGAAGTTCACTTACGTATTTGCTTGCGCTTAGGTCTGCGTTTGCGTCGTTCGTGTGAACCAGCCTTTAGGAGTATACTTGACAGGTAGAAGGGAACAACGTTTTCATAAAGTTAGAATCAGTTGTTTTTGTCTATTCTTCAAAACAATTGGGGTTGATTTTTGCTCTTTTCGAAAGAGTGGCCTCTTCGGTACTAAGCGAATACTATTTTTGCACACAGGAGATGGTCCAACGGGCAACAATAAAGAGGCTGATGAATCCATCGGTATTTTTGCCTCTGGTCCTGGAACAATTACTAAAAATGGAACTGTCACGCTCAACCTTCGCCTCGATGGAATACTACAAGCTCTTGCATGTTTGAAAGTTTCGCGTTTTTTTGGACCCAGAGGTCGACGTCTGAGAGGTCCGGGACGTCCTGGATCCCCTAGTCGGCTTCGTAGACCAAATGAGCGACTGCCTGGTCCTGGGAGTCAATTTCCGACACAGCCAACGCAAACTCCAGCCACTGTACAAACTCGAACCACAGGACAAACTCCAACCACAGGACCAACTTCAACCGCAGGACAACCAATTAAAACAAATGGTTAGATAGCGTTTTTAAATATCGTAGCCTTGTCATTGTTGGGAAAAAACGTGGAGGGTTAGGAAGAGGAAAAGACTCCGAGGTGATGATTAATTATATGGGTCCATAAAATTTGTGTCCTGCGTGTCTAATGTATGCCTTTCGTCAGGTCAAATAAGGAGCAAGTGAAAGGCAACAAGAGCAAGCGCCCATTATTTTCCTCTTCTCTCACTGAAAATAAAATATTCTTGCCTATCATTCTTCCCTTGGGAATAACTGAATTTGTGATATCACGCTTGCTTGTCTTACAGTGACGTTTACCACAGACGAACAAATGGGTTTAGATAAACATAATGAGTTCCGCAGGGTACACGGTGTCCCAAACATGACGCTGGACAGAGAAATGTGCGACCAGGCGAAAGAATACGCCGAGGTACTCGCCGCACAAGGAACACTGACGCACGCGTCACTGGAAGGTCAAGGAGAAAACCTTTACTACAGTTGTTCTTCAGAAGATCCAGGAACCACAGAAGATGCGGTAGAGGCCTGGTAAGTTGGAAGAGTGATTTGGTGGCCCTGTGCCTATGGATGGTTTTCACTTGACGTCACAGCGGCCATGTTGGTGCACAGAACAATCGAGAAAAAAGCCTTTTGGGAGATTGACTCTATTATAATGCAAAACATGAACCATAATTATGCTATTGTTTTGTACACCAACATGGCCGTCTCATCACGTGATTGAAAAACATCTATTGGAGAAGTTTTGTTTAAATTATTATTTTTTTGTCTTATTAGCACAAGGCTATCGTTTTCTGATCCGTTTGTTAAGAATAAAGAACTGAATATTGAAAGTTCATTGCATAATGAACTATCTCTGAAAAATTGATACCAGATATACCAGATATCTCTTTGAAAATTCGAAATTTTACAAATCATTAGTGCTTTGCTTTTGCCGTCCAAGAATTGATGAGATGTCGATGGCTTATAAATGGCTCATTATCAAACTGGAGATTTAACAAGTTCTTTTACCTTTTGAAGTCAATTTGTAAATGGCATGATGCGTTCTGTGAGCAAACTCGCATGTTAATGAAAACAAAGAGAGCAGAACAGAGGGACCCCCGCAAGGGACCCAGGCCACATTAATGCAAGGTGAGAGGCCTGGGATCTCAACACTGCACCATGCCTGCTCTCAAGTGACTAAACTAATTGAAAGATTAGTTAAGTGATTGATGGATTGATTGATTTGATAGGTACAATGAAGTTTGTGAACCCGGGTATTACTTTGACAGAGAATCTAATTCAGGACGCACATTTCACTTTACCCAACTAGTATGGAAGGAAAGCACCAAGCTAGGTATCGGACTAGCCGAGTCAACAAAGGATGGTATGAAGTGCGCTTACGTTGTTGCAAGATATAAACCAGCCGGTAACATGATGGGGGATTTTCTTGAGAACGTGCCCAAGGGGAATTTCGACCGTGCTTCTTACTGCCAGGCGGTTCGATCAAAACGAAGAAGGTATTTCGATCAGAGTGGCACGGCAGTGTATATCCACACCCCGTTTTCAGAAGTTGTCAACGAGAAGAAAAAGAAAGGCTTTGTTTCGTCTTCAATCCTGTAAATTTGTATGTTTCTTTTACTTTGTACCTTGAGATTGGCTTGGTCAAGTAAATAAACATCTTTTAAGTCTTAGTTTGAGGCATGATGAGAATGTAACCGTGGAATAAAACATTACATTTTTTTATCGCAAAGGAACGGTCCCCTTTTTAACGATGGAATAAATGGAAATTATAAAGATGGACTTTTGACCGCACAACGTTTTCTCTCTTGTTCTTTTGCGAGTAATTCGACCTAATTTCAGCGGTCGATCTCTTGGACTACTCCAGGGGTCGCGGTTTTCGGCAGCAGTGTAACTTTGTAGCACATTCAATAAGTGCCACGTGATTCCTGCGAATAGGGAGCTAAAGTGACCCCCGGACGGAAACCGGAAGTGAACAATTCACATGCCAGGGCAGTGCATGGTCTCTCCCAGATTTTAAAACTAATCCTCTCTAATAGTGAAAAGATACTTGGCAATATAAATGTGGTAGTAACAAGATAAGTTAATAAGGAAAACAGCTCAGTTCCGTTTGCCCTAGCTCCGCCGTTCAAAAGCTTGGCGTGCTTAAAGAGGCTCTGTCGCGATTCATTGGCCAACAAGAAAGAAACGAACAACGTTAATTAAAATAAGTTAACTCTAGGAATCTTTGTTCCCAAACACGTCACATTTTTCTTACAAAACCTAAAGAACATAGAAATATGCATATATTTGATATTTTGACATGCGAAAGGTTATTTGCAATGTGGGCGGAATGAAGAATTTAAAGAGATGCTTACAGGCTTCCCCGCCTCGCCTCGACCCAAGCCCCCACGCGTTTTTCATACGCAGTTGTTCCGTTTTTCCGACTATCTGGGACCCTGGAACAGGCTATTCCAACCTTTGCCACTTGCGTTTCAACTTGCCTGTCAACTGCGCATCCCACGCCAACTTCTCACAGCACACTTCACGATACAAAGACTTTCCCACTAGGGTCACCGGTGAAACAAACCCAAGGAGCCGGGGTCATAGATACTAGCAAGCTTACGGGAGACACCCCATTTAGTTGGGTCTGCCTCCCACTCAGGAAAGGATATGATGATCTCGTCAAGTGTCTTGTCCCAACCAAGGCCAAGCAGACTTGATCCTCCGGGCTGGGGCTCACCAATTTGTTGCTTTGCAAACGTCTAATCTCCAGACTTTGGCACTGGAAGGTTCTCCTCTTGAAAAGGCTCATTTGACTGCCACTTGTGCAACGCAAAGGTTGCATCTTCAAAAATCTCAATCGCTTCATCCTTCAGCCATGTGGCATCTACAACTGTTGCACCACCGCTTATCAGATCATCTACGTAGATGCTCTTCCGCAATTCAGCAACCACACAAGGCTCCCGTTTCTGTTCTTCAATAATCGCATTGTATGCCTCTTCCATGCCCATGCGTTTTAGCTTCCGCTTCAAATTCTCTAGTCGACGCAAACTCCCTTGTTCATTTGAGGGAAGAGGGGGATGATTTCCCTTCCATGTCAATGACACCTCCTACCACCCTTCTTCACTGCGTGTCAAATGCTCCCTAAATTCTCTGTACACTTTACCTTGGTCAAGTTGTGGCTTATCAACAAGTCCTAATACATCTAGTCTGCACACTTCCTCACAATCAATCTGACTGGTCTGAGTAAGAAGCATAATGTCTGGTATTTCTTCTCCGGGGGAGAGAATGATCCATCCCAACTAGGTACGTTCGGATACAGGTTCCCCTTGCTTGCCAACCCTGGGTCGATTGTCGATTTATCCTTGCATACACCCCAGCTCCAAGTATAACATGAACAGGAAGCAATGGTTTCACGTCTGTATCATCCAACTCCACGCCCTTCAAGTGGGGGTAAGTTTTCATCAGGTGATCGTATTTCGGGTTTTCGAGGCTGAGGAGCTCTTCCCTGTTTACTTTGGTGAGATTGACATCTAAACTGAAATCACCAGACCTTGTAGAAACAGTGGTTTTGTAAATCTCCATTCTTGCTGTTGAAGAGGCCATCAGCATCTCATTTCTTTTGGGCGTGAGCTCTGTTGCTCGTTTGCC
>NC_090869.1:9367835-9370335 GCF_036669935.1 Montipora foliosa | reverse complement strand
TTTGGTAGAGATCCATGGATGTTCCCCTACGAGGTATACTTCGTTTCACTCCCCATCATGTCTTTTCAATGCCTTGCTGTGGGCTCGTTTGTCTGGGTCGACGAAGTTTAGGCGATGGTTAACTGCGGTGAGATGATGTTAGCCCTTGTCTTGTAGGCAGTTGTAAACTTTCCGGTCACAGGTAGCTAGGGCTAATATTTTTTCAAGGAAAGTTTACGGTCAGAAAATTAATATGTGTTCTGGCGGATTGAGGGCTATCCATTGCAGTTTTTTCTTGAGCATCGCGAAACAGATCCATCTCCCGATGCAGCACTTTGTCTTTGCCAACTGATTGCGTTTTCACACAGGTTTTGGACACGGAAGACGAAAGTAAATTGTTTTCTTTGCACCACTCTATGCACAACTCTGGAAAGGCTATAAAGCAGGGACAATTTCCAAATGATCAAATCTTCCATTGCTGTGACCCTTTTACTTCGGTAGCCATCTTGATTATTACGAAGACAAAAGTTTGCTTCAAAAGAAAGGAAATGTGAAACGATTTTAATTGCAATGAACTCGTGCATGAAAGTTTCCCATGAAAGATGCACCATCAGACTTTAAGCGAGGTATACTCTTCCACGCAGTGAACTTATAAGTGTGCCGCACGCACGGGGCATGAAGGAAAAGCAGGTCACAGTTCACAGCAATACTGGAAAACCTAAGACTATCACAGGGACTAACCTTAAGCCTAAACAGTGCCTTTAGTCGTAATTAGGGTTACGGTTAGCATTATTAAAGGGATGGGTTGTTTCAAAAGTAGTAAAACAGGGATCTCTTAACGGTAACCTACAAGTGTAAGTTCGATTGTAGGTGCTCGGCGCGGCACGTGTATATAATTACGTATCATTGTTATGTAAATAGTCAGCCAGAATTCAAATAAATATCATTTTCAAGGTGTGAATTAGCAACTTGACACGTTAGCTCAGTGGTAAAGAACAGGGACAAGTAATCCAGAAGTTTACAGTGGGTCGGAGTTCAAGGCAAGCTGCGAGTGACATATCATGGGATAAAATGGTAGAAAAAGCCGAGCGAGGTCTGGAAATAAAAACAAGACGAAGGGATAGAAAGAGGAAAGCTGAGACTAAAACGAGTAACGGTGTGGGCGATGAAGGGAAAGAAGAGAGAGAGGGAGGGAGAGAAAAAATGAGATCCGTTTTTATTCATCCCGTAAGTACAAATTACCCATGTATATATTCAGTTCTCTTGGGTATACGTATTGTTCTACAAAACAATAGCGCGAATGAATAATTAATTTATTCTGCATGCATAATGAAGTAGGGACCTGTACGGAAATCATTCCGGAAATCTTAAACTGCTTGAAGCGAACTCTGACTGCCTAAGAGCTAACTGCGCCGTAGCGCGACTTCGATTACCGAGAAAAGAAGAGCCAAAATGACTAAAAACATAGGTTTATATACGAAGAAACTAAATTATGCAAAGCGAGAAAACTGAAGGTGTAAATGGCAAGCAAAAGAAACGAACGTGCGAAAACTTTAAACAAAAATGGGACACGCTAACGAGCAGGCCACGAAAAAGCTAATGAGGCGGAGAAACAAATTAATTTGACACAAACAGAACAACAATAAAGAAAACACGCTAAGATCTTACATCGTGTTTCGAGTAAGAAACTAGTCACGCGTGAGAAAACTAAACCGCAGCCACCATCGGTAATTAGTTTGTGGTTTTCATGTCGCTTTTGATTGGTTGCTGCACGATGGGAACTGTCAAAATTAAACGTTCTATTCCCAAAGGACTTGAATTGGGTACAACATTGACATCACTGTAGAAAACCGGTTTGGCAAGATATCTTATTCCGAATTTGTACGGAAGTGAGATTCTAAACCGCGGCGGGTCTAATCTGCAGGTCGCAAGTCGCAAGTCGCAGGTCGCAGGTCACAGGTTGCAGGTCACTGTTTCACCAATACAGAAAGTATCCTAAACATTCATAAAAGCTAACCTTAGGCCTAAAAACGTTTGTTTAGGCCTAATTAGGCCTAAGGTTAGCTGTTAAGAATGTTTAGGATACTTTCTGTATTAGTGAAACAATGACCTGCAACCTGTGACCTACGACCTGCGACCTACAGATTATACCCGTCGTCTAAACCGCAGTGACCAGAGGTTCGTATTTTTCGCCTCTTCGTTTTAACCACTCTTTCCTCGCGAAAGAAAGATAGAGCCTCTGGCACCCAGGGTAGGGCACCCAACGAGAATATAGATCAAAACCACTTAAACATAGCATTGGTAAACGTATTTCGGTATTTAAATAGTAGATATACGCATATTTTTATCCCCTAAAAGTTTTTCATCTGTTCGGATTTCCTAGCTGAAAGTCTAGTGATCCGAAATTTATAGGGATCAAAACTTACCTTTTAGAAAATTTCAGCCAGAAAAAAGGCTCTCGAGACTTCTTGGTGACCTTTTTAGGGTAAAAATCAGTTTAAAATGGGCAATTATATCATTT
>NC_090869.1:9360335-9362835 GCF_036669935.1 Montipora foliosa | reverse complement strand
TCCGGTTTCCCCTCTCCTCAAAAACCAACATTTGACTTGAGTTTTGTTAATTGTAAATTTCAATTTACAGTGTCCCCAATTAGAACGCTAGACACTTAAATAAAGTTCCTTTCCTTTCCTTTTCCTTTTTGAATCAATCAATCCACTATTAAATAGTCAGACAGTCAATTAATCAATTAATCTCTTCATTCATCAAAAACTTTCAACAACTGTCCTAGCAGGATAATTTGCTCCTGTAGCTCCGTGGTAGCGCCTTGAAATTTGGAAGGTTATAGGTCCCAACGTGCAAAGGGACACTTAGATTTTTTTCAGTGATGAATAGATATCTTTAATAGTTCAGTTTAATTCTGAAACGTGACATTGTCCTCAATATTCCATTCATTTGTTCCGATATAGTTCCACTGTCTTGCTCTTTTATTGAAGAGGTCGCCGAACTGGAACTTGTTGCAAGCAAGGTAATTTGATTTAAATTGTATGTAAACACTGCTGTACAGGATTTTTTTTTTGCTTTCTTTTCACTTACATGGACGTGGATGGATTGAAAAGCAAGTGTATAGTTTGTAAATTTGTGATCAACTTGGTTGCTAAGATCAATTTGACATTGAATTCAAACGGGATGTATTCAGGGCTTCATCGCAGAAAATAACTCGAGCAAATAAGGGGTGGTCACGCACTTGACTTAGGCCCCGGTTTTTTGAAGGATGGATCGAAGTATCCACTATAAGAAATCCCCATCGGATGAGGAATTATCTAAATTGGTGTTTTTAGCGCCTTTTCGCTTCGTAATACTTAAAAGGGAGTTTAAGCTAAGACGACAGCTACGGCAACGAAAACGTCATTCCAAAATATAACTTGGCGTTATGGCAAGTACATGTACTTCGCAATTATTCCGTCTTGTTCACCTTTTACAATACGGGCGAACTATCCTGTGACTGGATGGGTACGAACGGTTTTAAAGTCAAAACAGAAAATGACTGTTTCATTGTTATATGCTCACGCTGTCTTCAAAACCTAAAATATGGTGATTTGACGTTGTTGTTTTGTGGAGTACGGCAGAGAAATACACGGAAATTCATGCCTCACGTGCAGCACGAGTATCTTTCCTTTTTTAACCAATAACATTCTTGCTTTGTGGCGTTGCCGTAGCCGTCGCCGTAGCCGTCGTCTTTGCTTAAACTCCCTAAATGATTCATCTGGTGCTTGATGGCACATCTGCATGTACATGCTCCGACTCTCGGCTACGTCCGTTTTGACTTATGCCTGTTTTTGCTTGCGTGTCCTCATACACCATAATTATATCTTTTGCGACAGCACTCTCCAGTCGGCCACATTTTGCTGGATGACTCAGACCGGACCACAACACCGGAAACTCCATGCCCTACTCTTTTCGATTAGTGTGTGGGATCTTTAACGTCCCACAGAGTTTATGAACATTGTAGGGCTTTGAAACGGGGCCTACGGTTTATAGTACGTATCGTTTAAGACTTGAAAGTCTTTAACCATTTGCAGATATCATTATAAAAGAGCAGCACCTTCTCCTGAGTTGTGGTCAGTTGTGGCCGGAGTTGAACTCATGACCTCCCATGGCTTTGAAACGGGGCCTACGGTTTATAGTACGTATCGTTTAAGACTTGAAAGTCTTTAACCATTTGCAGATATCATTATAAAAGAGCAGCACCTTCTCCTGAGTTGTGGTCAGTTGTGGCCGGAGTTGAACTCATGACCTCCCGCACAATGGTCCGATGCTCAACTGACTGAATCAACCGATCGGGGGTCGGTACTCGGCAATGTCAGGGTCAAAGGTGTGCTTGTGGATATCTTCGCACTCATGGCAAAATTATCATACCAAAGTTAATAGCGAACTTTGTGGTGCCGTCCGTGAATTTTTGTTTATTTATCTACAGACTAACAGCGCTGACACGTTGATTCACGTCTCGAGTTGTAGGAAAAGGTTTTTGCAGGAGCAAGTTGGCACCGTATGGGATTTTGTTTCGAACAGCCCTTTGGCAAAGAAACAGGTACATAATTTCTCACTTTGCGCAATACGTGGGCTCCCTCTCTTGTGGATTTTTAAGCTTACATAGCCTAGTATCAGGGCTCTCCCCCTTGGGGAGACACCAAATCCAACTGGAGCTGAGTACTGAGAGTACTCAGAGAGAAAAAGCTTTTGGAGCAGAGTAGAGAACCCACCAAACTCATCCCATTTACGACGCCAAGCGTGGAAATGGTAACCCGGGACACTTTGGCTCCCAACCGACCGCGGACAACACCAAACCCCCACTGAATCGGACTTTGAGATTGAGAAGTCTAGACTGCGCCAACGGTGAACCCCGCTTCCTTTTTGTAGCAATTTTGAAATTTTTGCTTACTTGATGCAGCGCCACTACTTCATCAATGCACTTAACATTTTGCACGGACATTGAACCTGAAATCGGACTTAAAATTATAAGATTCTAAATCCGTAAATGTTGAGTTTTCTTATCGTGTCTATTGTTTTCCG
>NC_090869.1:9342835-9355335 GCF_036669935.1 Montipora foliosa | reverse complement strand
AAATTTCACTAAAATACCGGTAATTAATGTTGCAGAACAAATAAACATTTCTGAAACTTAAACACCTAAAAACTAATGATTTTGAAAAATCTATGCGGCATGAAATCAGCCAAACTATTTAGCGAATGAGACAAGTCCCTAGGAATGAAAACAGTTTGAAAGCTCAAACTAACACGAAAAAGAAATTCTCTTGAGGGATGGTGGAGATCTTAAAGTGAGTGAAATTAAATAAATGAAAAGTGTTACACAAAAACAATTTTTGTAATTAAAATCTATCACTGTCCATTTTCCTTAGATCACTTCTATCCCAACAATCTGGAACTAATTCAAAGCACACACACAAAAAACCAGCATTAAACAGGGCTGTCATTAAATTTACACCTGCAATATATCAAAAACAGAATCTAGTTTTCATTTCCTTCACAATGTGAGCTCAGGGTTAACATTTGGTACAGGTGAATGTCCTTTATGGCAGCCCTGTGAAAACTTTCCAGTGTGACAATTTAATTGACCACAGTACTAGTACAAATTACTACATACTGGTAACATAACATGATTTGACATGGTATGAGTTAATTGCCTGACATGGTCATGTTCTGTACTATTTCTCGCCTGTTGTGCGCCAAATCAAGAAATGGACTCAGGTATGTTTATGTGTCAGGGTTTCCATTAAGTTTAAAAGTAGAAGGGACCTTGTGACAGAGTGCGCAGGCACCCCTATATATAGTTTGGCTTTTGATCTTGAGGCCTCCTTTGAGCAATGGCGGGTACTGTACTCAGTGCAAGACGGGTGCTATTACCCAGGTCCCAGATTCTAATAAAACCCTTGCATGCAGGTTAGTTCAAGCTCCTGTGGTGGTGCAACTGTTAATACATGTAATAAGAGGCTATTAACTTTAAGCTAAAAGAGTAGAGACACCTTTCTATACAGGGCATTTTGTTTTGACGAATGCTAAATACATACTCTCAAGAAACTCCGTGCAGACATGTTGGCTTTCTTGGATACTCTAGGTTAACCATGTAATGTACCCCAAACTGAGCAGAAAGACTCTGTATGAACTTACTTCCAGAAGAACTTCATTGTCAACAATAATGAAAAGCTGTCGCTCATAATCGTCGGTCTCTGGGCACAGCACATGAACATCCCCACTTAAAACTGTTTAATTCACATAATCGTTTAAGTAACGTCAAATTCCTTTGGGAGAGCAGAGAGATGCACACCGAAAGTTCAATGAAATTACTGGTATGTATCAAGCAAAATAAAAACTGCAAAAGCCAAAACTTCTCCATGAGGTTAAGACTAGTCATCCTTAATGCACTTTATATTCCATTTTTCCAGATGATCGGAGGTCAGTACCTATCTTGAACCATCAAATTTGACAGATTGGATGTAACAATATTATATATACATTTTATATTATCCTGAGAATGTTCATTTCCCATCTTACTCCCCCAAATAATGTAATCCCTTCCTCTCTGCCAAAGGCTTTCTGTAGGGTGGCGAGCACCATACAAGTTTTGAAATGGTACTTTCTCTTCAACTCTCTGACTAGCAATGCAAAAAAGCCTACGGCTGTTGATTTTAACACTCCAAAAAGGAATGGATACTTGTCTACAAACCTTGAACCTAAACATTTCTTTTGTTGGCATAAAAAATAAGTTATATTAGAAACTGTTGACAACTGTACATACCAACATGAAGAAATCAGTCTGACTTCAAAATAGACAGTATAATTTACTGACAACTTGAGTGGAATACGTTCTCAAGTGACTAGAAATACTGCTCAGTCTGCAATGCTACCTTCTCCTTTTGTTTCACAAAATTGTTAAAATTTATCGGAAATATAGGCTGCTGTAAAGTTGCTCCCAAACACACTGTAAAAGCATAAAGTCTGTGTCTAGATAATGAAACTAAATGAGCCAGGTAGTTCATTGATGGCAGCACTTAGCTCTGTTTTCTGTAGAGTAACAAGGGGTATCACTGATCCCCTTTAACCCATTGACCCCTGGGAGTGAGACTTGACAGATTTTACTCTGTCTAATGCCATGGAGATTCTAGTCGTGAATTGGGGTCATCCTAGGGCGTTTGAGGTGTCAATGGGTTAAGCAGTAAAAACTTTGTCCCTTCCATTAAATGGGATGCTAACCAATCACAGACTTTTTTACAAAGTCTATCAAACATTTGTCAGTATTAAGTTGTATGCGGGTACATATAAAAAGCAACATGGATTAAAGTTCGAGAAAACTGAGAGATGATCAAGACCAACCTCGTTCCCAGGGTCTCTTTTCTCTGCCTCCTTTGTCCTCAACGACAAAGGAGGCAGAGAAGAGAGGTTGGATAAAGATCTGGCCTCAGTTGTTCAAAAAGTGGATAGCACTACCCACCAGGCTCCAGTTGTTCAAATGATGGATAGCGGTATCAGCCGGATAAATCACTATCCAGTGGATAAGTAATAGCGGAACCAACTGCACTTTCCAGTGTACAGTCATTTGTCCGGTAGATAGCGTTATCCACCTTTAGAACAACTGGGGCCAGATAAATCACTATCCAGCAGATAAACACTACCAAAACCAATTGAGTTATCTAGTAGATAGTGATTTATCCAGTGGATAGCACTATCCACCCTTTAAACAACTGGGGCCAGAACTCATACAGTCAACCAACCTTTAAAGTCTCAAACACTTGACCACTGTGGCTTCAATAAGCAAATAATAACCGCCACTGTAATTAATACTTTGGGCTGAGCAATTACGGAAAAAAAACTCCTTATGTAGTGGTATGTTAAGGTACATGTACTTCAGAAAGAAGTACTTCATTACTCAAGAGAAAGGTGTCATTTTTGGAACTGACTTTTAAGTGCTACAAGTAATAGGCTCTAGAGGATGGTCAAGCTTTATATTACACCATTTTTTTTATTTCATCATAAACGTTAAGGACGGTGCCTACTATTGTTATTGCGCATACGTTCTGCGCATCTCTAGATACTCAGATTTCCTATCGCCGATGCTTACTAATACAGGGATATTTTTGCGCGGTTTAAAACTATCCGGAGAAAGTAGATCTTAGTAAGTACTCTTGGTTTCCAAAAAGAAAATTGGGGTAACCATGCATTTTTGAGAGATACTTAAGCTTCAATTTGAGAAAGAACGCCATACATTGCTTTGTATTTTAAAGCTTTTTACAAATATTATTCACGAATTATCTTTGAAAAGTACGTGGTTACCCCCAATTTTCTTTCTGGATTTTAATAACACTTGTTAAGATCTACATTTCCTGCATAATCACACACCGAGGCAAAAATATCTTTAATTAGTAGGCACCGTCCTTAAGCTAAGTATTTGCATAACAAAGTCAACAACTGAAGTTTCCAGTTTTTCTAAGTACCTAAAATGTAGGACAAGTTCCATTGGATGTGAGATGTACATCTCATTTCATCGATTTGATTCTCTATATCTGATCTGACCTCTTCTTCCAATGGAGGTTGAGAACAGTGCAGTGTAATGAAACCAAATGAAACGAGATTAAAATTTTCAACCTACCGAAAGGATTGCTTTGCATGCCAGAGAGACGGGCCTTCCACGATATTTTCAAAGCGTTCAACAGCACTGTCACAAGCCAAACGAGTTCTCTTTGCATCAGTAACTCTTTCTCTACCCAAAAACTCATCTGCTAAAGGTTCTCGCACCTTTCCAGGACACTCACATGTACGTAGGTAACTATACGAGAAGATCTTATGGATTCATATAAATTACAATAATATACAGCAATTTGAAGAGTCGGTATGAATACATTTTAAAGACATAATTACTCAGTGAGAGACAATTCCATTCCATTAGATTTAATAGGTTCTCACTCTTTGCTTTGGCTCCAAACTAATCAACAAACCAATCCAAACAATCATTAACAACCATACAGTGCTGTGTGAAACCCCTCGCGGCACTCGCCTCGAGACCGAAATCGATTGCTCATGCTCAGACTTTCAACCAATCAAAAACTTTATCCAAACGGATTATCCCAGAGTCTCTAGTAACCCGACCCGCTGGTCAAGGGGAACGAAGACTCTGGGAACGAGATTGGCGAGACACTGACAAATCACGATATTTTGGGATAACCGAGTTCAATAATTATTTTATCATTCGATGACTGAGTTAACCTTATTTTTCACAATTCTCAACAATTAAATCATTTTCTGAAAGCTCAGGAAAGCGAACTGCCATTTTTCACACAAGAGCGTGGTTTCAATTACGCATGTGCAGAATATTATTTGCAGCAAAACACTTATTTGTAGACAGTTATTTGCAGGTCACGTGGTGGGCTCTCGGCCAATGAAAAGGAAGGGAAAATCCATCGAATGATAATGGGAATTAATAGAAGTTATATATTCACGTCGTCTTGCGGCCATAATTTTGCTAAATGTTTTCAGGGGAACGTATTATTTGTTGTGACCGGAATACTTCATTTTAATAATCGTTTATGATATCTGTTTTTTTTAACTTGTGTTTTTCTAGACTGCGTGAAAGTCAATTGAGGAAATCCTATGTGCTTAAATACGGGGACAAAGTTGAAGGTAAATTACAAGTATAGAGCTGTTTTCAATTGACGTTCGTGAGTAATTACGCTCAGTAAGTAATACGCCCTGACATTGGCCTTGATATCTCGCACCACTCTTTCAGCTAAAGTGAAGCAAACCGAAAACCAATAGTCCCTTGCATTCACGTATTTTCCCGCGCTTTGAGCTGGTGACATGTAGCGAAATAGCTTCTTGGTTCATGGCCGCTCTTTGAGCCTGTTGTGATTGATCAGAGTAATTCCTTTGGCTTTCATTTACGTCGCTTAATTTTAATTTGCTCTGAAGCGACAAAATGGCAAATCTCAAGGTCTCCCTTTTTTACCGCTTTTTAACAGCTTTTCCTTGTCCTAGGGCATGGCTGGGAAGCCTCAATCAAACAAATGGCAGTATCAGTTCTCAAGTTAGAAATCCTATCGGTCGCACCAAATAGCGAAGTAAGTTGATGAGCCCAAAGGACGTAAGGTTAACGGACCGAGGTTTGGCATCAAAACCTTCGTAGTAAAGCGCAAGAGAGGATGGGAGAGAACACATTCCTATGTCTCATGATAGTTTTTTGAAATTTTGTTATAAGCTTGAACGCGCCACGCTGTGAAAGTTGTTTTGGTCTCGTGCCCATGGTTGCGCAGCCAATGATGACCGATCAGGTGTCTTCCTTTACGTTGCCGTGCATCATGACCACGGGCTAAATAAGATTAAAAACAAACGAATCTTTGGAAGAGGCCCATGTATGGAGAATTTGTTGTCTCCCCTCATCTTCTTTTGAAAAGCACTATGTAGAGGACTAAAAGTGGATAAATACGATGTTCGTTAAAACATTTGCCATAATACTGTACTTTGTATTTGTTCTCTTTGTTCGTTTTTTTTTTTTTTCAAAGTAAAGCACGGCGTTATATCGATTGGCCCTTGATACAATGTGTAATGACAATATATAATATGATATAATGACAATATATATGACAATATATTGTCATGCCGATCAAACTTTAACAAACTTTTTCGTTATTACTTTGGTTTGTTTAACTTCTACAAACTCGCCAAAATGTTCACGAGGTGAATTCAAAGGTGTTAAGAGCGAATCAAATGTTTTTCGGTTGTGTGTTTACATTTGGCATAAATCTTGACATTTGTCCATTTCAAGTCGCAGATGCGCAGAGAAGAGGAAGGAAATGTAAAAACGCTTAAAAAGCACTGGAGGTGTAGAGTAATTCTTTTGTGGATATTGTGTGGTAGCGTTTTGTGCCATTTGTCAGCGCCTTGTAATGTTTTGCTAATGTCGGCCCCACTTATTTAGCTGATAATAATTTTAATTTTTTTTCTTAATTTCAGCTAAAGATTGATGTGTGTGAAACTTCCAGGGAGTTTAGACAAGCTACCTTTGTTTTGTATAACTGTGCAAGGCTTTCCAAACTCTTTCAAAACTTTGAAGAAAATGTGAATAATGGTAGGATGGATTTTTTTTCCTTCTAGATAAATCATAAGAAATTAGTTTCAATGTAGTTGGCCAATTTTGAGGTTTTTGATCCTCTGCCAGAGCCTACTGATACAACAACAACACAAATTAAAGGCGTTTTATTTCTAGCAGCCTTTCGCTGTCTCAAGTGGTGTTTTCCATACGTTTCCAACGCATTTCTCGCTGTTATCGTTATCGTTATCGTTATCGTTATAGTCATCGTCATCGTCATCGTCATCGTCATCGTCATCATCATCATCATCATCGGTTTTTTATGATTTGCTTTTCGCTTATTTTAAACAGGTGTATATCCAAATCTACCACCAGTGGACGAGGTGGATTTCAGCCTCCTTCGGGACGAGGTGGGCAGCATTTCATCCAAATTCAGATTTTTTCTGATCAGCAGATACTTATCATCGAAATCCTTATTTGTCGCGTAGAGCCTCGTGTATTTGCTGTTTTTTTTTTTTAATAATCAGAATGAGACAGTGATGATTTTCATGTTTTTTCTCGTTTTGCTTACAGGCTGAATGGGAATTGTTGCTGCACTTCATAGCTTCGTTTCCAGCAATTACAAAAGATACGGTCCCGACATTGACCACTAAATCGCAAAGTTTTACCATTCACACAAATAAGGTTTGTTTTTTTTTTTAACAGGAGGAAGGTCCTTTGAAAAGAGTAGCAAAACCTAGTTTAAATCCGTCATGAAAGTCAAGGAGGCAGTGTGGCCCAGTGGTTAGGGCGCTTGCCTTGAGATCCGGAGATCCCGGGTTCAAGACCCGCTCTAACCACTCGTTGAATTTGATCCTGGTAGTCCCTGGTTCAACTTACCAGCTGCACTTATAAATAGCCAACTGGTTTGTCTCCAGCCAGTTGGGATTCTTAACAGTTGTTGTTGTTGTTCTGTTCTGTCGTTTCGTTGTGTTTCATTGGTCCTGAAAAGCCCCTATGGGGAGCGGTCAATTAAGTATGTATTGTATTGTAAGTCCCTGGGATAGGGGAAAACCCTCTAGCTTTCCAGAGGCTGTCTGTGATTGGAGAACGAAACAATAGATTGGGACTAATAAAAATACTATTCTGGGATAGCTTCAGGATTACTTGGATTAATATTTGGTGGTCTTCGGATCTTTCCCATATGTGGGAAAAATCTCAGGCTTCGTTGCCGGATTTCCCTCCAGTGCCCGGTTGTTCGGAAGCCGATTAACTTAATCTGGGAAAGGTTACGTTTATACAAACGTTGGCCGTGTAGCACTTATATTTTAAACAGAATTAACTGAAGTGATTGTAGTGTAACGTGAAGTGCTAGATTTCTATCCCATTTGAACCATGTGAGCGTTAGTCCAACTGATGGAACTGGGCCCACACAAGGACAGAGAAGAACTCTGACCAGGGTGGGAAATGAACCCACGACCTTCGGGTTAGATCTCCGCCGCTCTACCGACTGAGCTACAAGGTCAGACGGGAGCAGGCCGTGGGGACTGAAGATGTTAAAGTCACGGCAATTGACATGTACAAGTACAAGGAAAGGTTACGTTTATACAACGTTGGCCGTGTAGCACTTATATTTTAAACAGAATTAACTGAAGTGAGTGTAGTGTAACGTGAAGGGCTAGATTTCTATCCCATGTGAACCATGTGATCGTTAGTCCTACTGATGGAACTGGGCCCACACAAGGACAGAGAAGAACTCTGACCAGTAACTTAATCCAGGATTAGCGTAAACTTTTGTTTCATGTTTTCAACTTTTTGGTGAAAGTTTCTTTTGCCTATTTTTGCTTTTCAAGGGTGACTTCTTTTAATGTAAAGTTTTGCCGAATATCAGTGCTGAACTGCATTTGAGAGACGAGAAATAAACTGTTTGGTTAATTTTTAATCTGGGATTAGCGTTAATCGGCTTTTGAGCAACCGGGCCCAGAGTTGTAGGGGTGACAGGAGAGAAATTACGTGAATTTGGAGGAGAGAAGGTCATGTTTAGTCTTGGTGTCGTAAATGAAATAGTGATTTCAATGTCTTCACACTGTATTTTTCTTTCGGCTGGCCGGGAGTGAACATCATCACGTAGCAAATAGCCAAGTTATATAGTAGTTAAGAACGATTATTATTTTTGTCTTCTTTGATTGTTTCGGCGGTAGCCGTAGTGGCAGTGAAAAGAAAAGAGTCGCAGCCTCATAGTCACAAAGCTAATTTAAAGCGAGTTGTATTGTGGACGTTAATACTACTGGGCAAGGTTTACAAGAAAGAGCTGCTCCAGCGTAATATTGAATTGTCTTGTATCATACTTCGACTGGCCAGACCAGCCTGCTTTCAGATCTATTTGGAATTTGCTGTGGATCTAGTGACATCGACTTTGAACTTTTTCCTACATCTCCCTGCGATTTTTGACCGCAACTTCATTTTCCCAACGCAGTATTTTGGTCGCTGTAATTTGCCTTGTAGGTCAAGGTTGGTCGGACGTAAATCGCTCTTCGAGAATTGTTAACGCGCAAAACGACATTTTTGTTGGTTATAGAAGTACATATTTGAAGAAAGGCATCTCTTTGTCGATGGTGACTCGGGGAAACTCGAAAAACATCCGAGTTTTCCTTTGTTGGAGTCGAACCTATGACGTTCCGATTACTAGTTGGAAAGCTCTACCACTGAGTTACAGCAGACCCGTGGGATTGAGCTAGGCCATTAAACTAGGTTCATTTGACAGGTGTCCCGCGTTACTGCTTGGATAAGATGGTGAAATGTTATCCCAGTAAATGAATGAACAAGTGTGTGTTTTTATCGATGGGGCCCCGGGGTGCTCGAAAAATAAAAATAAAAACAAAAAAAAACAACCCCCCCACCCGAAAACAAAACAAAACAAAAAACAAAAAGACAAAAACGAAAAAGGAAAGTGTTCCATTGAACCTCCACAGGAGTTGAACCCACGACCCTCCCATTACCAGTTCGGATGGATGAGCTCTCGGAGACTCGTCAGAGCAACGCCATTAAACTTGGTTCATGTGGCGATGTCTTACTTTTAGGACTGAAATTGTCTGAATGGGCAGAATATGCCTTATTTTGGGAAAGTTTTGGCAGCAAATAATACGCGGGCGGCCGATCGCTCGACGGCGGCTTGAAATTGTAAAAATATGAATAGAATAGCGATTCAAAATATCTGCCTTAGATGCGTGCGCACGCATCTACGTAGATGGTGTGCTTGCCCTTTGTTCTGTTTCTTTACCGGTGCTAGAACAAGAAAAGCTGTCAGTTTGTGTTATTAAAAAAAGTGCCATTGCCTGGCCAAAAGAAATTGGCATTAATTGGTTTCCTCGACAAACCCATGTATCCGAGCATGTTAACGCCGCCGTCCTGCACTACGCAAAGCACTCACAAGTACAAAAAATTCTTCGTTATCTTCCCCCTTGAGGTTTTTGGCAAACGAAGCAAACCAAAGCCTCGACTAAACCGGTAAACTAAACTACTATATTTCAACATTTCATACTCCAAACATTCGGGAACCTTTTTAGTCGCCATGCCAACTCAACTGGCGTATGCACAGATACAATAGTACCAAGTCACCTTCGCTAATAGTATTCCGTTTCTAGATAATTATTATTTTTTGCGAGTTAATATTCCGTGTATTCTGCTATTCGTAATCCGGAATGAGAATAGCCAGGATACTCCCAAAAGAATGCACCCAAGTTGTACTTGAAGAAGGCTGGTTTTGCCTGCCGAAATATAGTACATTGAAAAAAAAAAGAAAGAGCTTTGGTTATAGTGGAAATGCACTTGGCTGTCAAGCTAGTTCACAGGCACCCCACTTTTAATAATCTGAAAGAAACAATTTTAAACTTTAACAGAAAAATGATTAAGAAGCCCAACTAGCAGGAGGCAACCAGTCGGCTGTTTACAAGGTGTGGTAGAATTGACTCCGGGATAACCGGAAACAAATCCAAACCAGAGGTTAGAACGAGATTTGAAGCCAGGTCACCCGCATGCAAACCCAACACCCTAACCACTAGACTACGCCGCTACCTTAAAGTGTTACTATGATCAAAAACTAATGTCCTTTTTTTCTTCAGGTTTTGAAAGCGACTTTGCTTAACACCTGACTGGCACAATTTTGAGCTTTGTTTTTTTATCCAAAGGCTGTTTATTTTGAGTGTAAGCTTTGGATTTTACGGTCCGCCATTGCTCACGTTGAAAACTAACCGATTGGACCTCAGAGGGTTGGATCTAGGGAGAACTGACATCATTTACTCACTAGCTTAAAATTGTAGCGTGTAAACGCAACTTATTATATATGCACAACACGAGTTTAAACGAAACTCCCGTGCAGCATATTAATTCAGCCGCGTACACACGTATTGCATTCTTAAACCATTGAGTCTTTGACGTCATTTTCTTTTCGACCTAGCTCTCTCAAGATTTTAAAGTTAGTAATGGTGGACCAATAAATAACAAAATTTCACTTAAAATAAACAATTGTTTTTTTAAAATCAGTGTCTTAAACTTGGTTCGCTTAGTGTTTAGTTAACATAGTTTTGAAATCCAAAGAAAGAGACGAGTTTTTTTTGGTCGTAGTAGCACGTTAAATAATCAAATCTACGTTGTATCGGCTCTTGTTCAAAACATTTACTTTTTCAGCTAATCTAGTATATTTTTCCTGGATTGCTTACAGATTTGTTGTTTTCTGTTTTCGTTGAGTCACAAGTTTAGCTCTTATTATGGTCGAGTGCACATTCTTGGGGTGAGTCAGTTTGTTTCTTGAAAATCGTTTTTCTTAGAGAAGAGGAAGCACTGATGTGAGTTTTGAACGTTGGGCTGGCTTAAAGCACGAGGGCGGTCGTCTCCCTCCATTCAAAGTTATCTTGGCTCGATTTGTACAGAAGTGTTAGTTAGGTGAAATTCGATTGTACTCTATGTCTCCAACGAGATATCGTCTTGTTTGGTCAAACCACAGCAGCGGGAACTCAGAGCCCTTTTCTTTGCAAACAGAATTCTTTAAAGGGGAACTGAAGGCAAAAAATTAAGCATTTTTTTATTTACACTTTAGACCATGCACAATAAAGTTTTCAACTTCTTTTCTGGCATATCCGTCGTTTTTCCACCTAAAAAATGTTTTTGTTCCGATTTTGGGCCATCAGCATTGCGGCTCAGAAGGAATCAGCGCTAATTTTTGCAGCTTATGACGTATGATGCAAGGAAGACATGCGAGAGCGCTCCATATAGAGGCAGTGTTTTGACTGATGTTTGTCGTGAATATTTAGTCCGCGAAGAAACTGCAAAACAACGAAAACAATATCCACAGCAGCACTTGTTTCTCTTGATTACGAAATCTTTGTTCCCCATATCATAAGTTACGGCAGGGTGCTGATTTAGTTTTTGAGCCCGCACTGAAGAGGCAGAAACAGCGGGGAAAGCCCAACTTCGAACGTAATTTTCTCTAAAAAAACAGAAAACGACAAGAAATAACCCCACAAATTAAAAAAAAATGTTGGGAAAATTGCTGATTTTGGCCTTCAGTTGTCCTTTAACGTTTCACAGGATTTTATAAACAATGGATCGAGAGAAGGGGCATGTACTTCATTTTCCGAGAAGGTATGGGGATGCAAAGCATCCCACGCTTTCATCCCCCTTCATCCTTACGAGATAACAGGGTCTTATCCACCTTGTTTGCATTCTTCATTGTTTCTCTCCAGGAATCGCGGAGTCATCTTTTCCCTACAATGTTTGCCCGACTTTATCTAATGAAGGCTTTGCAAAAGGTCAGTAAATTAATAGGAAAAAATTCTGGTTATCCGACGTTAGCTTCATTGTGATGTTAATGGTCTTTATTGTATAGGCAAACCGGTACGAGATGATTGGTTCCCTGAGCGCTGAGCTGTCCGAATTTTGCAATACGGACCGCTAAGATGGACTGGTCACGAAGCAGCGTATATACGTTGCCAAACTTTTCCCATTTTGTCTTTTCATTTTCTCGGACTTAAAAAGAAAAATGCGAAAAATGTTTTTTTTTATTGAGTTATGTCAAGTTCCAGTACGAATTTTACTTCCGAGAAGGAGGCATGCAAGAGAGCCCATATAACAAAAACCTTATTGAACTAGCTTGTTCGGTTCGTACTGGGAAAATACTGGTCTCGCTCCTTTTTTGCACGTTTATGTATACCGTGCCTTTCATAATATCTGTATATATTTTTCAGATACTTCATCACTGCCTTGAACTCTTGAGTATCAGTTCCCTCACGCAGATGTAAACATCAGAGTTCTATGGAATGAGTAAGGGTGATGCTGCTTTCCTTTACGTTCCATAACGCCAACAGCAAGCTTCCGAACTCGATGTGTCGTTTTAACTCGCTGCGCAAGCTATGGGATGTTGGAGGGACAAGAAATGTTTGTTCAAGTCAAACCTTTGCTATGGACACGATTTGCGTAGAAGCACTTGCTTGTGCAGTCTTACGACATCAACTTTTAAGCTAAAAGGGACTTGGAAAACCACTGATATCCGG
>NC_090869.1:9327835-9330335 GCF_036669935.1 Montipora foliosa | reverse complement strand
GGGCTTTTCCGTCCTAGTCTCGGCGGTGAAAAGCCCTGGGAACGAGGTTGTCCGCTAACCTGTAAGGATCCTAGATGAATTTGTCAACAGATTATTGGTTGCTGAGGCAGTTTCTCAACAAATGTTATGCTAAATGGGATACCTATACCTCAATCCATTTGTAATGTCCATTTGTGATGTACATTAATTCATTTGTTATTTATTAGTCGTCATTAGTTTCTTGTCAAATAATAGTTTTAAGCTCGTTTTCCAGTATTGCACTATTTTAATGCGTTGTACTATTGTAATGCACTGTAAACAGCATTGTAATGCAACAGTATTGTAAATAAATGTATTTTAAGGAAAAACAATTACAAACAGGAAGTCGTTAAGCGACCCCGCCCCCTCCTTACCCCCTCCATAGGTTATTTCATCCCTTCTCTTAAAAATAGTGAAC
This sequence comes from Montipora foliosa, assembly GCF_036669935.1. Lineage (NCBI taxonomy): Eukaryota > Metazoa > Cnidaria > Anthozoa > Scleractinia > Acroporidae > Montipora > Montipora foliosa. Next base: position 9,329,899 of record NC_090869.1, on the reverse strand, counting down.
GGTCCCTGATGTAAGAAGAATCAAGTCGTTGTATCTCACTTGGTGTTTGAATCACTGGGTTTGTTGTATCGAGCGAAAAAGCAGGCGGGATGGTAGACAGGACGAAGGAAAAAACGGGCCTTGCGAAAGACCTACCGAGGACTGGCGTGAGAGGGCAGAGTTAGGAGCACCAAAGAATAAACTGAACGACTTTTGTAGGGATTGTGTTTTTTTTTAACCTTTAGCAATGCGCGTACGTACACTTTGTAATCAGCAACTCCAGTGCGTACCATATGGAAGATACAATGACTTCTTTGAGCTATATTATATTAAAGCTCTCAAAACCTTACCTCAAATAGACAAGGGAGGAATTGAGTTTTGTGTGAGAAAGGGATGTGTCTCATATGGTCTGTGCGCCGTCACCTCTCCCTCACTTGAAAGCAGCGAATGATCAACCTTGTCCCAGGCGACGCGCGAGTCGAAATCTCGTGCTTAATCGTTAAGGTACAACGCTCTGGACGGTGTCCAGAGGTACTGCTACTGGCGGTCTGATACGTACCATGCTAGCAAAAAGATGCTGATCTTTTTTTAAAGAACTGACATTTCAATTGATTCTCCCTTGCGACCATTAGGCTTGGCCTCATAGGCGCAAGGGCTACGGGTCTAATTGTTAAATAGCAACATTTCCCCCTAATTCTATAAGTCTGTTTTAACGCTTGTTCAGCATTGTTATTACTTTCATTGAAGTCAGAACGTTGGACACTTTTCGGCCAGTATTTACAGTTCAGTACGAAGTTCATCAAAGGAGCCTAGTTGAAACCTTTACTTTATCTCCAGTTTATAACTCGAAAATGGTAATGTGGAATTCCTTTACTGCTAAAATTATCGTTACATCACAAACGAGATGATTCTGAGCAGAAACGCACTTTATCCAGGCTATTTGCTATTTGCATTGCGCAAATGCAACCCGTTTCAATCTTGTTCATTTGTGTCCATCCATGCTTCTCTTTTCTAGTGGCCTGTTGTTGTTTTTCTTTTATGTTGTTCAACGGTTTTAAGTGGTTATTGCAATGTTTCATTCTACTTTTTGGGCATTTTGGGTGTCATTAAATTACGACATTTTGCGTGACACAGCCCCTTTAACGTATTCTATCAGTTGGAAATCATCATCCAATAGTATGGTCATTATAACATATATGTATGCCTAAAAATACTGCTTCTAGATTATTTTTCTACATAGAAAATTTTTCTACTCGAAAATGATCGCCGCGCGTAGTTTGCGATGCAACTTGACCAGTAGCAGAACAGTCTAAAAAAGAACCTCTGCTTGAACGGGGGCGGCTTTTTCTCATTGAGTAGTTATATTCTTTGACGTAACACGCTGACTCCTTATCTCATTTCCCTTGGACGGTTCCTTGTCTCTTTTTTCGCCTTCATCCTCCACGATGATCTTTGCCCCGTCATATTGACTTCCATCTTGAGATATGCGAGGAAAGATCCCGTTTAAAAGAGCCTCTGCGCTTTGTTGTCCAACACCAATCTGTCCTACATTCCTTTCCCAGGAATTCATTGGCTCAAATGTTACTCCGGCCTGAGGTTCGGCAGAGTCTTGAAACCCTTGGATACCGTTGAAGTCTCTGTCATCGTTCACCGTATTTTGTGGGCTACTTTCAGGGCTTTTCGAATAACTTGCAACACTATCATCTGCGTCTGCGTTACAATATGAAGGCAAAAACGTTCCTTCATTTACATTGCTATCCAGAGAAAATGCGCTCATTTTCCCAGGTCGGTAACGAGCCACTATAAAGGTGCATGGGAAACCCAGTCGTGTACCCACGGCCCGCCCTATTCCCAAATGACTTGTACCTTTCCATACCACCCGCATGAAATTTTTAGCGTTTTCCTGGATAGTTCTGCGCTTGCTCCAGTCGTAATTGCAGACTTGAGCGTACCTTCAAAGAAAGGATGAAAAGCAAAGCGAATGAATTGGATGACGCTAGCGCTTGTAGTGTATTGCATTGGGAATACACAAGGAACCGAAGGAGGATTGGCCTGCCTTTATTCACCCTACCCAGTTAAGGAGGC
>NC_090869.1:9297835-9320335 GCF_036669935.1 Montipora foliosa | reverse complement strand
AATGGCATTAAATCTAAAGTCAGGCTCTTCGCTGATGATACTGTCATGTACCTTGCTATCAATAACAGCAAAGACTGTTAGCAGCTTCGGCACGACTTAACACTTCTTGAGATGTGGGGAGAGGAATGGCTCATGCAATTTAATGCCTCAAAGTGTGAAGTACTCCGCGTCTCGCGTGCACGCACCAAGATCCCGTTCACCTACGTATTGAATAGTACTCCGCTTAAGGAGGCAGACCACACCAAATATCTCGGTATCCTCATTTCAAAAGATCTTAAGTGGAATAAACACATAGATGTAACAACAGCCAAAGCCAATCGCTCTCTCGGGTTCCTGAAGGGTAATTTGAAAGTTACTTCAAGTGGTTTCCTTGAGAAGGCGTACCTGGGGTTTGTACGCGCTCAGGTCGAATACGGTGCAGCAGTTTGGCACCCAAAACCAGGTGTAGAAAACAACGGCGCCCACAAGATCAAAATGTTATAAAGGCGGGCCGCAAGGTGGACTCTAAAGAGGTAGCACAATACCTCTAGTGTCTCAAACATGCTCCAGGACCTTGGCTGGAGGTCACTAGAACAAAGGAGAGCTGATGCAAGACTTATTGTCTTGTACAAGATCCACAGAGGACATGTTCCAATTAACGCCTCCAAATACCTCCGACCCATGACATGTAGATCCCGGCATTCCCCCAATCATAGCTTCATCCCCCTCTCTACCAGCACCTCGTCTCACCGATTATCCTTCTACCCCAGAACTATCACTCAATGGAACAGTTTACCACAGTGTATTTTTGATACTGATGACCTTAACTCATTCAAACATTCCGTCTCACTAATCGCTCACAGTCCTGTAAATTAGTTATTTTTTCCCGTTATTACGTTTTTCTGTATTTTATTCGTTTCATTGCTACACCGTTGACCCCAGCCATTAATCTTCACGAAAGAAGGGTAGGCTGCATAATAACTTTATTTATCGACCTTTGGAAAAAAATATACAGTAGACTTACATGTAAAATAAACATATATCAAAACGCATGAATTAAGACTTTAAATGTACACTTAATAGGTCTTATGATTCTCTTTGAATTAGTCTTGTTAGTCTAGGTATAAATGAGTTCATATGTCTTTTAGTGCCTGATATTGGTATTTTTACATTATAGCTCTGAATTAACTTTGCAGAGAGTTTCACCCTGGCCTTCTGATTACTTTTGTGCAATAAAAAAATTGGGGATCACCGAGTTCGTTTGTCAGATATGAGCAACTAAAGCCAAAATATAGGGTGTCTTTGCAAGGTTTTGCTGTAGCCATGGTAACTTGTTTCGTCACAAAAATGACTGGATCTTGATTAGCAATAATTGACATTTTACATGGTACCATAACATTGCTGATACGTGATAAAGTGTTGTAGTGGCAATCCTTCTAATAACAGAGGTCTCTTGAAAGTGTTGAAACCGGCTTGAGTCACCTTAATTATTAGAATTTCTGCTTCTCACCTGGCTTAACAACCTCTCCAACTGTAAGCGCAGTCACGATCAAAGCTACAAAACAGACGTCCATTACGATAACCTAGTGTCAAATTGTTGTGGTACCTAAAAATTGTCATAGGAAGGAAAAGAGAAGAAAGATGCAAATGTTTTAGATTAAAATTGTCCACAAACTTAACTTATTCCTAATTAATTACTCCTTAGCTTTAAAGTTCTTTGTATTTGCTTCATTGGCTTGAAGGTCTAGTTCAGTTTTGGTTGCGGCATCAAAGTACAAGCAATATGCACCATCCTACCTTGATAGGAAAAAAGACAAGTAGTAACGACAAATTAATGTTTTTGAGTATGTTGGGGTGCTTATGCTTGCGTCGTTTGTGGAACCAAGCTTAAAGAACACATATCGGAGGGTCACCTTTGCCTGGTTTGAAAATTCACCACAGGCGCCACTCTCCCTATGGAAAGTGTGAGGAGAAAATTCTCCAAGCAGTTCTTCTGCCCAAACCAAGAAGTCAGTCACTTTAAGCAATGCCCTAGTTTTCTATGCCAGGCGGATCCTCTTTTTATGGTTATGCAGTAGTCATGGCCAGACTTGCCTACCAGGCGCTCAAAACCACTGTGACAGATTTCGAGGGAATCCAGGATCCATTTCAGTAGGACCGTGAATTTGGAATCCGGAATCCACGACTCAGGATTTGGATCCACTATTCGGGATTCGGGATCCTCGGGTAGGGATCTGGTATCCGAGGACCACCTGGATTCCTTTACATAGCCGATTTTGGAGCCCATTTGAACTGCGGACGTTTGATGAAAGCCATATCACAATTATTTTTTTGTTAGAGAAGTCGTGCCAGTTTTAATTAATAACCGAATGCCAAATCAGAATTTCTCTTTGATTAGAGAAGTCTTGCCTTTAACAAATAAGACATGCACCTTGGGTTTCAGTGGAATCGAACTGAGCAACTGTTCTTGTTTATTATTCTTATCACAATAATTTTGAGTAATATCCCACTACAAGACCTCATGATACTATGCGACAATCCTCTGTTGTTACTATGAAATATTTCATTTGAATCAAAACATTCCAATGCAATGGTTAAGTTGTTTTATTTCGCTAAAACTATGTAATTGAATCAAGTTTATCGTGGATGTTGCAATTAAAAACGCCAGAATAGTCTTGAACTGCCTAGAATTAGAAACCTGATATTTGGAATGAGACTAAACTTACCAGTTATTGTCTATTAGACACTAGCAGGGGTTTTCGGCAAAACCTCTGAAAGGTTTTGGATCCATTCTTGCGTACGGCCATATTAAGATTGGGATTCCATTGTCATCTTGGAACAATTAGATCATCACGCTTGACTTCCTCATCGCAAACATACGAGCCACTTCAATTAGTTGCTGCAACAGGTAGACTCATTTATATGTTAAGCTGGCCACCTGAGCGTTTTTGCTGATGAGATTGTAATATTTGATCTTTTGGTGAAAAGAGGAATTAAAGCGATCAACGTTGTATTCTAAGCAGCACTTTACGCACAAGGAAAGTCTAGCAGATTTAAGGTGGGAAGATCCTAAAAGAGGAAACGATATCAATGCGGTTCTAGTCGAGTGGCTCATTGGGGTTCGTTTCGATTAATTGAGCCTACAATCACCAGCATTTTATGCAACATGAAAACCCTATTTTTCGTGAGCCATTGTAAGACCGTTTGATAGCCTCAAAAAATTTTGCAATTTTTTTTCGCTCAGGAGTCAGAAAAAAAACCGGGGTTATCTTCCATTTTGATTACTCCATTTGGGAGTAAAACGTAACATTACAACCCCTTCCCTGGCCAATCTCTCCACAGTTTCAGCGATCCGCTGTCATATGCTCCTTTCAAGCAGTGCGTTAAATAATCGCCTGCGGCTTTGTCTGTTGTTCAACTACGTGGTTTGTCGATGTTAGTTAAATGTTTGACACTACACCAGATAAAATGGGGTTAACAAACTTCCGACTGCTGGAGCAGAACCCTCTTTTCAGCCAAAAAAAATTTTCTTTATGCATCGAAGTGATTTTAAAAGTTATGAAATTTCAAAACATTTGCACAGCATAATGGTCACGAAATGAAAGTTAAAATGGCAAATGATCAACTGCGATGATTATATATTGACATGTCTTTTTTCAATATATTTTTTCTTTATATTTTTCTTTTCAAAAAGATAGAGAAAGTGTCACGAATAGAAATTATCGTGTCTATTCTGAAGATGCCCTTAAAAAAGCCTGTTTGAAATGATCAATTTAAGTGCTACCCACATTAACGCCTCGTAGTCTGCAGTTAGAAAGTCTCCCTGCATTTCATCTGATATTATTCCACCTTTGCAGATCAGAAAAGTACTTAGCGCTGGAAAATTGAATGACACGAAAGAGACTTTCAAGAAAACAAGAAAACGTTTTTCAGGGTAGGTCGGGTAGGGGGGGGGGGGGGGTGAATCCCCTATTAAAATAGTAGGGATGCACTTCGTTCCTCTCTGCACAAAATGTGTGTATTGCTGCCGCTTTATAATAGGGTGTTATAGCCTAGGGCAGAGTCGTCGCGGTATCTACTCTGGGCCCTTTAATTTTCTGCGAACCGAAATCGTTTTTATCACTACGACTCGCAAAAATGTCTGCGTCGGTCAATCTTTGTTTTAGAATTTCGGTGTACGTCTTCGGAAGCGACACTGAGAAAAGGCTGGTGTAAGGCCCTGCTACACGTGACAACAAATGTGGAATTCGGCATTTTTAACTGTTAAAATACCACCACAAATTTACTGCTCCGTAAGGATGATTTTAATGATTATATGTAGTGATTGGTATAACCAATATCATCATTAACAGTAATAAAATATGATTGTATCATATGCTTTATAAATCAAAACAGATACAATTGTAAAACGATTGAAATGAATGAGCATCTTTCCTTTTTTATTGTTTTTTTCGAGCGTCGGGTTTTCTTCCAAAAACCTCATTTTTAAAATTTTAATTGACTGTCTCAATTATTTACTGTTCTAGCTCTGGGAAAGTTTTATTTTATGACCCGTGGTGTCTTCCATACTAGACTTGACAGACAGGTCGAAGCTCATTACATTACAGAATGGTGGTGAAAGTGATGTTTGGAATGAAATTTGGAATGTATTTGACTTCGTCGCCTTGCTTTATCCCATGCGTTCAAGTGGTTCCGTCTATACCACTGGTTTAAGCGGTTTCGTTTATCCCACGGGTCTTCTTGTAAGGCGGTGCTCCGTTTCTGACAGTATGCCATATTGAAGTTTCCTCTCTTAACGTTCATCTGCAGCCGTTGTCCGCCAATAATATTCCCCGCAGGTTTGTACCGTCCAACCACGTACACGCATTTGTATTCAGGAAATCTGGCATTTTTCCCCACTGCAAAACCAAGTCCGAGTTTTCTAGCTCCTGACCATACGATCTCGGTGAAATGTCCGGTACTTGGCACAGCATTTGGTTTATCAAAGTTGTACTGGCAGACCTCGTCGTACCTAGAACAAAATTATCGAATCTGATCGGTTATCAACAGCCCAAATTTCAGCATTAATATGACTATCACATCTTAGTGGACAGTTTGTAATTGGACACTCTGTAATTGGACAGTTGTACGCGTCATCAAGCGCGGGCTAGTTGACTTGGATCATTTATCTTTTTTCAGACTATTAAAAAAAGATATTAAAGAAAAGTTGAGCAGGCCAAGCTATCAAAACCTTATCACCGTCATCTTCTCATATTTTGTAATAGTCACGATTAATTGATAATAGGACTTCCTGTCGTACAATTCAGGGAGTAAGCGTGTTCGGCCTATTTTGAAATTACTTGCTGGATTACTCCCTTAATTTACCGTGAAATTGTACTCCATTCAGTCTTATTGCCATTATAAATAACTTTATTACTACTCTTTTTAAGTCCTAAAAGGCTATCATATATGCATAGAAATACGGCTAATTAGATGCACTAACATTCTGATAAGCACCGCATATCAAGTGTTCCCTTGCCGGTCTGGACTCCCTAACTTCAAACTGAGTCGTATCAAGGAATACAAACAATTTACGTCACATTACCCCCTAAAACCGTTTTTCTCCTCGAGTAACGATAAGCAACCGCATTTACCCTAACCTAAAAATAACGCTAAAGGAAACCCAAAACGTTCCAGGTCACTGGAACTAGGTAGCAAAACTCTTAGACTTATCGGGACACCTCGTGTTGGATATCAACAAATTCTACATGCTGCTAGTTAAATGAACTTTTTGGACCTAAGTAAAAATTATCTTTCATTAAGGTGAAATATTATGTATAAGAGATAAGTTTGTCTGACGATTTGGTCGCATTTAATGTAGATTACGACATATTGACGTCACACTGCTAGCCTAGTTTCTTTCGGCAATGAGGTCGTCTGGTCAAGCGTCAGCTGAAGAGCAAGGGTGCTCCTCTGTGATTGGTCCACAAGAAAAACTCCATATGCTTCCCCTATTTAAAATCGCCGACACGTTCAATTGAAATGTCTCGCCTTAGTTTACATTCGGCCTCTCTCAATGTTGCTTGCATAGTAGGAGAAATCCACGGTGCTTATGTCTTGCGCCGAATAAGAAACAAAAAACGTGAAAGGGAGACTGAAATAAAATGGTTTCAAAATAGTTATTTATAGCTGTGTATACATGAAAGTTAGTGGCTTCCCCATGAAACCCAGTGATGGAAAAAACTTTTGTTAGCCACAATTTCTATCTTTTTAATACCCAGGCCCGGTTATTCGAACAAAGTTTGACATAGATGGTGGTTTTGAACAATCATTTTACTTATAAGATCTTTCTGCAAGTGACCTTCAAGCATATAAATACCTTTTCGTTTGTTTTTGCATTGTCGACTTTAATTCTGCAATAACTGATCTTTATAATCTAGGTGTGATCCAAATGCGAATGATTGGGGACAGGGCTATGTTAAGCTGGTTGAAGTTTTTTAAATAAACCCCTCTTAGGCACAATGGCCACCTTACCATCTCTTGGCTACATTCTTTGCCATTTTTAGGATTCTGCCATAGCTTAGAGGCCCGCTTAGTTTAGGGGCACAAGACATTCCGATATTTTCACCAAGTCTCTTTGTGGCCAGTATTGTACTTTTTTGATGTTGTAGAATTCCTTTGGAGGCAATTTCTTGAGCGAATGTTTGGGCATCGCATGTCATTTGTTCATCAAGATGAAGAGGAGGAGATGCGTGAGTTCGTCGGTAAGTATTGTGAGATGTCAGAATCTCTTTGGCCATGAGTTTGGTGTCCACTAGAATAGAAAAATGGAGATCAGCTATAACTTTATTCATTTATCAGGATCAAAATTCGCCAGCTTCGCAGTAACTGTGAGAATGCCAGCTACGTTTCGACATTTCAGTCCCAATGACGTATTGCTCATTTAATTTTTTTTAATGTTGAGAAACAAGCAACCTGATGGACTTCTCACTTGCCCACTTGGCGCTGTTTAATTCTGACGTGTTATCGACTAAATGAACTTATTAACAGTGTAAACTGATTTGAGTGTCAAGTGTTTCTACCCCATATGAACCATATCCCTACTGATGGAATTGGGCCCACACAAGGACTCTGAACAGGGTGGGAACCCACGACCTTCGGGTTAGATCACCGCTTATCTACCGACTGAGCTACAAGGTCAGACGGGAGCAGGACGTGGGAACTGAAGACCTTAAAGTCACGGCAATGAAGATGTACAAGTAGAAGGAAGGATTACGTTTTTTAGGCTTGTTATGCCTGCGTGACTTATTACCGTTGATTGGTTTTTCACAGAAAGGCTTTGATAGGAAGCCAGGCAAGTTAGCTTTAGTAGGACCAGTACTGGGCTGGTTAGTCCTTGGAATAGTGGTCTTGGGACTTGTTCCTACAGTTGTTGCAGTTTTCACGGAAGCCGATGTACTTTGAGGAAGGGAAGTGGTTGGAGTCGAAGGCGAAGTGGCTGAAGTCGAAGAGGAAGTTGTCGCCAGGGTAGATGGTCCGGATGTTGACACGGTTGCGGTAGTCGAGCCTGCAGTCGTAGCAGTGCTAGCTTGAGTCGAGGACTTCGCGGAGGTTGTTGCTTTAGTTACTGCGCTTGTTGGATGTGTTGTGACAGCTGAGGTAGTTGGACCCGAAGTTGTCGAAGATGGAAGCGTGGAAATAGAACCCGCTGGACCAACCGTAGTGGGACTGGTTGTAGATGGAGGAGCGACTGATGTCGGTCCAGTCCTCGTAGTTGCTGCTGAAGACGAACCCGCCGTGGGGACCGTGGTCGGTGTTTGAACAGAAGGAGTAGTAGCAGAAGGGTCTCCAAAATGATTAGTGCCTTTCAAGGTAAGATCCAGTTTGACTTTGCCGTTTTTGAGATGTGCAGTCCCTTGAACATTGAACCCAGGACCTGAGGCTGCCCCTTGTCCTAAAAGATAAATAACACCTCGGCATTGATTACTTTCCTATGTCAAGTTAGCTTTCTTATCGACTGTCATGGGATTATAACCCAATTTCTAATCTAAGTTCTCTATTACCATTCTAGATACTCCATTCACACCAACAAGACATGTTTAATTAACCTGGGTTTGACAAAATGAAAAGAAACACGTAGGAATGGCTTTTACATGAAATTCAGTTGTTTCAATATATGCTTTGATCTGTGCCAAATTTGAAGTCGACAAAAATCACTATACATGATATAAAAAGAAAACACTGAAACCGTGTTTAACTAAACATCTTCAATACACCTTATTCCAAAGAGGCCATCATTTAAACATTCTTTTGTTTGCTTGCAAATCAGCCCTTGTTGCTTCGTTCAAGGTTAAATATTCTTTTGAATTTTAAGCTTAAGAACGAGGCAACGGGGGCTACTTTGCAACAAAAGAATGCTAAAAAACGACTGTCACTTTGGAATAAGGTGTATACATGATTACGATTTGGTGTGAAGGAAGCATTACTCCTTGACAATTTATAAACTGTTTATCAGTCGTCACAAACCTCTTAAATCAACGGTTCATGCCGGGTGCTTCATATGAGGCTCTGATGTTTAAACCATTCCTTAAATTTTTGCCCACAGTTTAGTCTGAGTACATTTGTTTTTGAATCTCTGATTCCCTAACTTAGCTCCAAAGAAGTGACCAAAATGGTAGCAAATTAAAACTACGATAAAATAAATGTAAAGTAGTAACACACTTTGGGCCTTTAAGCCAAGCAGGTTCTTGAAAACCCTAGGTTTAGCACGCATTATTGTGTTCCTTGGATTTAAACCACTGTCCAGATCGTCATTCCATATCTGTGACTTCCATTTCTTGCCGAACCAGCTCAATCTTTGCCAGGCCTCACTTTGCGATGCAAGAGAAAGGAATAACAACCAAAGAACTTTCATGTCTAATATGTCAAATGAAGGAAGATTTCCTGGAGATTAACCAATTAAGAGAATTAGATAAATAACGTAAAAGAGTAGGAAAGTCAAAAAAGGTTGTTTCTGGTAATAATGCTGAAAATGATCTTGATATCCTGACTTAAATGGGCAGTTGAAGGAAGAAACCAAGAACTGCTAAATATCTGCCACTGGTTAAAATTTAAGTTTTCTTCACGGTCTTTCGAAAGAGATTGATATTTTTGGGTCGCTGTTATAAAAATATTAGTTTTACAAATAACAAAAATATGAATATCTCCCATGGATTCCTTTGGAAAAAAAAACACCGTAGCTATTTGAGTTTAGAACAAAAGACAACGAATGTTTTTTTGTCTCATCACAAATATCAGATGACGCTGTGGCCACTGAATTCAACATACGATTGCCAAGTAGTAGAGTTAACATTCTTCATGGACAGTAAAAAGAAAGATAACTACACTAACACAAGTTTAATTTTCGGCGATGAAATCTATCATACTAAATGGCTAAAATCGCTGGAAACTTCTTAAATAAACCTTATACTCGTGTAAAACGTCGTTCACAACTTCTGTGTCGTCGGGCTTTGCCAGAACTAGAAACTTGTGAGATATCTATAGAATTCCGAGAGTTAACCACCTTTTTTTTCTCCTACTTTCGAGTCACCCAAAGAACTCAACACACTCAGAACCTACCTACAGCTCTCTGCCTGTGACAAACCGTGGTGTGATTTCCAGCACGAGATATTCAGTTATGGGCAGCAATTGGCAATGGAACACTTCTGTTGGGGAATGTACTTGTGGCAAAAGGGAACGCCCCCTGTGTGGTGGCGTAAGTGTTGAATCAAAACAGGGCGTGTCAGTTATTTGGTAATAATGAGTTCACTCACTATGAATAATGTGGAAGTTTTCCTTTAAGGACATTACGTTGTCTGTGGATTTTCTGCTGGGTCTTAAGAGCCTGGATATGCAGCAAAGAACGCGCTGTTGTGGAGTGTTGTGCTAAGCATGTGAAATATTTTAAGATGAATTGAAATTCAAATTCTTCTTTTATCGTATTTGATCAGACTACCGGTTTAACAACTCTTGCAAGCTGATATGCGTTAAAATGTGCTTTAATTAATTCATGACCTTAACTGACACCATCAGAATTCGAACGATAAAATTGCTAAAATATGTTGTCCTTGATAAGTCCCTGAACTTCTCATTTCTTAAAGAAGATCACTTCCTCCTTCAAAATCTAACGATTTGATATACTAGGTATTGTACTTCCAGTTACTACAGTAGTCGAAAAAAGGGTCTCGCTAATTAGATTCTATATTCCTTTCTGCTGTTCTAATATAAGGAAGGTCTCTGATGCTTATCAATGCTCTGTTTTCCTTTTAAGTTGGCTCTGATATTACAAATGCTCCCTCGTTACATTCATTTTTAAATCAAATGTTTAAAAGAAAGTCCTCTATCTTGTTCTTGATTCCTTTTGTAGCCTTTGTCTTTTATCAAAAATAAAATACAAATTTGATTTAAGGTTTGAAGCCTCTGTTTCCTTTTGTTATTAGAGAACTTAAGCAACGACGACCGCGACCTCAACGAGAACGTCATCTTATATATAAATTCGGGTTATTCTAATCACTTCGTGACTATTTCAACCCTTTTTAAAATGACAAGAGTGTGATAGTTCCTCAAGATTGGCACTAGTAAGAAAGCGGCGCTTAATTTAAAGGAGAAATTGAAAACTTATCCTCAAGTGCTGACGTCTTTCATAAAATATAAAATTTGGCTATTTCTATTTTACGTTGTTGTTTTGCAGACGACGGCAAAGAAATGGACAAAAGTGAATAACGCATGTGCGGGGCGTGCAATCTATTGTTTTTGCCCACCATTCTCGTCACCAGAGCCTCGGATCGACCCAAGGCTCTGGGAAACTCTACGTAGGAGAACATGCGCCGAAGGGTCCTTATAGCGAAAGATTGGCTATTTGAACCTCACTGCGCCTGTTCACTTCTCGTGCTAACATGAATGCACCAATTAGAGACGCTTTTGATTGTTCTTCAAGAAAACCAATGAGAAGACACTTTGTTTCAAGGTTCCCCAGAGCTCTTACCTCCCTCAATCAAATGAAGAGCTCTGGGGTCGAGATTGTTTTGCCCACTAAACATGAAACGTTGCTTAACTTCCCTATTATTTTCTTGTAACCGAGGAGCCCAGGTCTCAGCGCCTTGGTTTCCTCTGAGCTCCCCTATCATTCAAGTAATACTGTCAAACACATTTCGACAAATACTATTTATTGTAACTGATCTGTGCTGAATTAGAAACAATAGTTTTGAACGCCTTGGATGTTTGATGGCTGTTCCTGCTATAGCCGATGGCCGATGCCTTCAACGATCACTTTTCTTAACTACAATCGGCGACAAAATTAGTTGAGACAGTTGCCAACAGAGCACACTGGCAACGACACATTCATTGTTTGCAAAGAACACTTGTCCTGAAAGTACGTTTCCGGGATACCCCTCCCCCACCCTAATCAATGTTGTACCGCTGTCGACAAGGCTCGTAGAAAACAGAAAAACACAACATTGCCCCGGGGGTGCGGGGGAGGGGGCCATTTGCACCGCCGAGCTTGAAATCGACTCTAAAGGATTAGAGTGTCTCAACAATTTTGACGCCGATTGTAGCTTCTATTGGACCCAAGCTTGCTAGCCAGATTTATTCCAATACTGGTCCATCACACCTACACTACCTCGAGGGAACTGATAAATGTTTTGAGTTAAAATGTACTAATCCTTCTAAAGTGTTCTTACTTTTGTCTAAGCTTTGTAAATCGAAAGCCACAGGCTTAGATATGATATCTGCGCGACTTCTTAGGGAATGCGCCGATCTGATTGCTGATCCTTTGTGATTTATTTTTAATCAGTTTATCAGATCAGGTATTTTCCCTCAGGAATGGAAAGGCGCAAAAGTTATTCCACTCTTCAAAGAGGGAAATCACTCCGACTTAAACAATTATCGCCCAATTTCTATCCATTCGTCCCTATAGTAGCTAAGGTGTTTGAGCGTATCATTTTCGACCAGGTTTATGGTTATCTTACTAAAAACAATTTGATTTCCAGCCAACAATGTGCTTTTCGTTCGGTCCACTCAACTGTTACTGCCTTGTTGGAGGCCACAAACAATTGGGCTTTCAACTTTGATAAAGGCAGTGTAAATGCAGTAGTTTTTCTCGATCTAAAAAACGCTTTTAATACCTTTGACCATACAATTCATCTGTACGTTCAAATTATTCGAATATGGTATCCGCGGCATCGCTCACGAATGGTTTAGGTCATACCTAGATAATCGTAATCAACAGTGTTTTGTAAATGGTTCGCTCTCAAATAGTCAAACTCTCACTTGTGGTATTCCGCAAGGAACAATTCTAGGACCTTTGCTTTTTATTTTATAGATAAATGATCTTCCTAATTGCCTGTCTAAAGGTTAAGTACCTAAAGGTTAGATAGTCCCCCTAAACTAATCATATGTGGTGACATAATTAAACAAGTTAGCTCGGTTAAATCTCTGGGTGTGCATATAGACGAAAACCTTTCATAGAATATACATATTGAAAAAATAGCCAAGAAAATCGCATCGGGCATTGAAGCAATGAAACGTTGTAGGCCTTTTGTTAACCGAACCACGCTGGAGTCCGTTTCCAATGCCTTAGTTCAACCGTACTTTAATTACTGCAGTGAGGTCTGGCATGGTAGCAAAAGTCTTTCGAATAAGCTCCAAAAGTTGCAAAACCGGGCTGCCCGTATTCTAACCTTCTCCAGTTATGACACAAGCGTTGATCCTCTTTTTGAGCAACTCAATTGGAATGGTTGGATACTCAGCGACAAAGTGGCCACCATGGTTTATAAATCTATACATGGTCTTGCGCTCGACTATCTTGGTTCTCTTTTCACTAAATATGATCCACCTCATAATTTAAGGGACTCTGAAAACAAAGTAGCTGTTCCATTGCCCCGCACCAATTTCCTGAAAAATAGCTTTAGCTATAATGGTGCAGCTACCTGGAACAGCTTGTCCCCTGAATTGCGGCAAGCAAAACCACTTCAATTTTTTCGAAATGGTTGTCGCGATTTCTTCGTCTGAAACGACTAAACGCACACGGCATCTACGTAAAGCAGAATTTATTTATTTTCTCTATTTTCTCTTTTTATTTTTAATCATGTTTATATAGATTAAAGTAGATTGCAATTATTATTATTATTATTATTATTATTATTTTATCTGATAGATTTACCGTGTTTAAATAAAAATAAAGTTCAAGTTCCCCTTGCTGGCCCAATCTTCTAGGAACTGGTATGTATAGACGCTGCTCTAGGCAGCTGAACTCCGTGCGCGGTCAGTATGCCACTCACTGACACAAGCATAGCCTCATAGACTGGCCTAGCAGTGGCAAACTGCACTCGGGTCCTGGATGATATTTCATCCCGGGGGAGGGGTGGGTGTACTTCCTATTAATGGGTTAATGGGGATGTACCGCTGGATAGGGCCGCATTTTCACGACTGGTTTGACAAAAATGGGGTTGCATCTTTAACAGAGTTCCCGACAGTTACTCGAATGGGGTCGCAAATTGTCTGGATTTTGGGGGTAAGAAAATTTTGGCTGGGTTCGCAGTAAAAAAAAATGTTACAGAAATAACTGAAGCGCTGCTGATTTAGTATTTAATGGTCGTATTACATTTCGTTTTGAAATTACAATTGAAAGGCTTTATGTAAGACTTATAAATTAACAGAAAGTGACTAAGTTGGGTTCGCTAAAATTACATTTACCCAAAAGTGACTAAGATGGGGTCTACAATTGGCCATAAATAGACTATAAAGGGATAGGGGTTCTGAGAGGCAAGCGGCACATACCTAACGAAAATTGACCCAAATACCCCCTCCCCCCTCTGATAAGAAGTCAAACTGTCTACTCCCTTCAAAAAACAAGCAACTGATGGTACAATCTTAAAAGACAAAGAAAGTTAGAGGTTCCTCTCTGTCACTGACCGAGACTAAGAAGTTTTCCAAACCATTTTTGATCAAATCATGTAGTAACAACGGACAAGAGTAATCACTGAATAACATTTTCAAACGTTTTTTACTAAAGGAACAATGTATTAAAGACATACATTTGAACTGCGGGTATGGCACAAGTTAAGTTTTACGATCATCGGAGTTATGAACGCTACTTTAGAAGTAACGGAAAGAAGGCTTGAAAATTTCAGGCTAAATGGGATTGGAACCCGTGACATCGCAGAGGCCTGAATTTTTCAGGCTTTCTTTTCGTTACTGCTAAAGTAGCAATCATAACTTCGATGATCTCGAAACTAAACAACTTTTTTTACTGTCACTTACAGATTTATTTTTACAATTGTTTAATTGTACATAATTGATAATCAGGATGAACGAAAAGTTTTCTGAACCAGTAGCAATACTGGTTCAAAAAAAAGTTTAGTTTAACTTTCAAACTCTTGTCAATAGTACGGTACACAATATAGTTTTGCACAACAATGTAATTTTAACGCTCTTGGAATTGAAAGACATCTTTTCAATGCAAAGGTATGGTCTTTTGAGTCGTTATTCATTATTGATAAAAGCAGAAATGGTGCAGTTTACTACATATCTACAAATGTCACAAATTATGGAGAGATTTCGAAAAACAAGATCTTTCAATTATTGTAACTAAGTATTGTTTTGTTTGTTCATGCATCCTTCGTGTGAAAAGAACTCTCCTTGGTTTTTTTTTTTACCTCATAAAGTCGCATTTCTGTTACTTTATTCCAATTTTGTCTGTAAATCACGCGTTCTTGATTAAATGACTACAATTACTAGTCTCAAAAACTTAAGACCGACGCTACATTGTTACGGTACGGAAACTACCGTTTTCGATGCTGCTGTGAGAAGAGAACATTTTTATCCATTTAAGAATGAAGGCTTTTTTTCTGAAACTATTGATCTTTGCTTGCCCGTTTCGTTCCCGAACTCTTGCAAATTATAAAGTAATTTGGACCTCGTTCTCAGTGCGAGTCCAGGTATCAAGTCATTCTGGCATTCACTTTGAAACTAGGACCGTTTCCACCACAAAACAAAAGTACCCGCACCCAATTTTAAAAAGAGACCAAGGTACCCGTTATATCTCATGTTAATTAGCATCTTCTGAACTCTTGATTCCCAATCAAGGTACAGATATCAACGACATCTCATTTAGCTGTTCTACGTAAATATTTTATCCTCAGCAGTATGTCTGATTAATCTGTTTGACTTCAAAGAATGCCGTTGGAGGTACCTAAATTTATCTATGACAAACTATTTTCTATTTATGGTGTTGTCTTATGAATTGGAAAAAAAAAAAACGATTCTACTAACGAACTTTTCACACTGCAGGGCCTGGGACTGCTAAGAAATAGCGAACCATAGGAGCAGTCAACGTTAAGTTTGAGATAAAGGAGAGAATTGGAAAGTTACCCTCAGCGAGGACAGGATTCGTCAAAAAGTTGGATAGGTCGACTGAATAAGAATGTAGCTTAGAAACTTTCATGTCTGACTGTAATATGTTTGCTTTCACTTTGGTTCAAAGAGAATCCAATTATGCTATCAAGGAGCAGGCAAATTGATTTACAGCATGAGTGAATTAGATAAGAGGGTTCTTATGTCATAGATGAGCTATCTGGTTTGGCTCCGGCCATTTGGTTGTTTTGTTCTCTTGTTTTACTGATTACGTTCCATTGGCCCTAAAAAAACTTCTATGGGGTTTGGTCAACTTATAAACTAACCAGGAACATTAATATAGGCATGCGTGTATCAATTAGTTTTCATGTTTCCGTCGTAGCGTGCAATGAGTGCACATTTTACTTAGTGAAAAAAAAAAAAAAGAGTATGTCTATCATTCAACAACACCGGCCACAAAGGCAAAGGAACCTTTTGTTTTGACGGCCAATGAAACTCTTGCTACACATTTACAGTAAAAATTGACCGGAGTGATGGTATTACTGCCCCTAAAGGAAAAAAAAAAAGCTTGTGGCAGTGACTGTCTGCATTTGTGTTCGTGGCTGTACGCGTACCTATTAAAGTAACAATGATGATTAGCGTCATTGATACCGAATCTATATGTATATGGTTTTTGTGTCGTGTTTATTTCACGACCTGTTATTTTCAGATGATCAGTTTATCGATGACATGGTTGCAGCTCACAATGAATTTCGCTCAGTGCACTTTTCTCCACCGATTCAGAAAAGCCTTACGATGTGTCGATCCGCTAAAGAGTTTGCTCGCCGTCTTGCCGCTAAAAAGGATCTTGCTCAATCTTCATCTAATGACAGACCGGGTGAAGGTGAAAATGTGGCAATGGGCTGTACCAGAGGTAGCGGTGAAGCCATAACTGCGGCAGAAGCCGTCAAGAAATGGTAAACATAAGAATGAATTTTTTGAAACAGCTCTGACTGGTTGGGTCTCCAAATTGAGAAGACAGGACTTGAGTGCAGGAGGTTGTGGGTTCAAACCTGGAACTGCCATAATTCAGGGTTAAGAATTGCCTGAGAAGAAAATGCCGCCTTTGTATTTAAATTCCAGCAAATGTTTCTGCTTGCTAGAACGATGAACTGTGCGTTTCATTTCATACCCTCTATACATTTCAAGAAAGGAAATGTTCACTTGAGAAATATCCTTCCACTGTGGTGTTTCGGTCTTAAGGTTAAGAAATACAAAATAAACAGCAGGAAATAGCAGGTTCTACCTTTTTGCACAAGTGAAAGCTCTGTACGGCAGAGCTCGATGCCAGCTGGGAAAACCCTAACGAGCAGAAATACCATGCAATTTTTTATTACAAATTTTACTCTCCTTAAACTAGCATATTTGCCCTCGAAGCTTCGCTTCTCGGGCAAATATTTGTTTCAAGAACATCAAATTTCCGCGGGGCAACTATCAGCCGATAGTTCCTCGACAGAAACACTCTATTGTTTAATTAGTATATACTAAAACAGTGGATAGCGTTGAGCTCGCGCGCTGATTGGCTACTCAAACTCCGGATATCGTTTGTTATTTACCTTCAAGCAAATCGTGCTGAATTCGGGCCCGAATATGTTGTAATCTGAGCAGGAATAAATGAGTTAAAATCATCTTTATGTGCTATGTTATCTCACTCTTTTAGTATATACTAACACAATGATTCAAGTCAGTGTCGGTGGCCAGTGGTGGATACTTTTACCTTGCCGCTTCGCGACTCGGTAACTATCCCCCACTAGTCACCTCCACTTTGGTGAATAGCTATTAACTATTAATTCACCTCCGATTCGACGGCGGTGCCATGTACTACCGACTGAGCTATAAAGCCACTCAATTGAGAGCAGGTCACTTTATTGGGTTTATTAGTTGTAATTTGAATGCAAACATTACAGCATGTCTTTTCAGAAATATGATGGTACAGAGAATCATATTCGTGAAATTCAACTTGAAAATGGCTGTGGAATGGTGGGAAGAGCGTCCGCTGATTTTTCATTCAAAAAATGATTAAAATTTACTTTTAATTATAATGAGCTTCGAGGTATGAACTTTTCAACAGGTACCGGGTAACACGATAGGATCTGAGGGTGTGAAGCTTATTCCTGTTTCAATTAACTGAGCGTAGGGGCGTTTTACGCTCTTGGAATTGAAAGACATCTTTTCAATGCAAAGGTATGGTCATTTGAGTCGTTATTCATCTTTGATAAGAAGCAGAAATGGTGCAGTTTACTACATGTATACAAATGTCACAAATTATTGAGAGATTTCGAAAAACAAGATCTTTCAATTATTGTAACTAAGTATTGTTTTGTTTGTTCATGCATCCTTCGTGTGAGAAGAACTCTCCTTGTTTTTTTTTTTTTTTAACCTCATTAAGTCGGATTTCTTTTACTTTATTCCAATTTTGTCTGTACGTCAAAAATCACGCGTTCTTGATTAAATGACTACAATTTCTAGTCTCAAAAACTTAAGACTGACGCTATATTGTTACAGTACGGAAACTAACGTTTTCGATGCTGCTGTGAGAAGAGAACATTTTTATCCATTTAAGAATGAAGGCTTTTTTTTTCTGAAACTATTGATCTTTGCATGCCCGTTTCCTTCCCGAATTCTTGCAAATTATCAATAATTTGGACCTCGTTCTCAGTGTAAGGCCAGGTCCCAAGTCATTCTGTCATTCAATTTGAAACTAGGACCGTTTCCTTCACAAAACAAAAGTACTCGCACCCAGCTTTTAAAAGAGACCAAGGTACCCGTTATATCTCATGTTAATTAGCATCTTCTGAACTCTTGATTCCCAATCAAGGTACAGATATCAACGACATATCATTTAGCTTTTCTACGTAAATATTTTATCCACAGCAGTATGCGGGTTGTGCCTGTCCTCTTGCCCGTCTCTATCTTAATCTGTTTGGCTTCAAAGAAAGCTGTTGGAGGTACCTAAATTCATCTATGACGAACTAATATCTATTTATGGTGTTGTATTATGAATCGGAAGAAAAAAAAACGTTTCTACTGACGAGGTTTCCACACTGCAGGGCCTAGGACTGCTAAGAAATAGGGAAACATAGGAGCAGTCAACGTTAAGGTTGAGATAAAGGAGAGAATTGGAAAGTTACCCTCAACGCGGAAAGGATTCGTCAAAAAGTTGGATAGGTCGACTGAATAAGAATATAGCTTAGAAAGTTTCATATATGACTGTAATATATGCTTCCACGAATTTGGTTCAAAGAGAGTCGAATTATGCTTTTAAGGAGCAGTCAAATTGATTTACAGCATGAGTGAATTAGATAAGAAGGTTTTTATGTCATAGATGAGCCATCTGGTTTGGCTCCGGCCATTTAGTTGTTTTGTTCTGTTGTTTCACTGAATACGTTCCATTGGCCCTAAAAAAAACTTATTTGGTCAACTTATAAATTAAGCAGGAATATTAATATAGGCATGCATGTATCAATTAGTTTTCATGTTTCCGCCGTAACGTACAATGAGTGCACACTTACTTAGTGAAAAAAAAAAGAAGTATGTCTATCATTCAACAATACCGGCCTCAAAAGCAAAGGGACCTCTTGTTTTGACAGCCAATGAAATTCTTGCCACACATACAGTAAAAATTGACCTGACTGATGGTATTACCGCCCCTAAAGGAAAAAAAGCAGCTTGTGGCGGTGACTGTCTGCATTTGCGTTCATTGCTGTACGCGTACCTATTAAAGTAACAATGATGATTCGCGTTGTTGATACCGAATCTATATGTATATCGTTCTTGTGTCGTGTCATGTAGGATACTATCTGAACTGATATTTATTTCACGACCTGTTGTTTTCAGATGATCAGTTTATCAATGAGATGGTTGCAGCTCACTATGAATTTCGCTCAGTGCACTTTTCTCCGCCGATTCAGAAAAGCCTTACGATGTCTCGATCCGCTAAAGAGTTTGCTCGCCGTCTTGCCGCTAAAAAGGACCTTGCTCAATCTTCACCTAATGACAGACCGGGTGAAGGTGAAAATTTGGCATTGGGCTGTACCAGAGGTAGCGATGAAGCCATAACTGCGGCAGAAGCCGTCAAGAAATGATAAACATAGGAATGAATTTTTTGAAACAGCTCTGACTGGTTGGGTCTCCAAATTGAGAAGACAGCACTTGAGTGCAGGAGGTTGTGGGTTCAAACCAATTCAGGGTTAAGAATTGCCTGAGAAGAAAATGCCGCCTTTGTATTGAAATGCCAGCAAATGTTTCTGCTTGCTGGAACGATTAACTGTGCGTTTCATTTCATACCCTCTATACATTTCAAGAAAGGAAATGTTCACTTGAGAAATATCCTTCCACTGTGGTGTTTCGGTCTTAAGGTTAAGAAATACAAAATAAACAGCAGGAAATAGCAGGTTCTACCTTTTTGCACAAGTGAAAGCTCTGTACGGCAGAGCTCGATGCCAGCTGGGAAAACCCTAACGAGCAGAAATACCATGCAATTTTTTATTACAAATGTTTTTTTCAATATTTATCATTGATTTACCGACTGATCTAATCTAGTCTTTCATTCACTCACTAAATAATCGGAATATTTATTCAATTAATTAGTATTTAAAATGTTTGATTTTAAATCATCTATTTGATAATGAAACGATCGATTTAATCACTCATTAATGATTTATTGCAAGACTGATTGATTGAATGATTAATCGATTGCTTAAACGTTTGCGTGATGTCACCTTTCACTGATTCGACAACTGATTGGTTGCTTCCATCATTCATTGTTTATTAGGCATGACGAGGCTTGCTTGCACGATTTTTCAAAAAATATCTTTCAAGACTCTTCTCGTCATTTCACCCAACTTGTATGGAAGGCTACCAAAACCATTGGCGTTGGCCGAGCATTCGCTGAACAGTCGGGTATGAATTGTACCTTCATCGTGGCGCGTTACTCTCCCAAAGGAAACGTTGACACTGAAATACAATTCAGGGACAATGTAGAAAGGGGGATGTTTGATCCAGTGGTCTTCAACTGCAGTGCGAAATATCCTTTGGTCGTGGGAGAGCATGAAAACCAAAACAGCGATGCCGTCCAATCGGATGTCTAATGTTCTCCTGAGCTACACTGAACATAAAGTGGAATATATAAACCAACGTATCACAGCAATAATATGAATAGGTATAGAGAAAGGTATTACACAAAGTCGAATAACTTGAACAGCAATGTCCTGAGATATCGAGAATCCGAATCTCCAGATTATGCCGAAAAAGTACCACTGAGTTTCCAATCGCGCCTTCTAATTTCTCGTTTCCAAGGCTACCCTTTGCGTAATAAGGCTTATTATTATTTACCGCAGTTTATTTCAAACAACGAGAATGAATACACCAGGCCCAGGTTTCAGAGACCTCATTCTGCTGTTAAATGAAGCGAGACGACAAAGTTTTTTTGTTCTTATCATCATGTATTTATGACCCGACCGTTGCCCGGGGATCAAGTTGTTCGAAGTTATGTTAGTGATAAGCGGATAAGCGCAAACGAATTGTGAGCTTCAGCAACGACATTAATGAACCTAACTACAACAGTTACATTTTAACGAGAGCGCTTCTAAATATAAGAAGCTAATGGGAAAAACAGGATTGTCTCTGTACGTGCGTTTTGGAATTTGGAATGATTTCCGTACAGGTCCCTACTTCATTATGCATGCAGAATAAATTAATTATTCATTCGCGCTATTGTTTTGTAGAACAATACGTATACCCAAGAGAACCGAATATATACATGGGTAATTTGTACTTACGGGATGAATAAGAACGGATCTCATTTTTTCTCTTCCTCCCTCTCTCTCTTCTTTCCCTTCATCGCCCACACCGTTACTCGTTTTTGTCCCAGCTTTCCCCTTTCTATCTCTTCGTCTTGTTCTTATTTCCAGATCCCGCGCGGCTTTTTCTGCCACTTCATCCCATGATATGTCACTCGCAGCTTGTCTTGAACTCCGACCCACTGTTAACTAATTCACACCTTGAAAATGATATTTATTTTGAATTCTGGCTGACTATTTACATAACAATGATACGTAATTATATACACGTGCCGCGCCGAGCACCTACAATCGAACTTACACTTGCAGGTTACCGTTAAGAGATCCCTGTTTTACTACTCTTGAAACAACCCATCCTTTAATAATGCTAACCGTAACCCTAATCACGACTAAAGGCACTGTTTAGGCTTAAGGTTAGTGCCTGTGATAGTTTTAGGTTTTTCAGTATTGCTGTGAACTGTGACCTGCTTTTCCTTGAAGTTCATGCCCCGTGCGTGCGGCACACTTATAAGTTCACTGCGTGGAAGAGTATACCACGCTTAAAGTCTGATTGGTGCATCTTTCATGGGAAACTTTCATGCACGAGTTCATTGCAATTAAAATCGTTTCATATTTCCATTCTTTTGAAGCAAACTTGTGTCTTCGTAATAATCAAGATGGCTACCGAAGTAAAAGGATCACAGCAATGGGAGAATTGATCATTTGGAAATTGTCCCTGCTTTATAGCCTTTCCAGAGTTGTGCATAAAGTGGTGCAAAGAAAACAATTTATTTTCGTCTTCTGTGTCCAAAACCTGTGTAAAAACGCAGTCAGTTGGCAAAGTGCCGCATCGGGAGATGGATCTGTTTCGCGATGCTTAAGAAAAAACTGCAATGGATAGCCTTCAATCCGCCAGAACACATATTAATTTTCTGACCGTAAACTTTCCTTGAAAAAATATTAGCCCTAGCTACCTGTGGCCGGAAAATTTACAACTGCCTACAAGACAAGGGCTAACATCATCTCACCGCAGTTAACCATCGCCTAAACTTCGTCGACCCAGACAAACGAGCAGGGCATTGAAAAGACATGATGGGGCGTGAACGAAGTATGCCTCGTAGGGGAACAACATCCATGGATCTCTACCAAAGCTATTTACTTGGAAGTATCATTGAGCATATTGCCGATCTCTACAAAGAGCGATAAATCGCAAAATCCCTCTAAATGCACCGTTCGTGATCCTAAATACAGGAAAGGAAGAAAATATACACTTTGCAGTGTCTCGGCGAATTTTTAAGCAGACAGGCAGAACAATTTGACGATAAAAAGA